>NC_083360.1:80453008-80756038 GCF_030254825.1 Meriones unguiculatus
TAATAGGAAACTGACCTTTTCCTTCACCTTGATTCATTTATTTATGTATATGAGCACTCTTGCATGTATGCCTGCAAGGCAGAAGAGAGCATAAGACAGAAGAAGGCATCAGATCCCGTTATAGATGGTTGTGAGTCACCATGTGATTGTTAGGATTTGAACTCAGGATCTCTGGATGAGCAGCCAGTGCTCTTAACTGCTGAGCCATATCTCCAGCCCATTTCACTTCACCCTTAAGAAGGTAGCCTAGAAAACAAGGATTCTATTCTATCTGTGATTTAAGCATGGCAAACTTAAAAAGAAAAGAAACAAGTAGGGCTGGAGAGATGGCTCAGAGGTTAAGAGCACTTGGCTGCTCTTTCAGAGGTCCAGAGTTCCATTCCTGGCAACCACATGGTGGCTCATAACCATCAATATTGATACCTGATGTTCTCTTCAGGCATGTATGTGTACATGAAGATAGAGCATTCGTATACATAAAATAAATAGAAATATTTTTAGAAAAAGAAACGAAGAAATGTTTGTTGTTTTTTGTTATTGTTGTTGCTTTTCTGAATACCTACCTCAAGCCTCTCTTAGGTGTAACAAATTCTAAAATTGTTTTCTTGATCTAGAATGCACTAAGAACCCCAGAAAGCCTGAAAGACACACATTTCGGCATTAATGTTAGTGTGTAAAATTCCTGGGGATCTGCTGTGTCTGGGTACAAGCTTTAGCGGTAAAGGTTTTGGTCAATTGTGATCATGCTAGTGCTAGCCACACGGATCCAGAGAAAGGAGGGGAATGCAACAAGTTTCCTCAAACAGTTTTCTGACTGTTCACAAAAAAAATAAATAAATAAAACTGGTGTGACTATAAACAATTTTTATAAGACAGGAGTTCTCTGTATAAGAGCCCTGACTGTCCTGGAACTTGATTTGTACACCAGGCTGGCCTTGAATTCACGGAGATCCACTCACCTCTTCCTCTGCTGGGATTAAAGGTGTGCACCACCACACCTGGGGGGAAAAATCTTTTTATTATAAAAAGTGATTTAAAAAAAAATAACTTTTGTTAATTTTGTATCTTGAACCTATTACCCACTGCCTGAAAAGATTCTGTAGAAATACAACTCTTATCCACAGGGTGCTCACAAAATGGACAAATAGGAACTTTACAGTCTGACATACAGGAAGCTAAGCCTGACAGCTGCGTTGAACTCCTTTCCTCACGTGTGGCTTCAAGGGGTTGACAGGGCTCATGACCACTGCTCATTCCCCCTTCAGCCAGACCAGATCAAAGTTTGAGGCACGTCCATCTTGCAGTATAACAACGCAAATCTGGCTGTGGGGTGGTTAATCAGGGGTACTTTAAAAAGGCGAAATGTAAAAGGAATAGATTAAAATGGAGTTTCTTGTTTCAATGCTCCCCCAAAGGTGAGTAGAGCTGGGAGGTCTTGACAATTATCTCTTAACAACGAACATGAAAGCTCAGCAGAGCCGCAGTCTGGAGACTGCCACAACCTCACACCAAATACATCCTCCAGGACAACTCCAAGGAGCTGCCTGTTCAACCATTCTTGTAATGTGGTCCTGGTCCTAGGAGTCAGCATCTGGTCCAGGTGCTTCCAAGTTCTTGGACCCTTATTCAGGGAGCTGACATCGAGGCCCACACAGAGTCACAAAAGCAACAGTAAATTGTATTCAAAGCAAAGGTATAGAGCAGGTCAGAACACTCTGAAAGTGAGCCCCGGGAAACAAGGGAAGACGCTCAAACTGGGGCCTGGCTGTTGTGTGGAGCTTCCTCTTTTGGGGATTCAGGAGAAGGAGGAGAGTGATTACTAAAGGTCATGAAGAGAGTGACTCTCTGCTTTTATTGTTTGGTCTCTTCCCAGAATGCATCCGACTTTGATCATATGCATGCCCAACTATGCACAGGGATAAGGTGGTCAATACAGAGTCTCCCCAAACATTTCCTTGTGACACAGTTTTATGCGATTGTGCGTGTACCCCAAAAGCAGTTCAGGCCTTTCTCTTCTACAAGGAGGGTGTGAGTAAATGGAATCTGACCACAGTCGATGATTGTCAGGGGAAAAACAAACTTATCCTAACATTCAGAGAGGGGCATACATGTAGCCTGTTGTGAGTGGGCATCTGAGGTTATGGATGCATTGTTCCAGAGAGAGGTGTTATGTATCCATAAAGAGCCTGGGCTTCCGCATGCATTATAAGATGGGGATTGTGTGAACCAAACCAAGTCCCAAATTACCAAAATATCCCGTTTGCCTGCCTCAGTCCTCCTTGAGACTTTTTTTCCATGTAGTTATTAATCACATGGCTTTTTTAGATCCCTTGCTAGCAAAACAAAGGAGGAGCGTGTATAGTTACAATTGTTTCAGTATTGTACAATTGTTACAATTGGTACAGTAGAAATCCAGTCAAGCAGGAAATGCCTGCACTGTCTCAGTGTTTTGATATTCTGGCCCCTTTAAAGGCAATGCCCATGTACTTGCTCTGGGCTGCTTGCTCCTGGGTTGTTTGATGCCTTGTTTTCATCTTCTGTTCACTCAGGATTTATTGTGAAATGCTACCAGTAAATTTTACAAGCAGGAACTCTCACTGTTAATATAAAATCTTCCATTTTATTATTTGTCTAGCAACAAGGATTAGTCTTCTAGGATCATTGTGCCCCCACTTTGCGGGCAGTTGGAGGATTATTTGACACCCCAAATCCCCTGAGTGGTGTAAAGACACTACCTGCTCGTAGTTTCTGAGTGTTTCCTGAGCATACTGACTCCTACTTTCTTGCTCTCTGTCTTAGCTATTTTTCTGTTGCTGGGACAAAAAACCATGACCAAGACAAAGTATAAACAACAGCAATCATGGGTTTAAGGTTTCAGAGGGTTAGAGTTCATGATGGAGGAACAAAAGCGAGGTGGCAAGAACAGCTTAGACCTCACTTCTTGACTCCCCAGTAAGAGGAAGAGAAAGAACTGGGAGGAGTGGAGGCTTCTGAAGCCTCAAATCCCAGGCCTGTGACACACCTCCTCCAACAAGCCACACCTCCTAATGTTTCCAAAACAGTTCCACCAACTGGAGACCAAGGATTCAAATATCTGAGCCTATGGGGACCATCCCCATCCAAACTACCACACCTAGACCCATCCTCAATCCAGGCTTCTACTCCCTGACTGCTCCTTAGACTTAATCTATTTCAGTTGGTCTTGGTCACCTTCCCATCACCTTTTCCCACAAATATTCCTTCATAAATATTTCCAATTCCTGTCCTTGGGGAGGTCAGGTTGAGCCTTGAGTTTTCCATCTCCAGCTTGGCTGATGTGAATGAGCTTTCTTCTTGCAAATTGTCTTCAGCAATTCATGTATATTGTGCATGGGGAAAACAGGCCTTGTTAGTTAACACTCTGGTTCTTTGCTAATTCATCCCTGAAGAGTAACTACAGAGTCAAATGTGACAGTCCTTGGGGAGCTGATATCAACATCTTATTTTGTTTTTCAGTTTTCTCTGCAAAGTTCCCAGGGGAAAACCCCTTTTCCTGGATTTGAAGTTCTGAAGTTCCAATTTTCAAGGGGGAGGTAGGCAGAGACCTCTCTTGTGTTCTCTGAGCCTTTGGTGTGTAATTGATACACAGTGGCCACTTTCCAATGAGGTGCTGACATCTCCAAGAATTGCTTGGCTCTGGAAACCAGGGCAATGGCTCAGCTGTTAAGAACACTGGCTACTCTTGCAGAAGACCTGGGTTCAATTCTCAGCCTCAACTTAATGGTTCATAACCATCTCTAGATCCAGTTTCAGAGGAGCTGATCTGCTCTTAAGTCTTTCTAGGGCACCAGGCAGGCATGGATGCATACAGTCAGACAAAACACTCATACACACGAAATAAAAATGATTTCTTTAAAAGAAATAAATGCTTGGCTCCCATAGTTGTCCCATCTGGAACACAACTGAACCTTCAGTAATTTCAAATATTTGTGCCTTCTTACTTCCTTTGTAACTCTTCTTTCTTAAGTCTATGTGCAAGAACAAGTCCTTTGATTTGGGGGAGCATATTCAACAAGAGTAGACAAGAACAGGCAGGTGGGGGCTAGCTACAAGAAATCCAGACATTAAATTGTTCAGAAGAGTTGGAAGCCACACGTTTGTTAGTGAAAAACATTACAGATAATGTGAATGGATGGATGGGCACACACACCAAACAAACAAAAAAACAAAACAAAACAAAAATTGTGATAAAAGACCAAAGAGCAACAGTACTAGAAGGGAATAGAATGATGACTCTCCCTTATCTTTATTCTCTGGTCTCCTCTTTATAAACCGTTATTACCAGTGGAATGCCATTTAAAGATTATATGTAGTGAGAATTTTGGTTTCTTTAAAAACCCAGTTATGTTGTGTGACTATGTTTTTGTTTTAATCCCAGGTGTGGGATATGGAGGCTGCTTCAGACTGTCCACAGTAGGTAACTATAATGTGTCTTGTGCTCTGGAAGGGGCATGATTTATGCCACCTGCAGATAGTTTAAATCTGGGAACTGTTGAGAGGGTCTATGGGGGCTGCTGCTCTCCCTGCTGCTGCTCCCCTCCTCCACTGCTGCTGCTGGTCTATCCTGCTGTTGCATTTGCTGTTGCTGGTTTGCTGGACTTCTTTGCTGGATACCCTGACTATGAAGACAGGACTTGCCCCAAGGAATTATGCTCCTATTCAGAAGGAAGTATCCTATAGAAGGAAACAACCCCTTTTCCCACTAACTTCTGTCTCTCTTACTTGGTGTTGGGGTGTTGGAAGGGATTGTGGTAGGGAATGATAGTAGACATAAGTACCAAAAGAAAGTAAACAAATACACCAAAAATTATCTTCTCATTAGAGAGGAGTATGTAGACCCAACAGTTCTTTGCTGTGTCCTAGCCTTCTTTAGAGAGTTGATTGACCATCCTTCCAGTGTCATTCGCAGTTACCAGGAGTATATCTGAATTCTAACACTGGGCATATGTTGTAGGTGGCGATTAATATTTACTATTGATATATCTTTTATTAATGTTGCTGTTAATTCTAAACAGCTGTATAACCAAATGACCACACAGAGACTATGACTTTTTTAGTTAACCTAGAACACAATGCTGGGCAATAGTTACTCCATCCTAAACCTCCAAGCCCTCATAGTTTCCTAACATTTAGATTCTCACATTATATTTCCTTTTAGTGAAGTCGTTCCAAGACTTCTCCTCCAGTCTGCTCTCCCAGCTTTCTCCTCTGCCCTTCTCTCCTCCTCCTCTGCCTCCCACCTTCCTGTCCTCTGGCTCCTCCCTCTCTTCCTACTTCCCTTCTATTGCTCAACATTGTGGCAAGGTGCTTTATTTTGGCATGTTTACACAAAGTTGAGATAGGTGATGCTTAAAATAAGTATCATAATGCAATGTCTGGATTGAAACCAGAGAGTAGAGGAGAGAAATCAGCATTTGAATGAACAAGGGTAAAGTGCATACATTCCAAAAGAACATTATGCCAACAGGCATATAACTTATCTAATCCTCAATCTTAGGCCTATCATTTACCCTCCCTATTACATATTCAGAGTTACTCCTGCAGGTACATTGAGTAAGGCACAGGGCCTGGCTTTCAGCTGTCTGGGTGAAGAGATATCACTGTGGGATCTTCAAAGCTCTCTGAGAGTCTATATCAGATGATGTCATAAGGTATTTTGGCAAGAGTTTGTTTATGAGAACACAGTTGATGATGGAATAAGAATTAGCCAGTCAGCATGGCATATGGATAGGGACCAGGGACTGGACACCATAAGCAGAAACAACCATGTAGGTGACCACTCAAACTGCAACAATACACAGCAGATCCTGCATTCTACAGCTGAGAATGGCTGGAGTAGGGGCCATGAGAACACTGTTGAGATGACACTGTCCACACAAGTACTATAGCACCAGGAAGACACTCCTGGGCTCAGCATTCTGCTTTGCAGCCTTTCTAGATTCTTCTGTTTGCCTGACACAGGCTCCATGGTTTGGATGTTTGTTCTGTTCAGATATGCAACAGCAGTTAATTCATACATGATGGAAAAATCAATGATTTCAGTACAGCAAAGATGGGTTTGTTCAGACCAGATTTTCTTAGGCAGGGGGAATTGAAATAACATAACATTAGAACTTTCTGTGGAAAATAAGAAAAACTTCCATTTTACTGTGCCTTAAATCTGGGGCCTTTCTGCTTTATTCTAAGAAAATAAAAATATAATTCACCCCTGAGGCTCCGTCTTCAGGGAGCCAAGCTTTAGACCAGCCCCTGGCTCATGGGAGAGACACATATCCCTCTGTCCACATTCATTGCTGCTCTCTGGCTCAGAGTGGCCTTTCTCTTGGCCTTTCTTTAGCCTCTGACACCATTGCTGATCTGTTAATTTGAATTTTCTCTTTTGTTATTGTCTGAGCTAGCCTTTCCCTGGCTGAGCAGCCTGCCAGGATCTAAGATGTCCCCTGACCTCCCCACAATCCTGTTGTTAGTGCTCAGGTTGCAAGGTTTCTCAGGCTCTGTAAGAGCTGACCAGTTTTTTTCTCTATAGTCCTTCAGGATCCTTCTAGATCAGAGATATTATATACTAGGGGAATGCAGTATTAACTACATTTTTGTTTTATAGGGAAGGTAACAGAATTTTCAATGCATGATACAGGTAGCTGGTAAATGGCAAAGCTGGTTCTCATAGCTCAAGCTACACTGTTTTATGTGGATAAATATACAGGGCCCTGTTGGCTATGTGAACTGCCTTTTGAATCTGTTATCTTTCAGTAACACATCCCATCCTTATGTATGATCTGTGATGCTGGTGTGGGACTTCATGAACTATATTTCTCAGACTCCTTTGCCAGCTGATCTCCTCAGTTTTGCTAATGGCAGTCAAGAGAAAGGCTGGATACTGAAAGAAGAAGACATGGGCTTTCTGACGTCTTCTTATCCTTCTTCATTTCTCTAGGGTCACTTGGGTGGCTCTCTGACCTTTAGCTGCCAGCAACAGTTGAGTGTCACCATCTTTGGCAGCTGTGGACAGGCCATGCCCTAGCCCTTCACCAGACAGACTTGAACACCCTTGACAATCAAGGCCTTGACTGGCGTCTTGTCCTCCCTCAGCAATCTGAGCTCAGCTTTGAGATCTCTGGATTCCAACATTAGCTAAGAGACTCTTAGCTGCTCAGTCCTGGAAACCCCGTCTCTTCCTGCTTGGCTGCCCATTCCTGGGAGTCTCACTGATGTCCCACCACGTTCATGCTGCAGATGATTCTCTGGAATGTTGCAGTGGTCTTCTTTTGTTCTTCCAGTCTTCGAAGCCAGTCTCTTATAATACTTCCTCTTTAAGAAATCTAAAGTGTTCTTCTCCCCTTGAGCAGAACCTGATTGGTATATGATGGTGTTAAGTATTGATGTTTTGGTTGGTCTGGTGGCAGGGACACAAGTCATGGCAATGCTTAGTCAAAAAGAAAAAAATAGAGGACTTACTGTGGATCTTACCTTATTTCATCACTTGGGGCCATGTGACCCTGTTGACAACATTTCCTTTCACTGTGTGTGATGATTTGGTTATAAAATGCCACTCTCTTCCCACTGCCCTGTTAAGGAAGGCGTGTTGAACACTTGGCTCCCAACTGGGAGCACAATTAAGAAGGTGATTAGGCAAGAAGCCAATGAATTTCTTTCATGGGTTGAGCCACTGACCAGTTCCTGCTGAATTGGGATACTAAGTGATGAGTCCAGCTAGGGTTCAGAAGCAGGTCATTGGTCATGCTTTTATCCTGCTCCACTCTCTCTGTGCTTACCGGCCACCATTCCACTATGGTGTACTCTCTCTCCCAGCACAGGCCCAGAGACAGAGAACCAAGTAAGCCTGAACTGTAGACACTAGGCAACAAGAGAAGCGAGGACTGAGCTACCACCCCCAGGGATGTGATTGGTGAATCTGTCTATGTCCTCGTTCCTTAAGTGTTTTGGCCAGAGGTTCTTGTTCTTAGAGTAGAGGGAGTGCCTCTTCCTGGTGCCCCTCTGCCCTTGCCTGAGATGGACACTGGCACTGCTGCCTTGTCACTTTGAGCTTTCCAGGTGTATGATCAATAAGAAAAGACTATGAAATGTTTGGATAGCTATTACACAATGAAAGTATGGAAAAATGTGTTTGTAGTCACAGAATTTACTCAGACTTGTGGGTAAGGAATCCACAGGCTTTCTCTTAAAGGGCCAGGTTGTGAGTGTTTTCTGATTTGTAGGCAATATGTTCTCTGTCACGACTCTTCATGTTAGCTGTTCTCACAGCACTGTGAAAGCAGACATACGCAATATATAAGTAAATGAATGTTCTTGTTTCACTGTGTTCCAAAGATGTATTGTGTGAAAAACTGAGTGGTTGGCTCATAGGCTACAGCCTGTTGACTTCATCTCGGATACACAGTTAAGTAACCAGGGAAAATGATAGGTTATTTATACGCTTGTATAAACTATCTCAGTGAAACCCATTATTTTATACAATTAATTTATGCTAATTAAAATCTTCTCCTGCCTAACGTATGAGAACAAACTATTGCTATATAGTAAGAAAATTCTAGAAGACTTACTCAGAAATTCAACATGTAGCGTGAGGTGCATGAGGAGCCCGGGTGTGTCAAGTCCTGAGTGATTATCTATTGTTTGGCGTAGGCAGAGCCATGCCAAGGACTCCCAAGCCTCAGAACCATGGGCAAATGGCAAAGCACCTCCCCCTGCGGTGAGGATAGATGTCTGGCAAAGGCTACCTTTCTGTGTGGATGTTAACAGGGTGTGTAGAAAACATTCATCATAGCTTTCTTTCTAACAGATACCTATGGCTTGAAGACTTCTCTGCAAGAGATTACTTCTACAGCTAAACCTGATTCTTATTTAGCTGTGCGTAATAATCCTGTCTCCTTGTTACATTGTGTGCCATAGCCTCACCTCCCTGTTTAGGTGGATGTAATAACCCCACCTCCCTGTTCAGTGATAACCTCTCCTCTCTGTTTATCTGTGTATACCAAACATACTGAACTTCCAGGCTGCTGCCATTTCTCCACCAGAGAGCCCAGTCCACCTGATCCCAGCTTCCCTTTCTGTTTATCTGTCTGTGTTTGTCATTCCTTCATTCCCTCACCATCCCAATCATGTCTGTCCCCAGAGCCGTGCTGGAAGCTGCAATGTAGAAGTTCAGTTATAAAAAGGTAGATAGATTTTTAAGGAAGGTTGAACAAAGGCTGGGAATTTTAGAAGGTGTTTATGAGTAAAGCAGCTCTTGGGTCTGATCATACTATTGTTTGGAAACCAAAGGCTACAGCTGTCAGCCTTACACCTGGTGGAATACAATTAGAAGGACACACTCTTTCTTCTTGGATTTGATTTAATGTGGCGTGGTAGACAAAATATTTGTGTGTGTGATGGGAGAGTGGGAAGACACAGGTGTGATGAAGGAAAAAAAAAACATGAGTTGACATTCGTTGAAACAGATTCTTAGGTACTGAGGTTTCACTTTCTTATTTTCTCTGCTTTTGTCTCTGGAAAATTTTTCAAAATGAAAAAATGTGAAGAATAGCAAAGCCAACTGTGGCTCAATAAAGTCTTACATATGTTTCTAGGACAATGTTTCTACTCTTTCCCTTTTTATTATTTAAATATTCACCAATTAAAAAATACTTAGACACTCCATCCTAAAACTATACAACTTCATCACTTCTTCTGCTGAAACCCAGCTTTAACAGATACAAGCCTTTGCTTAGGTAGGTAGTTGTAGCAAACTATATTTTACACCAGAGTCTTTACTCTGGAGGTGCTTGTGTTGGGTATAAGACAGTACATGAGAGGATGCTCACACCCACTTTTTTCCTGATTTTTTTGGGTTTTTGTTTTGTTTTGTTTTGTTTTGTTTTGTGGAAGATATGAGAACTGAAATGTTGGCTTTCTTTATTTTTATTTTTGGTCATTATTCACATTTGTCACAAACACTGCACCTTGAATGGTTCTGTGAGCAGCCATGCCAGATGTCACTCTTGAGGACCCACTCCCTGACACATGTGACTACAATCACCTGAGATGGCACTGCCTCACTTACATGCCACTGTCCACACTCTAAGTTCTGTCCCCTGATGTCCCCTGTTACCTGGCTAACTACGTCTGTGCACCCTCTCTCCATGTTAGTTTTATAGGCTTGCAAATTTTCACTACCCGTGATGACGAATGGCTTGCCTTTGGTCTCAGACTTACACTGATGTCAAATCACTCTGAGTTCAAAACATGCCAGACTTATGCACAGAACCAGAATTTTTGTACAAAGCTGGAAAAGCTAATGAGACCTAGATACTGGACTGAGTTTAGCATCCATGTATGTTCTTTAGAAGGACTGTCTGCTTCTGTACATGGGTTTGCCCTGTTGAGGCTTCCCTGCCATGAGCCTTCACCTCCCCCTGAGGGAAGCAAGCATAGGGGATAGCTTAGCCACCCGAGACTCACTTGAATTGGACTCTGCAAACACCTCCTGTATAACAATGCACTGGGTAGCCTTTACCTGCATGTACAGTAGACACTCTCCAGCTCTTTCCCAACAGTGCACCTGGCAACCTGTCAGCAGTCTAGGACACATGCACCCCAATCAAACTGCATGCACCCCCTCTCTTAACAGTGAACTACACTTCTCTTTCCTTTAATGAGCAGGCCTGGACTGGTTTGGCGTACATGCATAATAAGGGTAATTATCTCCTCAAAGTAAACTTTTAGAGAAAAATCTCTTTTTTTGCATCTTACACCTATGTATAATTGGACATGCACATGATTAAAAATCAGCTGAGTTTTGGGAAGGGGCATGAGCTAAAGAGAAATAGTTATATAATTGAATCTGTCAATCAAAATTGAGAGCTACCCTCGCTGTCACCCTTAGCAAGCAAACTCCCACTTCTCTTGACCCCATAAAAGGAAGTCTGGACACTAATTATGCCTGAGTACCTTCACTCCTGTGGCCGCTGTCAGTCTTGACAGTGAGTTCCTTTCCAATCTGTGCTTTGCTTTGCTTTAAATACAGTATTCCTGCTACTTTGCAAATCTGTAAGAGCCTTTATCTCATTCTTGAATAAAGCCCAGAAACACCTGGTTCAGACTGTTGCCACCGGTAACAACTACACTTGGAGTTTTGGTGTCACCCACAGTCCCCACTGTTCTGAGCGCCAAAGCACCCCTCCCCCACTCTCCTCAACACCTGCCTTGGCATAGCTGGCTGTACAGAAGCCCTGCATGTCACCCAGGAAAGGTGCTCATTGTTGCTTGTGCCATAGAAGAGATTTTTTCTTTAATCCCACTTGCTCAGGCATCACATATTCTAGGTCACTCCTAAAGCTGAGAGCTCATCGGCTTTTCCAGAGCTTATGGAAATGCTTAAAGCCTGGAGAGAGAGAGAGAAAAAAAAAATGGCTTCACACAAACAAAACTGCAAGGCTGAAAAGAAACAATGTAAGATAGTGTTCCCAAAAGAAAAGCCTTGAGTGGCCACTCAAGTGAAACAGTACCCATGAATTAACTGTAAATTGGAAGCATGGGTAGATTTATTGTGTTTGATACAGTATAAGGTGAGGCCTTCAAAGGTAAGAGCCCAGGCCCTCTAAGGGCTACAAAGTGGTCCCAAGGTTTTCAGCAGTGTCGTAAGCCCCACTTTGGAGTGGGCATAGGTCACAAAGATGACCCATTAGGATAACTGCCTCGCCAGCAACCTCAAAAGGAGGATTTAACTCGGCCCTGAGTTTTATCACTATCTTTCTGGGTGTTGTTGTTGTTGTTGTTTTTGTTATGTTTTGTTTTTTGTTTTTTTCCCTACTCAAGGAACTAAGTTGCATTTAAAAGGAGGATCAGGTTCCATTATCCTGAAGTTGTATGGCTTTAAGGTTAGAGCACCACATTGTCCATGAAGACAGTTCAGAGCAAAATTCTCACTCTCTCCAGAATAAAGACAGAAAGAGAATCTCCTCACCCTCTCTCTTCCCCACCTCACATTGACAGGCAGTCCAAGAGCTTTGTATTCCAAATCTACCAAGTCTTTGCTAAGATTTCAAATTTTTCTATCCAGGACTCTATCCAGAAGCTTCAAACCCAGATCCTGAAACCAAAGTGCCATATCCTGTTTCCCTTTGTATCCCACTGAGTGACAAGCTAGCGGTGTTGTGGAGGAAGAAGAGGAAGGCAGCAACCTGAAGATGTTTTGAGTCTTGTGATGTCTTCTTTCATGAGTAGTAACCTAATACTCTCTCTGTTCAGGTCCTCGGTTGATGGTACGTGGCCTTTATAGTGCAGACTTCTCTCTTGGCCCTTGGTTCATAAGTCACATAATTGTTTGAATACACCAAATGATGTTGCCCTCAAAATAAGCTTGTATGGGGTTCGCATATTCCATTTCCTTGAGGCTTTGGAATCCCACAGAAGTAGAATCCATACTCTGCTGCCTATTTTGGAATAGTTAAGTCCCTAACTCTTTTTGAATAAAAGTTGTGTCTTTTACAAATGGTGGTTATAACTGTCCTGACAGTTACTGTGGGTTAGATGATAAACACGGGAGTCAGTTGCTGTAGGCTTAGATTTTTCACCAAAGCTACTTTATTTAGGGTTCTTAAACACCTTTACCTCCCTTTCAAGCCCTCCCCCCAACCCCTGTTCCCTGACCTTAGATAGGAGACTAGTAGGGAAAGGGGTTGTGGACCTCTTTTATCTACTTCCTGCTAATTAGGGTTGATGCATCTTTAGGGGAGACTACCAGTCTAGTCCAAAGGTCAACACCAGCAGAAATCGTTGCAACAAGTTAGGGAAAGCCACAAGACTCAGTTGGATTGCCCTGAGAAGTTCCCTGGAATGTTTCTCTCTGTGAAGTCAAGTGTCCAAGCATGAATAGCAGCACAGCAACATCAATCCAAAAGGCCATTCCTCACTGTGTGTGGGCCTCTATAGGTCTCCTCTCCTCAAAGTCCACACAGTGATGTTATCAGCTGGCCAAAGTCATGCCCCTCAGACAAGATAGCTCAAAGCAAAACATCACATTGTGCCCTCTCACCAGCCAGCTTCCAGAACACCATCATGTGCCCAGCTTGCAGCAAAACATCATATGCCAAAACCGAGTCTTCAAAGAAACCAGAAACTTCCACTTCAGGTGGCCCTTAGAAAATGTGTAAAAATGTTGGATTCTCCTCA
Organism: Meriones unguiculatus; assembly: GCF_030254825.1. NCBI lineage: Eukaryota > Metazoa > Chordata > Mammalia > Rodentia > Muridae > Meriones > Meriones unguiculatus. The sequence continues at coordinate 80,466,218 of NC_083360.1, forward strand.
TGGATGCCTCCAACCTCCAGCATCGTCTTTGCTCCAAAGTTGCCACATGCTGTGGAAGTGCTCTTTAGTTCAAAAGCCAAACTGATTTCACTCCAAGACCTATGCAACAACAGCAAAGATGAAAGCCATCTCTACACATACACAGCCCATGGGAAGTGGGCAGGAATATGTTACAGGTGCTGTTATCGCTAATGGAGGGACTTAGAGGTGACGTGAATTAATCCCAGCATGAAAGGAGAGCCTTCTTATAAAAGAAATCTCTTCCCAGGAATGCAACAACACTGAGCAGGTGTCCAGGGACAAAATTGTTTTGTTCTCTTCACCTCCTAGCAGAATGACAAACATAATAAGTTTACCTGTCTCCATGTTTCCGTATCTTTAATATTAGATTCTTAACTCCACAATTAATTGCTTTGTGGTAATATAGCGCAGGAACTGAATAAAACTTGATAGAAGGCCGAATAAAATTCCTGTGTGTCTCTGTGTGTGCGTGTGCATCACATTTTCTTTATTTCATTCATCTGTTGATGACATCCAGGGCTGACCCCATAGCTTGTCGATTGTGAACATTGCTGTGTAAAATATGAAATGCAATTATTACTATTGTACACTGGTGGATTTGTCTTCATCCACCAGTGCCTTTGTTCTTGGACACATATTGATTGGTCTTCTCGTTGGTACCTACATTATTGTGATTAATATGGACAAGTGAAACATTGCTCTTTCATAATGATCTTTCCAAAGGCTTCTTGATCCTAATATGTACCTAAAGCTCTGAATGGACATGAATTTTGACTTATCAAGCAATTCTGGCTGTAGGAAATTAAATCATTAGAACTTGTGTGAAATGTGTGAAATCCCATGCTGTTTGCAAATTGAAATACCCTTAAGGTCTAAGGAGACTTGGGATTGCAATACAGTAATTATAAATTATGTTACAAAACAATAATGACTAGATAAATGTTCATATTTAGTTTCTACCATATACAAATTATGAAAGAGGATATAAAGCTCATTGTTTTTCTGTTTTTCCATCATGGGATTTTGGTTTGGGCTGCTGGATACATGTATAAAATACATTGAATACAGAAAATGGAAACTTTAATGTGTCATTCCACAGCTTACATTCTGAATGCCTGGGAGGGGCCTCCCTTTTTCTGAGAAGAAGGGAAGGGGAAAGATGCGGGGAGTGAGACCAAAAGGAAAGGAGGGAGGGGTCTGCATTTGAGAAAGTGAATGTGTGAAAAAAATATTAAAGTGAAAAAAAATTGAAAAAAAAAGTTTACTGAAGCCAGGCATGGTGGCACATTCCTTTAATCCCAGCACTTGGGAGTCTGATCTCTATGAGATTGAGGCCATCCTGTCTACAAAGCTAGTCCAGGACAGTCAGGGCTATTTCACAGAGAAACCCTGTCTTGAAACTCCCCACTAAAAATGAAAGAAAGAAAATTTTAGGTAAGTGGATAATGGACGGAACTAGAAGAAATTAGGTTGAATAATGTGATTTCGGCACAGAAAAACAAACACTGCATGTTCTCTCTCATCTCTGGTTACTATCTCCAAATCTTCAGATGTGAGTAACCTCAGAAGGCAAGGAAGTATAAAGGGATCATGCTAGGGAAGGGAGGGTTTGAGCAGTGGTTCTATGTATGGAAATAACAAGATACAAGAGATATGAAGGGGAGATGAAAAACAGGGTTAAATGGAGAGAGCAGAGGGAGGTCAGTACAGGACAGGAAGGGAAGAGCAAAAATTAACACTCTGGATGTTTGAAAAAGCTGTAAAGAAACATTTTTTTATTTACCAAATATATGTGTGTGTGTGTAATACATATAAACATATGTGTATACGTATATACATTTAGTTTGAACGAAGTTATACCACTCGGGGTGACAATGCTCCCTCAAGTGACACAGCCCTGAGAAAGCCATTTTGTGTTGCTGGACACGGGAGTCCAAGAGACTCCCCAAACAATATAAGCCATTGCTGTTGCCCTGGCTGCCTCCCAGAGGGTGAAAACGAGTTTCTGTTGCTGAAGACACCATCTACTTCAGTCATAGGACCTGGAGGATGTGAACTGAAAGCTTCCTCCTTGAGGACTTTCCTAGTCTTGGAATGTTCTGTGAAAGCTACCAAGGAAGGAAGTAACAAACAGCCCTAGCCCCCTGTGAAGCTTATGAACCATAAGAATTACCAGCGTGGCAAGACATCCCTCAAGGTGCAATAGTGGTACACATCCTGGTGGCAACCAACAGCTCTACGACTAGGAAGGAAATCATGCCTAGTACTAGAATTTTAACACAATATCTGGGACTAGTGAGGTCATGGATCTTAGAGGAGAACCTGCTGCCCCCGCTTTACTAAACCAGCACAATCCCTAACTGCATTCTAATTATCTGACCTTTATCCACAAGCGCGTGCAGCTCCCAATCCTTACCAGACAAGCTTCTTTGCAACAGGAGGCTGTTACAGAAATCACAACTGGTCAGAATGCAGAGAACAACTGATTGCATGGTGTTCAGGCCCAGTGGATATACCTGTAATACAACTACTCACACAATCCTTAGGGAACATCACAGAATAGGGGGACAGAAGACTGTAAGATCCAGAAGACCAGGAAATCTGCTGTCGTACTGTGTCTCCTAGAAATGACAGAGAAGTTTCAATCATAACAATCTTAACAATGTGGTTGCCTACACAGTTCCTGAACAAGGACAATGCCAACAGACATGCTTGCAAAAGGAACTTTTATTCGCCTCTTTCAATTGTTATCTCAGAGGCTTCCCGCCTCTGTCTGCTAACCTAGGCCTACTCCTGGAAGCTTCTATCCTCCATGGAATCTAACCTAGGCCTGGAATGTTTTTCACCTTTGTGACTTTCTGCTTAATAAGCTCACCCTTCTTAGTTCTTTCTGAGCTCATAGCTAGCTGGTTCAACTCAGCTGTTCTAGCTCAAACAGATCTCCCCGGCTGGATTATTGAATCTGGCTTTTCTTTCAGCCTCTGAATTACTCTGCTTGGCCTCAAACTAACTCCAGCAATCTTTCTTAACTTCCGGCTCTTTATCACTCTCTGGCTCATTCTGTCTTCACCTGTGTCTAGCTTGTTCTCTCATTCAACCTGTCTCTGTAAAACTCTCCTGGTAAAACTGCCTCCTCTCTTTTACTGCACTGTCCATTAAGTAGCTTCCTTTCTCTCTCTTCTTGTGCGAGTTGGGCAGATCCTATTCTGTCAAATCTTCTCTGATTCATCACTTTTTTTGCCATTCAATTAGATATCACTTTCAAACATGGGTGCTTCCTTCTAAAAACTATCTTTCCCTTCATTGTTTGGGATTAAAGGTGTGTACCACCATGCCTGGACCTAAGCTTTTTCTCTACCTGAGAAACTAGCTCTATACTAGGCTAGCCTTGAACTCAGATCTGTTTGCCTCTGTCTCCTAGATTAAAGGTGTGTTTGTATTCCAGCTAGATCACACAGACATAGAAGGTCTTTGGAAGTGATCTCTTTCCAAAACAGCCAAGTTCTGAAATAAAATTCCTCTACATGATCTGTTATGGGCAGCTGCCCTCATGGGTAAAAGCCCATATGCTCTGAAAGTGGTGATGTATAATCCCTGAGTTGACCGCTCTGAGTTTCTACCCCCTATGGGGGAAACGGTGATAAGACAAGACACATCTTACCATCTACTTCTCATTCATCCTGCACATCAGTTTTCCATTCCACTCGTTTGCTTGGTTTTGGTTTTGTTATTTTGTGTTTTCTGAGACAGAGTTTCTCTGTGTGTGGCAATGGCTGTTTTAGAAAACACTGTATACCAGGCTGGCTTCACCCTCACAGAGATCAGCTTGCTTCTACCTCCTGAATGCTGGAATTAAAGGCATGCACCCCTACCACCTGGCATAGCTTTCCCTTCTAAATGCTTGCTTTTTCCCTATGTCTAGCATCCAATCCTAGGCCTCATGATCCTTGGAAAAGACTCTTTGCCAGAGAGGTATCTGCCATCCAGTCTCACTTCCCTCCATTTGATTCCCCACAATCCCAGCCTCATTCCTCTTGTACCTGTGAGGTAGCCATGGACAGGCCTATCACACAGTGGTTATGTCTACTTTACTTTGTGTAGAGGAATTTTAATCTAGCAACAGGACTATTCTGGCTGGAATACAGACATGCCTTTAATCCCAGAAGACAAAGGCAAGCAACTCTGAGTTCAAGGCCAGCTTTGTTTAGAGCAAATTTCAGATAAAGAAAAGCTTAAGTCTAGGCAGGGTGGGACAAGCCTTTAATCCCAACACCTAGAAGACAGAGGCATGCACATCTCAGAGTTTCAGTTCAGGCAGGAGGATTGATTCAGTGATTTGAGAGGCAGTGCAGTGGACGTGAGTTCATGGCAGTTCAGTTCATGGAATTCAGAGGCAGTTTTATAGGGACAGTTGTGCAGAGCCAGGTTGCAGAGAGAGAGAGAGAGAGAGAGAGAGAACACATGAGACACAGATGAAGAGGCCCCTAACTGGTACCAACCCATCCTGACACTTCAAGTCACAGCAGGACTAAGCACATCTTCTCCCACTGAGGCCAGACAAGGAAGCCTGGCTAGCAGAAAGGGATCCAAAGGCAGGCAGCAGAGTCCCAGATAGTTGCTATATTTTTCTTTAAAGAAACTGAACAGGCCAACATGTGCTGAGCAGATGAAAGAACATGCTGCAAAGCATGATATAAGTTTGATTCCCCAGGACACATATTTTAGAAAAAGAGAACACATCCACAAAAGCTATTTGAATTTTGTTTTGTTTGTTTGTGTTCTTAAGCAGACTGTTATGTAGTTATTACTGTCCTGGAAACTGCTATGTAGACCAGGCTGACCTCCAATTCACAGAGATTTGCCTGCCTCTGCCTCTTAAGTGCTAGAATTAAAGGCATGAACCAACTTCCTGGCATTATTTGATTTCTAATTATTGGCAGGTGGGCCATTTGCAATGCCACACATGTGGAGGTTAGAGGAAACATTTCAGATATCTGTGTTCTGCCTGGGTTCCAGAAATCAAACTGGAGTCTTGAGGCTTGGAGCAAGTGCCTTTAATTCCTGAGCCTTCTTGGGGCTACTGATTAAGGGAATGCTAAGAGGCCATTTGATGCACTGAGGTTTCTACTGTTTTCCTCAAGAAAGGCACAGCTGATTTCTGTTTGGAATTTAATGTTGTTATTTGACAGGTTCTCACTGTGCGGATCAGGCCGACCTGAAACTCACAAAGATCCTTCTGCCTCTGCTTTTGGAATGCAAAATTCAAACGTATATACCACAGGCTGGGATTACACAGGTGTTTACCTAAAGCTCCTCTTACCCCAGGCAAGGTTTCACTGCCCTCTGGCTGTCCTGGAAAATTCTCTCTGTAAACCAGGCTGGCCACAAACTCACAGGGATATACCTGCCTCTGCCTCCAAACTACTGGGAGTAAAGGCAAGCACCACTATGCATGGCTAAAGAAATATGATATCACTGTGTGGATCAGGCTGGCCTGAAACCCACAGAGATCCAGCCTTTGCTTCTGGACATGAAAAGTGTGCACCACATGCTGGGATCACACAGGTGTGTTAATAAAGCTTTATTGTTTGTTTGACTTTCATCTCATAATGCTTTGCTTCACACTTTGAGAGAAAGTATCCATCTTGGTCCTGATGGTTCTAAACTCCTTGATTAAGACATCATCCCAACAAATCTTCTTGATAGCCTGAACTACAGGTTCTCACTGCCTAGCTCAGCCCTTTCACATCTGCAACATATTCATGTGGGTTTTTCATTGGTTGTTTTGTGTTTGTTTTTTTTTTTTTATTTTATTTTTATCAGTTACATTTTATTAACTCTGTATCCCAGCCATGTCCCGATCCCTCATTCCCTCCCAGTCCCTCCCTCCCTCCCTCCCTCCCTCCCTCATCTCCACCGTGCCCCTTTCCAAGTCCACTGATAGGGGGGACCTCCTCCCCATTCATCTGATCCTGTTTTATCAGGTATCTTCAGGACTGGCTGCAAAGCCCTCCTCTGTGGCCTAACAGGACTGCTCCTCCCTTCGGGGATGGGGAGACCAAAGAGCCAGTCATTGAGTTCCTGTTAGAAATAGTCCCTGTTCCCCTCACTTTGGGAAACCAATTGGTTACTGAGCTACCACAGGCTACATCTGAGTGGAAGTTCTAGGTTATATCCATACATGGTCCTTGGTTGAATGTCAGTCTCAGAAAAGACCCTGTGCCCAGATATATTTGGTCCTTGTGGAGCTCCTATCCTTTCCCCATCAGACTAACTCCCCTTCTTTCTTATGATTCCCTGTACTCTGCCAAAGGTTTGGTCATGAGTCTTTGCTTTGAAAACACTGCTAGTTAGAGTCTTTCAGATGCGCTCAGTAGACTCCTGTCATACTTTCAATGCACATCCCATCCGTCTTTCTAAATGAGGATTGATCATCTTACCCCATGCCCATTCAATTGATTATCTTTTTAGGTGTATAAATTTCATTATGTTTATCATATCTTATAGGTCTATATAAGTGAGTATATCCCATGTTTGTCTTTCTCCTTCTGGGATATTTCACTCAGAATGATCTTTTCTAGATCCCACCATTTGCCTGCAAATTTCATGATTTCCTCCTTTTTGATTGCTGAGTAGTATTCCATTGTATAAAAATACCACAATTTCTGTACCCATTCCACCGTTGATGGACATCTGGGTTGTTTCCAGGTTCTGGCTATTACAAATAGAGCTGCTATAAACATGGTTGAGCAAGTGTCCTTTTTGTGTACTTGAACAAACTTTGGGTATATACCTAGCAGTGGTATAGCTGGGTCTGGAGGAAGCACTATTCCACTATTAGGAGTAGCCATCCTAATATCTAATAAAATAGACTTTCAACCCAAGTTAATCAAAAAAGATAAGGAGGGCCACTATATTCTCATCAAAGGAAAAATCCACCAAGAGGACATCACAATCTTGAATATCTATGCTCCAAATACAAGAGCACCGACATTCGTAAATGAAACATTATTAAAGCTTAAATCATACGTTGATCCTAATACCTTAATAGTGGGAGACTTCAACACTCCACTCTCACCAAGGGACAGATCAACTAGACAGACACCAAATAGGGAAATAAAAGCACTCACAGAATCCCTAAATCAAATGGACCTAATAGACGTCTACAGATCATTTCACCCAAACTCAAAAGAGTACACCTTCTTTTCAGCACCACATGGAACCTTTTCCAAAATAGACCATATTGTGTTTGTTTTTTATTTTGTTGTTTTGAGACAAAATCTCACTATGTCACCTTTGACTAACCTAAAACTCACTACTCACTCAAGTACACACACGCAAGGAAATCCACACTGAAACAAACACACATAGACACTAAAACTGCACATGCTAAGACACACTCATACATAAATAAGTGCGTGTAGATGCGAGTACAAAATGAGTCAGACAAGCAAGCAGAGAAACTTGAATTTTTGTTTGTTTATTTGCTTTACTAGACATGGTTTCTCTGGCTGTAGAACTGGCTGTCCTGGACCTGGCTTTGTTGATCAGGCTGACCTTGAACTCACAGAGACCTGCTTGCCTCTGCCTCCCAAGAGCTGTGATTAAAGACTCCTCCTGACAAACCCAGCAGAATCTTGACTTTGTAGTTCAGTGCTTTTGATTCCAAATAATCTACAGTATGATTCAATTAACCTAAAGCAGGGAAAGTCAATCTTCATAGGATGAAGTGGGTGGAGACTCATTGGAACAATCAGACAGGAACTTGTGGTAGGGAAGTGGGGCTAAATGGGGAGGGGCAAGGAGGAAGGTGTATAAAAGCAGTAGAGGAGCCATGGTAGAACATCAGAGTCCTGGGGCCTGCAGTCACTGCCTGACCTAGCTGGGAACAGGAGCCTTGTGATCAGTGTTCATATCAGGTAAGTCACTCACCTCCATCTGGAGGCCTCTTCCATGCTGGGCTAGCCTTATCACCATCAAACTACAGCTACATTTCCAATTTAGAATTTTTAGACTTGGTATAATTTGGTTTTTGTGCGAAATGGTCATTACATATGGATGTACATGTTGGTTTTCTTGTGTCATTTAGGTTTTAGGGATGGCTTCATGCACAAAATCCCTAAATGCTAGCTGATATGGGAAACGAGGCTATAAGAATGTGGTTGCTTCAGCCTTGTCTACTTGATTAAGAGTGTAAAAAACTAACACACACACACAGGTGATTGCCCACACAAACATGTGTGTGTATGTGACAGAGAGAGAGAAATGGGAGCCAGATAGCATACAGAAGCTACACCTGGAAACTAGAATTAATGTCCTGAGTACAAAAGATTACATTCCAGGCTAGACTTGGCTGCTTGAAGAAACCTTATCGCCACATAAAATTAAACAAAATGAAATAGATGACCTGGGAATATGACTGAATGGTAGATCACTTGTATAGTGGGAACAAACCCCACTAAGAAAGAACTTCAATAAAGACATTTAAAATCTTACTCTGCTCGATTGTTCCCTGTCCTACACTAGCCTGAAATACGCTATGTAGATTAGATAGACCTAGAATCCTCCTGATCCTTCCTCCAAGGAGCTGGGATTAGAGGTTTCCATGAGATTGAGTGGCATCTATGCAGTGTTTTAAAGCAGACTACGGTAGCCAGGCATGGGGGGTGGGGAACAATCCCAATGCTCCTTTTCATAGCTGGAACATGATGAGTAGGCACAAGTATGAGCTACAATAACGAGTTTCATTCAGGTTTGGAAGGGTAACCAATTCCACTCAAGACTCCTTTGCAGGCCATACAATATGTAAAAATGTAAACAAAAACTTATGAATATTGATGGTTTTTCTCATTTCTTTTCTTCCTCTCCACCCCAGTTTAACATGGGGAATCCTCCTCCTTGTAGAGTCTGTGCCCTTAGCTTCACATCCAATACTCACATTTTGGAAAAGCTCTTATTCAGTGGCATGGCTTTCTAGTTGCTTTGGGGATAGTTGCATCTCTCACTTTGAATTTGTATTTCAGACATGGTCTGGTAATATAGCCAGGTAGCCATAAATTATAGACCATTAACCCCAGTTCCTTAAATTAATATAATGTAGCCCTGTACTCTCTCACTGTTCTCTAACAGGATGAGAAGTAATGCATGCTGATGGGCTTCTCACAGATTCTCCTCAGTCCTTCACAGAAGTGATCAGTCTGAGGAAAGGACAAAGCAGGATAAGGGTGAGATGGGCCTATGACATCAGCACTGTACTTTCTTGAAGGCCTGGAAAGTTATTCAGGGTCTTTTTCCTGTAACAGCAGTGTGGTCAGATTGCATGTTCCTCTATAACCCTTGTTCTGAGTAGGCATGAGATGCAGAGGAGCAGGGTGGGTACCTGGTGGAACAATGGTTAATGTGTTCCTGAGTGACCACTATTAAGAGAATCCAGATGCTGAGAGTGATGGAAGTTTGGCTTAGAGACCACCAGATTGTATAATTGGGCAGACTCAGTTCTTCATTATTGCCAGAGCATGGACTCTAGCTCTCAGATTCTTGTGATGTGTGAGAAATAGGAATTTATAGAACTTAGCCTGAAACCCTGTCTCCTAAATGTTATACTAGGCTTCTGTTGACTGAAAATCTATCAGGATGTGCTTGTACATCCCTCCCACACTCCTGCAGCTGGCCATGCAGGGGCTGCTGAAGAATGAAGCCTTGGCCATCTCTGCTCTGGACTCCATGCCCATTGAGCTTTTGCCACCAATGTTCAAGGGGGCCTTCGAAAGCAGACTCACAAAGATATTGAAGGCAATGGTGGCAGCCTGGCCCTTCCCCTGCCTCCCTGTGGGGGCACTGATGAAGACCCCTGAAGTGGAGACCTTGCAAGCTGTGCTGGATGGCATAGACATGCTGCTTACCCAGAAGGCCCATCCCAGGTAATCAAGGCCCAAGGAGGCTAGAAGTGGAATCACTGGGCTAGTGGTAAGACACAGGTGTGGTCAGAGAGAATGGGGTCAAAGTAGACAGAGACTTCTGATGTCATGGAATTGGAGGTCTGTGGAACTAGTATTCAAGTGGAGAGCTGATATAAATGACAGTCAGGAATGGAGGACAGCTCAGAGAAGATGTAGCCATAGTAGGATGAGCCTTTCTCTGTGTGTTCTAGATGTGGAAGAGATGAGTCCACACCAGCTGAGTGGAGGGAAGCAGGACAGGTCTCCAGACGCAGCTCAGGCAAAGTGTCCTTGCCTGGCAGGTGTGAGGTGTTACACAGTGGAGATGACATTAGAATAGTGGGATATAAGCTGCCTCCAGGTAGGTTCCTGGTTTACATTATGAAACTTCACCTTTTCTCTTCACAGAAGGTGGAAGCTTCAAGTGCTGGAATTAAGGAATGTGCACCAGGATTTCTGGGATGTGTGGGCTGGAAGAGACAATAGAGCCCGCTCAGCAGAGACTGGGAGCGAGAAGCAGATAGCAAAGTGCCTTCATAGATATGCCCTGAGGTGGTATTTGAAGGTGGTCACTGACCTGAGCCTCTGCTTCCATCTGCAAGAACACCAAACATGCTTGTTGCAGTGGGCCCAGCAGAGAAAGGGCTCTGTGCAGCTGTGCTGTGTGAAGATGCAGATCTGTGACTTCCCTGTGGAGACCATCATGGGGGTTTTAGACATTGTCCAGCCACACTACATCGAAGAATTGGAACTATTTACAAACCAGGTCCTTTCCTTCTTGGGTCACTTTGCACCTTGCCTTGGCCAGATGAGAAATCTCCACAAATTCCGTCTACGTCACATCTACTTGAACCCGGACAGAGTTTTAATTACATTTCCAGAATCAGAGGAGAACTGTTTCTCCAAGTTCCTTACTCAGTTCTCCAAACTCAGCCATCTCCAGCATCTCTCCATGTATGGCATCCTCTTTTCCACTGACAAAATAAAACAGTTGTTCAGGTAAGGCATGATGGTGAGGTGTTTCTTGGATGACGGGAAGCCTTTCTCCTTACTGGAGCGTTAGTGGGTTTCAGAGGTGTGCCAGCCACAGGGGAATTTACAATCATTCATTCATTTCAGTATCTCAGCGTAGATTGTTTCCTTCTTAACTGAGTTGGAAGGAACTAGGGTCACTTTCCACTCATTTAGCAGAGTTTGAGCTGGGACAGGAGAAGCATAGAGAGCCATTTTGCAAGTATGTCAATTGCACCAGTAGCAGTGAGCGATCTTTGGGTAATCCTCTTTTGGATCCTGTCTAAGCTAATGGAAGGGAACAGGACAGAGCTGAGGGCCCTAAGCTGGGGGTAGAGGGTGGGGAGGGACTCACACCTGCACAGGTACAGAGGCAGCTCAGAACAAAGATGTGTGAACAGGAACCAGTTTGTTCCTCTCTTGACATCTCTGTCAGCCTCTAGTTCCCCCTGGAGGGAAGGATGATTTGAACACAGTTTGGGACTTCATAGATGGGAATGGGATGACAATGGGTTGGGGGGGTCATCATTTTTCAGGGTGGAACACTGAAATCAGGGGTAGAGGTTGTCCTTGATATCAAGGACAGGGAGAGGAATTCTGGTGGGCACATACCAAGATGTTGGCAGAACCGTTTGGTGATGTTCCTTTCTGGGTATGCCCTCCTGGCATGAGGTGGCAAACAGCAGTTCTCTGTTGGACAGGGTGAGGATGGGAAGGTGGAGATCTGCGTTCTGAGACCATCCCAGCTGATAGCGCTGTACCTCAGGAGACAATGATATGACCAGACCCCAACAAGCTGTACCTTGAGTGTTGTCCTTCAGCATATGCAACGAGTGACTTTACATAAGTGGCCTCCTCTGTCTCAGTGTCAGCTTTAGTAATCTCCTCCAACCCCATGAGCCAGAACTAATTTTCTGTTCTTTCCCTAGATGCCTGATGATCCTGTTGGAGTCGCTGTCTATCACACTCTCCCGTTTCTCACAGTCGGACTTGCAATTCTTGTCACGGTGCCCGGGGCTCTGTCAACTGAAACACCTGCACCTCAGTCACATAGAGTTATCCACGTCACATCCCACAGGTCTCCGAGTCCTCCTGGAGAATGTGGCAGACACTCTGCAGACCCTGGAGTTAGAGCACTGCAGCTTGGAGGACTCTCACCTCAGTGTCCTCCTGCCTGCCCTGAGCCAGTGCTCCCAGCTCACCAGGGTCAATTTCTGTGACAATCCCTTCTCCAGGCCTGCATTGAAGGGCCTTCTGCAATGCATGGCCAATCTAAACCAGCTGGCTGTAGAACTGTACCCTGCCCCCCTAGAGTGCTATGATCACCTGTGTAATATCCTCGTGGACAGATTTGTGCAACTGTGTCCTGACCTCCTGGACATAGTCATGGCCCAAAGGCAGCCCAAGAAAATGGCTTTTGTTACAGCCATCTGCCTTGAATGTTGTCAGCGCTGTGTCTATGACAGGAAGGCCATACTTTGTCGATGTTGGCAGTGAACAGGAGAAGGCTGCTTCTGGATGCTGAGAAATCAAAGTCAAGGGGAAGGACCTTCAACAAGAATTCCAGAACACGTGGCTTTAGATAGAGTTTGGTGCATTGGAATCAAAACAGGACTTCCTGTGACCACCAGCGTCTTCTTGCTTTTCCAAAATGGTGTGTATTTTTATCTGACGTATTCAGAGCACAGGAACTGACATGGCATGGTGTCAGGTGTCTTGTGGAATCAGAAAGACAGCTCTGCATATCTAAATGTCTCTATCAGGACAGAATCACCAGTGGCTTCCCCATGTTGTATATATATATATATGGTCAATCTATGTACCTTAACACTTCCCTCTGGTGTGCCACTCAGTCACTGACTTCATTCATTTTTAGGTTCACACTCAGGGTGTCCTGTGACCTCATGACATATAATCAGAGAAATCATAGTCCAAGACCCGAAGTCACTTAGGACATTGTCTTCTCCTCTTTACTTCCCACTGCTTGGCTGCTTGATGGGTCATGTGGACAGTATTGTTGAACTGACTGATCAGTGCAGACCTGTTCTCTAGTGAAGACCTGTTTGAAGAATGGTAGGGGATTTCCTTTCAAGGTACTCAGACAGGAAGTGCTGTGCACATTTTGAAGATGGCTGCAGCAAAAGTTTTCTTCTACCTAGAGAATTGATTGTCCTGAGACCTGGTTGTTAACTGTTCAGTAGTGAGCTATGTCTTTGTTTCATTAAGAGGGTACCCAAGCCAGGCATTTTATTCCCTTTTTTACTGTATCATGTAGCAACAAAATAATTTTAATTACTCTATTTTCATAGACCTTTAATAAAAATCAAAACCAGCTCTTCTCACAGGTCATTGTGATTCCCGCAAAATCACCTCTGGGGGCTGGAGAGATAGCCCAGTGGTTAAGAGCACTGGCTATTCCTCCAGAGAAGCCTGGTTCAACTCCCAGCACCCACATGTCAGCTCACAACTGTTTGTAACTACATTTCCAGGGGTCCAACACCCTCACAGACATAAATGCAGGGAAAACACCAATGTACATGAAATACAAGGACAATGCATAGAGAAGACCTAAAACCCTGGCTCAGATGTAGCCCAGACTCGGTCTCCAATTGGGGTCCCTAATGAGGGGAGCAGGAATTTTCTCTGGCATAAATCAGTGGCTGACTCTCTGATCACCTTCTCCTGGGGTGGGGAAAGGCAGGGGGACAGCCTTGCCAGGTTACAGAGGAAGACAATGTAACCAGTCCTGATGAGACCTGATAGGTTAGGGTTAGATGGAAGAGGAGGAGGACCTTCCCCTACAATGGACTAGGGGAGGGGCATAGGGGGAAAAGAGGGAGGTAGGATGGGATTGGGAGGAGACGAGGGGGACACATCCAGGATACAAACTGATTAAATTATAATTTTAGAAAATAAATTAACAAATTTTTAAAAAAGAATGTCACTCCCTAGACAGAACCATCCTTGGGAAGTGATTGATTGTGAGCAAAGTGGCATTCCTGAACAAAACCCTGATTACTAATACTTTCTAGAAAGGGAGGGAGTAGTTGTTAGAGTTTTATGTTCCATCAACTCTCACAGAGATGGGCTATCACAGGACTTCTTGTGACCACCGGGCGTCTTCTTGCTTTTCCAAAATGGTGCGTATTTTTATAGGTGAAACTGTGGTCCCACAGTACAACTTATTTACAGCAAGCAGAATGCACCCTGTATCTATCCACTGAGGGTCTGACCCTCCTCCAGGTCAGCTCATCCACAGAAGGCAGAGACACTATAAGCAGGTTCTTCATGCCTACGTCACAGCTGGGAGACCTCGTCTGCATGTGCTGCTGGTGTTCTTTAAGACAATGGAGTGACTTCAGCAATGACGTTCCCTGTGGAGGGGACTCATTCTCCTGCATCTTCTGTTTCGTTCACTCTGAGTCCATCTTCAGGCTCTGTTTCCTGATCGCTGTAGCTCCGCCTCAGCAGCTTACAGCACTGCTCTGTTCCTTCCACACACACACACCACACACTGTTTTAGGCTAGGCTCTTTAGGTACCCAGCCTAAAGAGACAACTCATCCTGTCTTTCCAGCTTACCAAGTACCTGGGCCACAGGAGTGGTTTTTACCTGAAAATAGGACACCGTAGGAGCTAGAGAAATGACTCAGCAGTTTAGACATAGAAATTAAAATAAATCCTTCTAAAAATACTGTTTAGCCTTGGACAATCAATTGGTATGTTCTTCCCTAGGGAGAGCTATCTCTTCTTTTCCCAGCTTTCCAGTCACCTATATCTCGTTGTGTAAGGCTGAGACCTTGTGGGATTTTTCTCTGCCATGTTTGGCATGTCCACCATTGTCATCCTTGTTCAGTTCTTGTTAGTTCAGTCATGTTTGTCAGGCTTTATGGATGTAGCTTCTCATGTTACTAGGAGATGCACTCTCACAGCAAAGTCACTGCTCCTCAACATCTTACAATCATCTTTCCACACCCTCTTCAGCAATGTTTCCTGAGCCTTTGGTGTGGGAGTGTTTCGTAGATTTACCCATTGGGACAGAGGTCCACAATTCTGCATCTTTCCTTCCCCCAAATAAATACAGTTTCTCCTGCCACTGGCTGCCTGCAAACTGGATTCACCACACGCTTTCTGGCTAATAGATCTTTGTATAATAAATTCAAATGTAATATAAAAATTTCTTTTCATGCTGTTCTACTCTATTGCTGATTCTAAAACTCATAACTCAGGGTTACTATGTAAAAATTTTTGACTAGATAACCTTAAGCTATATGATATGGTTTCAAGGATACTCTAAATTGAGATCTGTTAATTTTAGAGACATTCATTTGTTTACAACATTAAAGCTTGGTCGTTATGCTTTATTTTCACACTCAAAATGGTTAAAATCTATAGTATATCCTTAGACTTTTATAAACTATGGACTTTTATGAATTAAATCATACAGGAAACTGTTATGCTCTCTCATTATGGACTATGTTTATGTTTTTTAAAGGCTCCAAACAGGGATAGAACCTAAAGTCTGAGTCTTTAATGATTAAGATAAGCTATAGGCCTCTTATTGATTACAGGATTAAGCTTTATTTAATATTTAGATCTATTTAAAATATACATGGTCCTCAAACACTTGCCAACAAAGTATGACATAATCACAGATCATAGCATTGTTTTATGTTTGCAAGGTGTAGTTTAGAGCAGATAACTAAATAGAGACATAGGTTGCTTAACTCAAACATGCTATCCTTCAAACCTGTCAGAGATCTGCTGAATATGGCGTTTAACATCTTTAAGTTTATTATGACAGACAGAGAGTTCCAAATCCTAGCAGTAGCTCCTCAAGGTCTCCAAGAAGATTTGGGTACAATGACAGATGACTTCAATTCTGTATTGTGGTATGCTAACCACTGGACAAGACTGCCCCCTGCTGCTAGGGCCCAGCATGTGAGAGACCAAAAGATAAATTAGCAGCTATGATTAAGACCTGAAGTGGGTGGGTGGAGAAGTCCAGTAATGCCCTGAGGCGAAGGACCGCCTTACTGCATTCTTTCCCCACCCACTAGAGATAACAGTTGCCAGGAAACTGGTCCTTCCCCCTAGGGAGGGACACCAGGTCATTATGGTCTGGGGACCTTCCTACAGCCAATCAATTCAAAGTGTAGCATTTTGACCAATAGGTGCTTGCCAGTCAGGAATTGCCCCTGCCTTGGGCATGCTGGGAGGGACCAGAATCTATATATCACCCAACTAAACTTGGTGCGGGGGGGGGGGGGGGGGGGCCTCAGCTCCCTCCGCTTCGGCGGTGGCAGTGTATGGGTCCAACCTGCAGCTTGTAATTTACAATAAAAAGAACCTCATGTATTTACAGCGAGTCTATTTATTCCTGGTCTTTTGGGGTTCGTGAACTGGGCAGAACACGTGAACTGTGGACAAACTGGATGCCTAGAGACTTATTTTCTCATGTTGCAGAAAACAAGTTGAGGTCAATCTCTCCCATATGTCTCTTAACACAGAAAAGCCACAGGTCTTCAGCACCTAATGACTAGACTGTCTGCCCATGTTGTCATGGAGCCCTGGGACAACTGTCTAGGTAGTAGACTGTAGACTGACTAATCCTCTTGAAAGGAACAGGCTAGCTTTACAGGTTTCTCTATAAACTCTACACCCCATGTTAAACTAAATTCTCCCAGCACTTTTACAGAAGGCAGGAGGAGGAGCAGATGAATTGAGACAAGACCCCACCCCGTTGCAAAGGAATGAGAAAGGTCTCCTCCCCTGCTGTGGAGGAGTGTCCAGATCGGCATGATGAGATAACGTTGCTTAGTAACCAGTCCAGACGTCACAGCTCCCCAACCCAGATCGGGGCGGGACCAGATGGACTTGGCACCTAAAATGAACCAATCATTTTAAAAGTTAATTACCCAATCCAGTGTCGCCAAGCTCGCAACCTCCCGATTCCCTGCTCTCCTTCCTTTAAAAACCTCAGACTCCTGTCTCTCCTGGCTATTCCTCGCTGGTTTTGTGGGGGCGCAGCCCCATCTTACAATGGCTGAATGGAACCTCTTGCTATTGCATCAACGATTGGTCTCCTGAGTTCTCTTCATCCCCCTCAGGAAGTTAGGGTCCCCTAGGATCTCCCCCGCCCTTGGTCCTAATAATTTGACCATTTGAAATAGAGTAAGCTGGATGGCAACTGCTTCTGTACCTCATAGGAGAGTCAGATGCAGGAGGACAAACAGGTTTTTACATAAGCAGGGGTCCTTTACTGAGTTTAAGACTCAGTGTTACATAGCCGTATTCCCTTCTACAAAATTCGTGGGATGAAACTCTGTTGCTAAAATGTTTGCCCTAGCATCCCAGGAGTCCTGGGTTAGGTCTCAGAACCACACAATACTGGGCACAGTAGTACACGCTTACAGTCTCACCACTGTGGAGGCAGAGTCAGAGGGCCAGAGGTTCAAGGTCACCTCACCTAGTGTGATGTCTTTCTTAGTTGTCAACTTGAATACTTCTGGAAATTAACTAAAACCCAAATTGCTGGGCACACTGTGAGGGTTTCTTCCTTCCTTCCTTCCTTCCTTCCTTCCTTCCTTCCTTCCTTCCTTCCTTCCTTCCTTCCTTCCCTCCCTCCCTCCCTCCCTCCCTCCCTCCCTCCCTCCCTCCCTCCTTTCTTTCTTTCTTTCTTTCTTTCCTTCTTTCTTTTCTAGTTATTTGGTTGGTTGGTTGGTTTGTTGGTTGGTTTGTTGGTTTTTTGAGATAAGGTTTCTCTGTGTGTAGCCCTGGATGCCCTGGAACTTGTTCTGTAGAATGATGGGTTCTTTCTGCCAACAACATAAGCCCATCCAAACCAGATTGAAAGTATAAAAAGAGCAGGTTTATTTGGGAACTGAAATTTCTGGGCATGTTCAGCATCCTCAGGGGGATGAGGCTGGAGGAACTCGCACCCCAACTATGATAGGCAGGGGTTTTTAAGGATTGAAGGCTAAGGAAGATGACCTGTCTGCCACCTGCTGGACTTGGGGACCTGGTGGCTGTCTCCAGGTGAGGGGGTGGGGCAATGCTCAGGAATGTAAGGAATGTGAAGGCTTTCCTCAAAGCGGGGGAGGGCTGGAGAGAGAAAGTGAGGTTTACTTGATCACGTCCGGGAGGGAGGACAATGGGGAGGTCAAGGGAACATAGACAAGGCTGGCCTGGAACTCACAGAGATCTGCCTGCCTCTGCCTCTCAAGTGCTAAGATTAAAGGCGTGTGTCACTGCTACCTGACTGGGACTTTTTTCTTAATTAAATCCTCTCAGTTGGAAATTCAGTTCTAATCTGGATCTTAGAGGTTTGAAGACACACCTTTAATCTGGCCAGACCTTCTTCTGGAACCCTATATAAAATACATAGAAGAAGAAAGTTCATTATATGCTTACCCTTGCTTTCACTACCAAGTCCATTCCTTCCCTGGCATTAGATCCTACTTCTTAGGACTTCATGCATATAGAAGACCAGCTGAGACATCCAGTTTTATGGAATAAAAAACTACCAGATTCATAGGTAGCCACTGTTGGATGAGCTGGACCATAGCCTGTAAATTATGCTAATAAATCCTTCCTTAAACTTCCCCCTTCTTCCCCCCCCCCCCCCCCGACAGGGTTTCTCTCGACCTTGGTTGTCCTGGATTCACTTTGTAGACCAGGCTGGCCTCAAATTCACAGAGATCTGCCTGCCTCTGCCTCCATGAGTGCTGGGGTTACAAAGTGCACCACCTCACCTGGTCTCTCCTTTTATATATATTCATGCTCTAAGTTCTGCTCTTCTAGAAAATCCTGACTAATACATGTAGCTATGCTATATGAAAACCTGCCTCCCAAAATCAAAAACAAACTGAAAAGAAAAGAGGAAAAGATCTTTGTTACATACAAGGCATATCACTTGTTCTACCTGTGGGGTAAGCCTCAAATTGGCTTTAAATTTGGCTGCTGCAGAACTCCCAGAATAGATCTGAATAGTGTCAAAGATGAGATTTGTGCCCTCCCACACAAATGAAGCTGCTTTCCCACGAGCAAATTCTAATCGGTTTGAAATGATGCCTAAAGACACAGAGACAGGATGAAAATTCAACCACAGCCTCTGAAAGACCAAAAGATAAGCAGCGATTGTTAACACTATGTAGAGTAGGCGCGGTATAGCAAGAGCTACCTCGCTGCATTCTTTCCCGCCTTCCGGTTCCGAGTGGGTACGTGACCCTGCTCACAATCTGCCTTCCCGCCTTCCCTGTTCTGGGTACGTGACTTAACTACGGCTTTGTTCAAACCACCCAATCAGACCCCTGTAACTATGCTTCTCGCTTCTGTAACTGCGCCTCCTGCTCCCGAGCCCTATAAAAACTCGTCACCCCAACCAAGAGGCGCGCAAGTCCTCCGATAGGCTTGGTCGCCCCGGGTACCCGTGTATCAAAATAAACCTCTTGCGGCTTGCATCCGAAGGCTGGTCTCGCTGTTCCTTGGGAAGCGGGGTCTCCCCGTCTAGATAGGCTCATGGCAGTCTTTCATTTGGAGGTCCCACCGAGATCTGAGACCCCCGCCCAGGGACCACCGACCCAGCGTCGGGAGGTAAGACCTGCCGGCTTTTTGTTCTGTGAGTCTTGTGTATCATTGTGTTAAAAGGTCTGTCTTTGTGTGAGTTCGTTTCCAGGGGGTTCGAGTCCCCCTGTGGTCTGGACTTGGCCAGGTCATCTGTATCAGACGGAAACTAGAAGGAGCCGACGGGCTCGGACTTCTATTCCGTGCCTCCTGGGAGACGTCTCAGGAGTGCCTGGTAGGGGAATCACTTGCTTCCCCGTCTGAAAGGTAACCCTTCTTGGGTTCCCTCCTGTCTGGAAACACGAGCGGAGTGGGACTCTTTGGGGCGACGCCCCTGAGAGAAGGCTACGTGCTTCATCTGGGAGATGGAGGAACCGGACCTCCGACAAGGTCTCCATCTGAATGTTTGTGTTCGCTTTGGCGCCGATCTCGTACTGCGCGGTTTGTGTTGTCTGCTGTCTGCTTGATTTTTGTCATAAGTGTAGTGAGTGTTGTTTGTCTGTCTACCTTTTGTTTTCTGTTCTGAAAGGCCTCACGAAATTTGTTTAAAATGTGTGCCTATGCGCCTTATTAGATCCATAAGCGCATATTGTATAGGCTGCCACGTGGTCTAAAGTGTCTCAGTGTCTCGCCGCCATCTTGACTTCACCATGTGATTTTATAATGTAACCGCCATCTTGGTATGGATAAAAGAAAAAGAAAAACCTTGGTCAAATAATTCTCATTTCCTTCTAGGTTAAAAGGATAGCTTATTTTAAATTGGTATTGGTTTTAAAAATTAAATTGCTTGCACTGGTAAATTCTGGTTTTAAAATCTGGTTTTAATCTTAAAGATTATGTTTATGCCTTGTGACTTCTACAAAAGGGGTACTTTGTTTTAATATTGCAAAAACGGGTTTTAAAAAATTGTTTAAAGTTTATCAGACATTTGGGTATGACTATGACTGAGAAAATTGCAGTTTTTGAAATGTATCTTATGGAGAGCTGTTTGTTTGATAAGCTGCTTTGTTTATAAAAAACATGTTTACACCCTGTTCTTTATCTTGAGACAAAGAAGAGGGGAAGTTTCACCAAGTTCCTTAAAGCTTGTTCTAAGTTCCTTAGAGTTTGGTTGTTACCTTTATGTTATCAGATGTAGGAAAGTTATTTTAAAAAAAATTTGGCAGTTTCAGAACTCCTCTTTATAGTAATGTAACTTGCTTTTGCTTTGCCTATAAAAAGCAAATCGTACGTAGACTCTGGGCTTCAGCAGGATCATGTCAGAATGGGAAGGATTTTAGTGAGAGTTTTTATGTTGTCTGAAAAGCAAGAAAGAGAGCAAAAAAGTAAGCATGTCTGGTTAAGCCAGAAAAGAAAAGCTAGAAATCTGAATGTATATAGCATGTTGCAGAAGGTTAGTGGATGTGTTATAAAAAGCCAGAGAGTTAATATGATTTAAAGAAAAACTGTATTTTAAAATGTTATACTTCATTTAAAAGGCTGGTGATTCCTCATTACAAAATGTTTTTTTATGCTCTTTTAAGGAAAAATTCTAGCTGATAGGTTTGGTATGGCTAAAATAATTACAGTTTAAAATTGTTCTGTTATGCAGTTGGTTCTAAAGCTTGTTCGATTACTGGGAACTTTTGGTTGTGGGGGATTATGGAAGCTCCGAAGTGTTTGCTGTATCATCAGCACCTAATGGCCATGTTTGGTATTGTCAGTCACAGCCTGTGCTAATGCTAGCACATGGCCAGCCGCCATGATGGTTCAGCAATGGAGAGCTCGTAAAGCTGTAGTTTGGCTGCCATATTTGTTTAAGACTTCCAGCTGAGTTCAGTTACACGTGGCCAGCCGCCATGATGGTTCAGCAATAGAGAACGCGTGAAGCTGTAGTTTGGCTGCCATGTTTGTTTAGGGATTCCAGCTCAGTTTGGTTACACGTGGCCAGCCGCCATGCTGGTCCGGAGATATGTTTAGTCATTAGTGCTAAATGCAAAGCTTTTTAATGTTCAATTTTAATGCAAGTGGTAGGAGCAGCAAGATTAGCTAGCCTCTCTATCAACTGTATCAGATTAAAAGGTTTGCTTTGATTTTAGTTCAGAAAGAACAGATTTAAAGTTATGCTAAATACTGCAGTTGAGCCTTACCTAGTCTCTTATCTATTTGTCTTAAAATATATACTTCTAGGACATGCATCTCGAAAATATGCTAGAATCAGAGATCATAGCATTCTGTTTTATAGGACACAGTTTAGAGCAGATGATAAAAATAGAGTAACTCAGATATGCTGGCCCTCAAGCTTGTCAGAAATCTGAATTAGGCATTTTAACATGTGTAAGCTTATTGTGACAGGAAGTCCCGCAATCCTGGCAGTAGGTCCCCCAAGGTCTCCGAGATTTGGGCACAATGACAGATGAATGCTATTCTGGATTGTGGTATGCTAACCACTGGGCAATACTGCCTCAACTGGCCCACTGTTAGGGCCCAGCCAAAACTGTGGACACCTGGAGTCAATGTTTCACATTGCTAAGGGCAAGGTGAGGCCATTCTCTCGTTTCTTTCTCCACAGAAACAGTCTCTCATCTTATGTGCCTGGCAGAACTGCGTCTGTTCAGGATGCTGAACACAGGAGCCAGGGACACTGCCTAGGTAATGGGCTAACTAGTCATCCCTGTCATTCTGATTGGCACATGGATTGGTATTTATTTAGCTTTTCTGAGACTGACATTCAACCAAGGACCATGTATGGATATAACCTAGAACCTCCACTCAGATGTAGCCTGTGGTAGCTCAGTAACCAATTGGTTTCCCAAAGTGAGGGGAACAGGGACTATTTCTAACAGAAACTCAATGACTGGCTCTTTGGTCTCCCCACCCCCGAAGGGAGGAGCAGTCCTGTTAGGCCACAGAGGAGGGCTTTGCAGCCAGTCCTGAAGATACCTGATAAAACAGGATCAGATGAATGGGGAGGAGGTCCCCCCATCAGTGGACTTGGAAAGGGGCACGGTGGAGATGAGGGAGGGAGGGAGGGACTGGGAGGGAATGAGGGATCGGGACACGGCTGGGATACAGAGTTAATAAAATGTAACTGATAAAAAAAAAAGAAAGTAGAATATAAGTAGGTTGGATATACCACATTTTCATTGTCCTTAAAAGGTGGTTAGTATACTTTTGCTGTAAAAGAATGGAGCTCACATTTCTGCTTCCTGGACTTCACCTTCCAAGTAGGCATGAGAATCAGAATAGCAAAGGTTGGAACTGGGTGGAACAATGGTGACTATGAGTGACTGGAGAAATTCCACATGCCGTCAGTGTAGGCAGTGTTGCCTTTGAGACCACCAAATAGATTGTGTACTGGGCTAAGTACAAGTGTCCACCATCACCTGGATGGTGACGGGTGCTTTCTGCAAAGAGTTGAGAGCATTGCTCAGAGACTCTGAAGAGATATTCTGTCCTAAATGCTTCCCAGGATCATCACGTTGAACACCTGTCAGGATGAGCTTCCAGACCCTACTTCTGCTTCAAGAGCAGGCCATACAGAGGATGCTGAAACACAAAGCCTTTGCCTTCTCTGCTCTGGAGGACCTGCCCATGGAGGCCTTCACTGAGAGATAAAGCTTGTGAAAGTTCTGGTGGCAGCCTAGCCTGTCCTCTGCTTCCATGTGGGGGTGGTGATGAAGATCCCCAACCTAGAGACCTTCTAGGTTTTGTAGGATCAAGTAGACTTGTGGCTGACATTGAAGTTTCACCTCTGGTAGGCAATAACTATGGAATACAGAATGTTCCATAGTGAAGTATAGGGAGGGACATCTGAGCACTGGGAGAATGGGGTCAAAGGTGGATCAGAGGCTCCAACTGGTCTATCCTGGTGGGCTGCAGAGGCCTTGGCAGTTGTTGAGTGTTTGTAGTTAAGTATGAGGTAGAGCTTGGAGCAGATGTAGCCACAGTAGAAAGAGCCTGTCCCTGCCTCTCCACCAGTTGATAGTAATAGGAGCAGGGTGAAGTGGACAGTAACTGAATGAAGGGAAGAAGGACAGGTCTCCAGCTGCAGCTCAGACAAAGAGTCATTGACTGGCAGGTGTGAGGTGCTATGTGGAGATCCAGCTCTGAAAACATAAACCTGAACAAGACAGAGCAGAGCAGGGAACAGCTGAGGGAAACCAGCACCCTCTTCTGGCTTCTGCAAGCATCAGGCATATAGGTGGCACTCAAACATACATGCAGGCAAAGGGCATGTATACATAAAATGAACAACCTTTCAAAATTTTTTCATAAATGAAAACCATTTATGGATATTTAATCACAGGAAATGCCCAGACTGTTGAGCAAAAATAAAATACTGCTTAGATAGCATATTTTATCTTACTGCATTTATGTTTATTTACTAGTTGTGTGGGGGTGGCTTAATTTACCCCACTTTTTCAGGGTTTTCTGCTTCCCATTCAAAACCTGCCTGGCTGTCATCAGCATAGAAGAATTGGAGTGTCTGTGGGGACTCGATGTGTGGCACCCCTCAGGTGAATCACTCACTCTGCTTCACTTATTTTTGCAAAGTATATATTCCTTTAGTGTAGTTGTGATTTTTGGTTGTACTATATGAATACTATTTAGTACCAAGTTAATATGTTGCTGGATTTGCTGTATTCTACTCATTGTGTGGTGTTCAAAGCAGTCTGGATTCTTGTTGAGTTACTGGACATATAGCAGACACAATTTTGAGTAATTGTCGCCATTTTTTTGGGTTTGCTCAGTTAGACCCTTAAGTCTCATGCTGTCTAGTAGTGACTTCTCCTTTTGCTCTTGAGTAATTTAATGTTCATTGACTAAAATGGGAACTTTAGAATAAATTAACATTTCGTTTTAGCAGTGGCTCAAAGAGTTTTCAGAAATAATCATAATTAGTTCTTCTTTCCGCTTCACTCTTATTCAAGCCTGTGAGCTAT
This sequence comes from Meriones unguiculatus, assembly GCF_030254825.1. Classification (NCBI taxonomy): domain Eukaryota; kingdom Metazoa; phylum Chordata; class Mammalia; order Rodentia; family Muridae; genus Meriones; species Meriones unguiculatus. Next base: position 80,490,677 of record NC_083360.1, read on the forward strand.
CTTTTCCCAACCAGGATGGTTCAATAAATTTAACAAGTATCCAAAGATTTATTTTTAATTTGTGTGTATGTGTTTCTGTGTGTGGACATGTTTGCAGGAATGAAGTTGACCACAGAGGCCAAGAGAGTTGGAGCCATGTGAACCTGGAATTAAAGGAGCCGTGAGTGGATTAACATGGCTGCTGTGATCTAACTTGGTTCCTCCGTTTTGAGACATGATCATTCTTTGTAGCTAGGACCTCTGTGATACTTCACCTCTCAGTAATGCTCATGCCTCAGTCTTCCTTTTGCCAGCACTATTGTTATGAGCCAATGCACATGTGACCAACATCATTCTGATCATGCCTTAGATTAGGGTTCTGGATAAGAAATCCACACAACAATCTCCTAAATATGTCTTCAGAGGACCATATAACTCTATTGTCACAATTAGGATATCTGTTCTACAATAAAGAGCTAAGTTGGATACTCTGTGGCCTGTTGTGTTAGCTACTGAGAAAGTTGAGGCAGGAGGATGGCTCCTGCATCCATTAATGTTAGGCAGGGTTTCTGGAGATGTAGTCCAGTTGGGATAGAGCTTGCCTGGCTAGAATCACAGGTTCTGGGATCTCTTCATCACTGCATCAACCAGGACATACCTGCTATCCCAGAATTCAAGACTTTAAGGCCTGAGGGTCAGAACTGTAAGGTCATCATTGGCTAATAGCCATTGGAAGCCAGCTGGACTACTCAAATCAGGTTCTCAAAGCAATTTAATAACTGTGTCTAGGAGAGAAATGGGTCTGGTTCCCTGTCAGAAGGTGGTTTCAGAGAAGGCCAGCCCAGAACACTGAATATTGAAATGAAAACATGACTGAGATCTGAGTCTGACTTGATCACACACATCAGTAATCCCAGTGTCTAGAAAGCAGAGGCAGGAGGATCTCTGTGAGTTAGAGGCAATGTCGATCTGCATAAAATTTCCAGGACAGCCAGTGCTACATATTAAGACCTTATTAAAAAAAAAAAAAGAGGGGGGTGATATGGTGCAGAAGGGTGGTTCACATTTACCACAAGTGAGAGAAACAGTGTTGTCACTTTTTTGAGTCTAGCCTGGGCAAACAATCCAAAACTTAAAAAAAAAAAAAAACAAAGAACAAATAATTAGTCAATCGAGGCTATGCGACCATTTAATTCCAATGCTTTAAAGGCAAAAGCTGACCAATTTCATGGCCACTGTGGTGTACACAGTGATTTCCAAGTAAGTCCTTGCCACATGTTGAGAACTTGTCACAAAATAGGAGCTGTTGATGCCTAGGGGCTTAGGAGCACTGACTGCTCTTTAGGAGGACTGGAGACCCAGCATCCAAGCCAGGGGCATATAACCACCTGTACGCACCTCCAGATGTGGAGAGATTCTAAGGGATGCAACTTCTCCAATCTCCTGTGCTCCTTCATTCCTATGAATGCAGCCAGTAAATCAAAAAGGGAGCCAGCTTTGTGGTCTCTGCCTGAGCCACCGCATGAAGTATTCATTGTAAGAATTGAGACGGGTAGACTGGAAGGTATATTCAGTAACCACCTTCAAAGGATGATTCACACCCGTTGTGGGATCTTTCTCCCCTGGCTTGGTCTGGGAAGAGCTAACACCATCCTTCTTTCCAGCTGTTCCTTCCCAGAAGTCATGGTGGGCGTCCTGCAAATCCAGCACTTCAAGTTTCCCCCTCCTGTGGGTCAAACAGGAAGGATATTCAGATGGGTGAAGAATCAATTAATAATCTTCCTTGATCCTATGTCACAGCTTCCCTCCATTACTTTCTCTTGGAATTTCACCCACAGCCTTGCCTTCCGCATTAACTCAGACTCACTCACTTAGGCTGAACCCTCTGTTGACTCAGCAAATCCACTCCATCCAGCACAGCACGGAAGTTATCACCACGGAAGCTCTTCATCAGGGCACCAACAGGGAGGCAGGGGTAGGGCCAGGATGCTACCATGGACTTCAGGATCCTTCTGCGTCTCTTAATGAAGGCCTCCTTGAACACCGGTGGGAAGAGCTCCTTGGGCATGCTCTCCAGAGTGGAGATAGCCAAGTCTTCATCACTGAGCAACTTCTGAAGTGCCAGCTGCTGGAGTTTCGGTACTGCCTGGCAGCTCATCCTGAGGGATTCAGGTAGAGGGATCCTGTGGAAACATCCAAAAAGATGATAACCTTCCAGACCAAACCTCAGGAAGACCTTTCCTTCTCACTTTACAAAAAGCAGCTCTCAGTCAGGGAAATCAGCAGAAACCTGATTTTCCCATTTGTAAAAATTGAGCTTTTACATCACAGGGTTCAGGGTGGTGAAGGTGGGAGAGCAGCATCAGAGAGAAAAAGGATCCAAACACTTTTGCTCTTGGAGTACCTGGGCTAGGAGCTGGTTGCTTCTAACATTTCCCTCTGTGCTTTAACTGTCAAGATTTCAGGATGTTTGGGACCACTGGTTGAAGAGATAACCTCTCACCTTCCTTAACTCTTAACTGTCAGGTTGGCTCTGTCTACCATACTTATTAAATTTTTTTGTTAGTTTTTGTTTTTTGAGACAGGGTTGCTCTGTGTAGCCTTGGATGTGCTGGACTTGCTTTGTAGACCAGGCTGGCCTTGAACTCACAGCTATCTGCCTACTGTTGGCTTCCCTGAGCGCTGGGGTTAATGGCTTGGACCACCACACATGTAAAGCAAGAGCTTTTAAATTATATCAAGGTTTTTCTAAGAAACAGGTGTCTGTCTTGGATAGCTATTGTTATAGCTTGTATAGTTGTTATAGTCTTGTATAGTTACTGTTTGTTTCTAAAGTCATATGGTCTTTCTTACCCTGGTTTACACTTGGGCCTTATCCTTGGACTAAACCTAGAATGGATGAATTTCCTTGATTTGTTTCAATAATGTTTTCCTTCTTGGTGTAATTGACATGGAGGTTCACAGAAATCATACCAGTTTTTCTGTGATTGCAGGAGGGTTCTTAAATTATTTGAATCAAGTCAGAAATTCTATGAAATAATCATCATGGATTACGAAATCATCAATTCTTTTAAACATTTCTCCGCCATGAAGGTGTACCTTTAATATAATTTGCAGGAAATCAGCCCAGCTGGGTGAAGGAATAGGTAATGAGGGTGGGTCTCTGCCACATGAGACGTGTGAGATAAGCATGGACAGGCAATACTGCAACAATAAGCAGTCTTGAGGTACAGTCCCTGGGGTTTTGCCAAACCAGAAATACACCCACCTGTCAGCTGCGCCCAGGAAGCTCTCTGGCTTTTGCCAATCCAGCATGTAACTGCTCCCAGAACTGTGGCTGGTCTCACAGCCACAGCTCCCTCAAGACAGCATGGTGGACTGTCAGTCATCCATGTGAACTGTGGCTTCCCAATCATTATTCTGCCCATCCGCAAACCCTGCTGCCCTGAATTCTACTCCACTGGGTAGTGGGTACTCTGTAGAAAGTGGATCTTCATTATTTTAGGGTGAATCATCTCTCAATAAAGATATGGACACCGTCTACAAGTGCCACAACAGAACTGAAGTAAGAAAAGCTTTTAGACCTCAACGGTGAAAGGTGCACACGAGTGTTAGCAACTGCTGAAGAGGCTGATCTGTCCCCAAAAGGACTTGCATGTTGCATGCAATGTAGGGAAGACACAAATGAGAAATCAAACTAGTGTTGGCTTTAACTCTATTTCATTTCCACTTTGGCTTTCTTAGTTTTATTGTCATTTTGAAACAGTGTCTCACTCTGAAGCATTGTCCGGCCTGACAGTTGCTATGTAGAACAGGCTGGTCTTTAACTAATAGAGATCTGTCTACCTTTCAGGGATAGTGCTGGGACCAAATAAATCAATACAGACTTCCATCTTATTTAGATATATAGATTTATAGATTTATTCTAGGCTAGCTAGAAACTGAAGACCTTTATGCCTCAGCTCAAGCCACCAAGTCTGAGCTGCCATGCAGTTTGTGTCTTTAATGTTAATTTCTTACAGGATCTTATCAACTTTGTCTTCTCCAGGATCCTTCCTGGCACAACTCTCAACCTACCTCCCTCAGTTTCCAGAGTAAAGAGGAGTGACCTATTTCCCCACTCTGTTATGTTGTTCTTGAGGGCCAGGTAAAAGGAAATGTTACTTTGTGTCAAGGGCTGAAGAGAGATGACTCTTCCATTTAGAGGCTGCCATCTACAGGACCTGGGGGGATTCCCAGAACCTTCAAGGCAGCTCACACCATTTTGTGTCAGGGGAAGAGAGTGCCAAGATTCCACCATCTTGTATTCCTGCTGAGGCCATTTCAGATTAAACTAGTATTAGATCTCCTTGATGGAGAATCCTCTGGAAAATTACCCAGCTCTACGAACCTAAGGTCAGGATGTCCTAGCTAATTTACCTTTCTTAGCCTAAGATAAAGGGACCTGTTAATGCAGAACCCCCTTCAGCTATCTAACTGCTCATCTCAGCCTCTGTTGAACTGCTTCCTTCTGTGAAGTCCCACAAGAGCTGTCTGATGCGAAAACCTGGTGCTGTGGACACTTACTCAGGCCACACCTTAGTGTCTGGAGCACATGGGTGTGGTCACAGCAGCTGGAATAAAGACTTTCAAAAATAGTAATAAATAATATTTTGGACAAATAAATATTGAGTGGTTATGTGAGACAGGCAGCCTTTAACAATTACAATAATTCCAGTATCAGGGGATCTGACCCCATCTTTTGGCTGCAGAGATGACTCAGCATTTAAAAGCACTGCCTGCTTTTCCAGAGGCCCTGAGTACAATACCCAGCAACCACATGGTGGCTCATAACCATCCATAATGTGAGTTAATGCCTTCCTCTGGTATGCAGGTACATGTGCAGAGCACTCACTCACTAAATAAATAAACAAGCAAACAAATAAATAAATAATAGGACTGGAGAGACTGCTCAGCTCACCTCTTAAAGGCTAGGCTCACAACCATAAATAACTCATCATTTTAAAAGAGAGATTACAAAATGATTAGACAACGAAGAAACCAAATCTCTTTATAGAAAGTAAGGACTTCAAGACCAGCCTGAGCTACTTGAAAACCTATATCCAGAAAACAAATGAAATAAAAATAAAAACCATCCCAGTGGTGGTAGCACTGCAGAAGCTGAGGCCTCTGGATACCTGTGAATTCAGGGCCAGCCTGGTCTACAGAGCAAGTTCCTGGACAGCCAGGGTTATATAAATTAACCCTGTCTTGAAAAACACAAACAATTAAATAAATTAAACCAAAGATCACCCAGACTTAGCAGAGCATTCCTACAGGTATTTCCCCGAGTTCAAGATCAGCCTGAACCACGTGGTAAGTTCCACACCCTATTAAACAAATGAAGCCAGTTGTGGTGGCACACACCTTTAATCCCAGCACTTAGGGACGAAGAGGCCGATAGATCACTGTAAATTCAAGGCCAGAATGGTATACAAAGTAAGTCCAGAACAGCCAAGGCTACACAGAGAAACCCTGTCTAAAAAACAAATCAAAGAAATAAACAAAACAACAACAAAAGGATACTAGTGTTAGTGTGATACTTACTTTGAGCTCCTCCCATTAGACAGTTTTCACCAATTTTTATTAATAAATCTGTGTTCAACCTCCGTCTTAAGGGGAAATAAACTTCTAAAGACAGATGCTGGAGATGCAGCTGGGATGGGGTCCTTACCTAGCTTGCAAGAAGCCGTGGGTGGGTGTTCCAGCCCTGGCACTGTACAAAGAGGCCCCTTTGTCTCAAACCTCATTTACCAGCCCTCAGGGACTGGAGACAGGAGGATGGATCTGTCTCAAGGTCATCTTGACTACATTAGGTTCAAGGTTGCCCTTGGCTCTAGGAGACCCAGCTTTAAAACAGCAAAACAAACCAACAAACAAAAAAGAAGCCAGAAATGGGGGCTAGAGAGATGGTTTTGATAGAGGACTTGGGTTTGGTTTACAGCACCCATATTGTGGCCCAAACTAATATGTCCAGTCCAAGGGGATCCATGTTCTTCTGGCCTCCTAGAGCACCAGGTAAATATATGTACAAACACACAAATGCAGGCAAAACAATCTCAGACATGAATAAGAACAATCAGTAAAAAAGACAGAGAACCTAGAATTTGGTTAGCTTAGCCAGAAATACCAAAACTCAGGAGGGTGAGGCAGAGCTTAGGGAGGCATGCTTGTAACTTGTAACATTCCAGAGACAGAAGCAGCATTGTAAATTTCAGCCATCTTGAGCCACATGGACAGTGCCAAAGTAGGCAACAGAGCATAACTCTGTCTCAAAAATAAGACTGTGAATTAATAAAATATATATAGCAAATATATATAATTATATATATTTGAGATGAAGGCAAAGCTGCCCCTGGCTCCAAAATCACTCTCCAATCTGCTCAACATAAGACAAAAATGAGAATTCTTCTCTCACACATGGTGTAAAGTCTTCAGTGGGGAGTGCTAGGTTGGGAGAGATGGACTGGGTGCCCTGATGTAGGCAAGGAACTTACCAGATAGGCACTGTTGAAAGGTCTCCTATGCCAGCAGGTCAGGAGGTGACTCGAAGATTGAAAGTGCCTCTCTGGCTCCTTGAGGCTTTTATCCACCCTTCCACTCACATCTCCCCTTTATAGCTCCACCCCCAACCACAGGCAGCCTCTTCACTGAATTGGTTGAGTCTCTGTCTAGAGAATTCTAATTAGCATTTTTGGTGTGTCCAGGTTGGATGAATCAGATCACCTTCAGGACAGAATGAACAGAGACTAGGGAGAAAGAAAAGGACCCATTCCTGAAACCCTGCACCCAGCTCCTTGGGAGAGTGATACATTCAGGGCCTGGACACACTGAGTTCATAAGCTGCCTTGGCACTGAGGAAGAGCCTGCCTCAAAAGACAGAAGTGCTGGGCAGAATGTCACACATCTTTAATCCCAGCACTCAAGAGGCAGAGGCAGGTAGATCTCTGTGAGGTTGAGATGAGCCTGGTTTAGACTGTCAGTTCCAGGTCAGTCAGTGCTAGAGGGCAGACAGTTCAAACAACAAATTGTTGAATTGCTAGGGCATCCTGAGCACACTCACCTGGCACAGCTACATAGCAGACTTCAAAAAGAAGTCTCACTCAGGAGGCAAAAGTGTGTGCATGTCTTTGTTAGAGATCATTTTGTACTTCAAAATGATTTCCAGACCAGCCAGAGCTGTATATTGAGAACCTGTCTCAACAAACCAAACCAAAACTAAGCAAAGGGGGAAACAAAAAGAGAAAGTAGGGCATGGTGATTTACACTTTATATCCCTGTACAGCAGAGGCAAGTGGATCTCTGTGAGTTCAAGGCCACCCTGCTTGGTCTACTGAGTGAGTTTCAGGGCTGCCAGAGCTACATATTAGAAATGTTTTATGAAAAACTAAAAGAAAAAAGGCTGTCCTTTTCTTGCTCTCTTTCTGTCTCTCATCTCTCCTCCTTTTTCCTTTTTTGATGCAAGGTTTCTCTGTACAGCCCTATCTCTCCAGACACATATCTTTATTCTCATTCTGTCTTTTTCCTTATCTTTGTTTGTTTGTTTGTTTGTTTTTGTTTTTGAGACACTGTCTTTCTTGGTAGGCCTGGCTTCCCGAGCACTTTCCCAGGCATTACTTACAGGATGGGCTTGAACTCTCAGAGATTCACCTGCCTCTGGCCTCAACTGTGGGATTAAAGGTGTGTACCACCACACCCAGAAAACAAGGCTGTCTTAATTGAGACTAATTCACTGTGGTGAGGCTGAGACAGAAGGAGTGCATATTTGACTAGATCAGGTTTAAAGAGCCAGTGAGAGGCCAGTCCAGCCACATACCCAGAGTCTACCTAAACAAACAAACCAACAAACAACCAGAAAGCCCAGCATAGCCAGCCAGTGTTATTCAATGAGACCCTATCTCCAAGACAACAACACAAAGAAACAAGCTAGTGTCTTTTCCCTGCCCGTTTGAGATAGATTTTCTCTGTGTAGCTCAGGCTGTCCTGCACTTTATTTGGGGTCCCGGCCAGCCTCCAATTCACAGAAGTCTGCATGCTGCTGCCTCCCTGAGTGCTGGGATTAAAAGTAAGCACAACCAAGTTAGGCTCAAGACAGCTTTCTGTCTTGGTGCAGGCTATGGAATTTCAAGTATCTAACCCCACCATTTTTATTATAAAGGTGGGCATCTAACTTTCCTGCATGTTAGGTACATATTCTACCAAAAAGGCTTCATCCACAGACTGTGGGTTAATTTATTTTGAGACCATGAGCTCTTGGGTCCTGTCAAGGCCCACTTTTTTTTCCCTTTTCTGAAAAGCCTCTCTTTTGGAAGTACCTGAACCTACACTGTTGCGTGGGTCTCCACTAATAGATACCGTAAGGGTGACTTTTAAGTTTCTCAATGACACCAGAGCTAACATGACTAAAGACTGCAGGAACTGTTTGGATCCCAAACAACCCCATTGCATAGGTGTTGCTACCATAGACCCAAAACCTTTCCAGAGCCTTAAGCCAGTTCCTCTTAATGACACAGCTCTTGTCCATGGGATTCTTCCTGACCCTAGGGGACTTGCAAGAAAATGATACCTATCTTACAGCAGAAAGATACCCATTGTCTATCAACCATACTCAAGAACTAATTCTAAACCCAATACCCATGTAGTACAGTCTTTTAACTCCCTGGGAATGGCAGATAGTAAACTTATAGCTGCCCCTAGAGGAACTTGGTTTGCTTGTATTTCGAGCCTCACACTTTGTGTTTCTATTAGATACTTGACTAACAAACAGAAGCCTGAATTTCATGTAATTCAACATATAGTTCCCAAGATTATGATTATGAAGGTATAGCAGGCAGGTGACTATGGGCCTTCAAGCAGCTTCGAGAAAGAGAAGAGAAGCCCCTATCCTAATATCCATTTTAGTAGGAACAGGGACATATTTTCTCAGAAAGAAATTATAAAATAGAGAGTTCTTCTGAGAAAACTGTTACAAGATATAATTGAGAGGAGTCACAGACTCTCCAGGTTGTCCAATAAGAGGACACAACAGGTGTTGGTCATTCAAACTTATCAACAGCCCTACTTTAAAACAGCTAACTGACAAGCCTTATGGGTGAATGAATGGCATATGACAAAAGAAAAATTAGAGGTACTTCAGCAGCTGGTACAGGAGCAACTAAATACTCAACACACTGAGGAATCTGCCAGTCCATGGCATCCCCCTGTGTTTGTTACATAGAAGAAATCAGGAAAATGGAGGGTGTTAAGCAGGTACAGAGAATGCAAACCTTTCTCTATTGTGCTCATGCAAAGGCATCATGAAAAAGCAATCTTTTAAATCAATTATTATCAAAAGTTATGACTTAGGTAATAAAGAAGGCAATGCGATTCCAGGCTGTAAAGAGCCCATTGACTGAATCATCGTATTTATGGCTCTTAAATCTGTTCTTTATTTAAACTTTCTTTCTGAGACTGGAGGAATCTATGCCTTCCATTGCTGCAACAAGTCACATGCCCTTAAATTCATGGCTACACTAGCCACATATGTTTTTAATTTTTCTATTTGTCCTTCTAGGCCTACACACTTGGGCCATCTTGAGTTTTGTTTACCCTGATATAAAGTTCCCATTCCTAGAAGCTAGATATTTACTTCCTGAAGAGACCAATCTGGATGCCAAAATTTTGAGAAATTTTCATTATATCTGCTACAGTGTTTCTTAAATATTCAGTTCCAATGTGATTTATTAGTACTTTCAGAGAGGTGTCTGTTCATTTATAGCAATTTTTCAAAATGTTTGTTTTGAATTTTTTGTGCTCTTTATTAAAGCTGTTCTGTCTTTTACCATATCCAGGGCAATGTTGTTTTTAACAACAGGCATTAAATCTTCTCTTCCTTTTTAAAAAAAAAATTACAGTTACAACTAGTCAGTCCATCAACCTAGGCAGCTATCCCTGGTTCCTGTGGTCTTGTGGCATCATGAGCACAGGTGGTCCAATGGCCAGGCACAGAAGATGAGAGACTGTTTCTGTGGAGAAAGAAATGAGAGAACGGCCTCACCTCACCCTTATCAACGTAAAACATTGACTCTCCAGGTATCCACAGTTTAGGCTGGGACCTAGCAGTGGGTCAGTTGGAGCAGTCTTGCCCAGTGGTTAGCATATCATAATCCAGAGTTGCATAGTGGACAAATCTTCTTGGAGACCTTGGGGGAGCTACTGCCAGGATTTTGGGACTCTGTCATAATAAGCTTATATATATATATATATATATATATATATATATATATATATATATATATGTTAAAATGCCATATTCATCAGTTCTCTAACAAGCTTGAGGGCGAGCATAACTAAATTATTCTTCATGTCTCTTTTAATTATCTATTTTAAATTTTGAATTTTTTGTGCTCTTTATTAAAGCTGTTCTGTCTTTTACCATATCCAGGGCAATGTTGTTTTTAAGAACAGACATTAAATCTTCTCTTCCTTTTTTTTATTTTATTTTATTTTATTTTTATCAGTTACATTTTATTAACTCTGTATCCCAGCCGTGTCCCGATCCCTCATTCCCTCCCAGTCCCTCCCTCCCTCCCTCCCTCATCTCCACCGTGCCCCTTTTCAAGTCCACTGATGGGGGGGACCTCCTCCCCATTCATCTGATCCTGTTTTATCAGGTATCTTCAGGACTGGCTGCAAAGCCCTCCTCTGTGGCCTAACAGGACTGCTCTTCCCTTCGGGGGTGGGGAGACCAAAGAGCCAGTCATCGAGTTCCTGTTAGAAATAGTCCCTGTTCCCCTCACTTTGGGAAACCAATTGGTTACTGAGCTACCACAGGCTACATCTGAGTGGAGGTTCTAGGTTATGTCCATACATGGTCCTTGGTTGAATGTCAGTCTCAGAAAAGACCCTGTGCCCAGATATATTTGGTCCTTGTGGAGCTCCTATCCTTTCCCCATCAGACTAACTCCCCTTCTTTCTTATGATTCCCTGTACTCTGCCAAAGGTTTGGTCATGAGTCTTTGCTTTGAAAACACTGCTAGTTAGAGTCTTTCAGATGCGCTCGGTAGACTCCTGTCATACGTTCAATGCACATCCCATCTGTCTTTCTAAATGAGGATTGATCATCTTACCCCATGTCCGCTCAATTGATTATCTTTTTTAGGTGTATAGATTTCATTATGTTTATCATATCTTATAGGTCTATATAAGTGAGTATATCCCATGTTTGTCTTTCTCCTTCTGGGATATTTCACTCAGAATGATCTTTTCTAGATCCCACCATTTGCCTGCAAATTTCATGATTTCCTCCTTTTTGATTGCTGAGTAGTATTCCATTGTATAAAAATACCACAATTTCTGTACCCATTCCACCGTTGATGGACATCTGGGTTGTTTCCAGGTTCTGGCTATTACAAATAGAGCTGCTATAAACATGGTTGAGCAAGTGTCCTTTTTGTGTACTTGAACAAACTTTGGGTATATACCTAGCAGTGGTATAGCTGGGTCTGTAGGAAGCACTATTCCTATTTGTCTTAGAAAACGCCAGATAGCTTTCCAGAGTGGTTGTACCAGTTTACATTCCCACCAGCAGTGGAGCAGGGTTCCCCTTTCTCCACAACCTCTCCAGCATGTGTTATCGCTTGAGTTTTTCATCTTGGCCATTCTGATGGGTGTAAGGTGATATCTCAGGGTCGTTTTGATTTGCATTTCCCTGATGGCTAATGAGGATGAGCATTTCTTTAAGTGTTTTTCTGCCATTCGATATTCCTCTGTCGAGAATTCTCTGTTTAGCTCTGTTCCCCATTTTTTAATTGGATTACTTGGTTTGCTGCTTTTCAGCTTCTTTAGTTCTTTGTATATACTGGATATTAGTCCTCTGTCAGATAAAGGGTTAGTGAAGATTCTTTCCCAATCTGTAGGCAGTCGTTTTGTTTTGATGACGGTATCCTTTGCTTTACAGAAACTTTTCAGTTTCATGAGGTCCCATTTATTGATTGTTGCTCTTAGAGCCTGTGCTGTTGGTGTTCTGTTCAGGAAGTTGTCTCCTGTGCCAATGAGTTCTAGGCTGTTCCCCACTTTTTTTTCCAATTGATTTAGGGTATCTGGTTTTATGTTGAGGTCCTTGATCCACTTTGACTTTAGTTTTGTGCAGGGTGATAAATATGGATCTATTTTCATTTTTCTGCATGTAGACATCCAGTTGGTCCAGCACCATTTGTTGAAGATGCTGTCTTTTTTCCATTGAATGGAATTGGCTTCTTTGTCGAATATCGAGTATTCATAGGTGTGTGGATTTATTTCTGGGTCTTCTATGCGGTTCCATTGATCCTCCTTTCTGTTTCTATGCCAGTACCATGCAGTTTTTATTACTGTTGCCCTGTAGTACAGCTTGAGATCAGGAATGGAGATACCTCCAGATGATCTGTTGTTGTACAGGATCGTTTTGGAGATTCTGGGTTTTTTGTTTCTCCATATGAAGCTGAGAATCTTTTTTTCAAGGTCTGTAAAGAATTGAGATGGTATTTTGATGGGAATTGCATTGAATCTGTAGATTGCTTTTGGCAGTATGGCCATTTTCACAATGTTAATCCTACCAATCCATGAGCACGGGAGATCTTTCCATCTTCTGATATCTTCTTCAATTTCTTTCTTCAGAGACTTGAAGTTTTTCTCAAACAGGTCTTTCACTTGCTTGGTTAGGGTCACACCAAGGTACTTTATGTTATTAGTGGCTATTGTGAAGGGTGTTGTTTCCCTAATTTCTTTCTCAGCCTTTTTGTCTTTGGTATATAGGAGGGCTTCTGATTTTTTTGAGTTGATTTTGTATCCTGCCACTTTGCTGAAGGTGTTTATCAGCTGAAGGAGTTCTCTGGTTGAATTTTTGGGGTCGCTCATGTATACTATCATATCATCTGCAAATAGTGACACTTTGACCTCTTCCTTTCCGATTTGTATCCCCTTGATCTCCTTTAGTTGTCTTATTGCTCTGGCTAGGACTTCAAGTACTATGTTGAAGAGATATGGGGACAATGGACAGCCTTGTCTTGTCCCTGATTTCAGTGGGATTGATTTAAGTTTCTCTCCATTGAGTTTGATGTTAGCTATAGGCTTGCTATATATTGCCTTTACTATGTTTAGGTATGTGCCTTGTATCCCTGATCTCTCCAAGACTTTAAACATGAATGGGTGTTGGACTTTGTCAAATGCTTTTTCGGCGTCTAAGGAGATGATCATGTGGTTTTTCTCCTTCAGTTTGTTTATGTAGTGGATTACATTGATGGATTTCCGTATGTTGAACCACCCTTGCATGCCAGGGATGAAGCCTACTTGGTCATGGTGGATGATATCTTTGATGTGTTCTTGGATTCGGTTTGCAAGTATTTTATTGAGTATTTTTGCGTCAATGTTCATAAGAGAGATAGGCCTAAAGTTCTCTTTTTTTGTTGGGTCTTTGTGTGGTTTAGGTATTAAGGTGACTGTGGCTTCATAGAATGAGTTTGGTAGTGTTCCTTCTGTTTCTATTTTGTGGAATAGCTTGAGGAGAATTGGAGTTAGCACTTCTTTGAAGGTCTTGTAGAATTCTGCGCTGAAGCCATCTGGTCCAGGGCTTTTTTTGGAGGGGAGACTGTTAATGACTGCTTCGATTTCCTTGGGAGATATAGGGCTATTCAGTCTTTCTACCTGATCTTGACTTAGTTTTGGTAGATGGAATCTTTCAAGAAAATTATCCATTTCATTTAGATTCTCAAATTTTGTGGCATATAGGCTTTTGTAGTATGACCTAATAATTGTTTGGATTTCCTCAATGTCTGTGGTTATGTCCCCATTTTCATTTCTGATTTTGCTGATCTGGATAGTTTCTCTCTGCTTTTTAGTTAGTTTGGCTAAGGGTTTGTCTATCTTGTTGATTTTCTCAAAGAACCAGCTTTTTGTTTCATTGATTCTTTGGATAGTTTTATTTGTTTCTAGTTGATTGATTTCAGCCCTTAGTTTGATTATTTCCAGCCGTCTGCTCCTTTTGGGCGTATCTGCTTCTTTTTGTTCTAGGGTTTTCAGTTGGGCCATTAAGTTGTTTGTATGTGATGTTACGAATTTCTTCTTGCAGGCACTTAGTGCTATAAATTTTCCTCTGAGCACTGCTTTCAGTGTGTCCCATAAATTTGGGTATGTTGTGCCTTCCTTTTCATTGAATTCTAGGAAGTCTTTAATTTCTTTCTTTATTTCTTCCTTAACCCAGCTGTCATTGAGTAGTAAGTTGTTCAGTTTCCATGTGCGTGTCGGCTTTTTGTTGTTTCTGTTGCTGTTGAGGTCGAGCTTTAGTCCATGGTGGTCAGATAGTATACAAGGGATTATTTCTATCCTTTTGTATCTGTTGAGGCTTGCTTTGTGGCCCACTATATGGTCTATTTTGGAAAAGGTTCCATGCGGTGCTGAAAAGAAGGTGTACTCTTTTGAGTTTGGGTGAAATGATCTGTAGATGTCTATTAGGTCCATTTGATTTAGGGATTCTGTGAGTGCTTTTATTTCCCTATTTGGTGTCTGTCTAGTTGATCTGTCCCTTGGTGAGAGTGGAGTGTTGAAGTCTCCCACTATTAAGGTATTAGGATCAATGTATGTTTTAAGCTTTAATAATGTTTCATTTACGAATGTCGGTGCTCTTGTATTTGGGGCATAGATATTCAAGATTGTGATGTCCTCTTGGTGGGTTTTTCCTTTGATGAGAATATAGTGGCCCTCCTTATCTTTTTTGATTAACTTGGGTTGAAAGTCTATTTTATTAGATATTAGGATGGCTACTCCAGCTTGTTTTCTGGAACCGTTTGCTTGAAAAACAGTTTTCCAGCCCTTTACTCTGAGGTAGTGTTTGTCTTTGTTGCATAGGTGTGTTTCTTGGATGCAACAGAATGTTGGATCCTGTTTCCTTAACCATTCTGTTAGCCTGTGTCTTTTTATTGGTGAATTGAGTCCATTGATATTGATTGATAATAGTGACCAATGCATGTTAGTTCCTTTTGTAATGGAGTCGATGATCTAACCCTGATTCATTGCTTGTTTTCTTTTCATTTTTGTTGGGACATTATCTGTATGCCCTGTTTTCTTGGGTGAATTTGTTTTCATTGGATTGGAGTTTTCCTTCTAGTATCTTCTGTAGGGATGGTTTGCTGTGTAGATATTGTATAAATTTAGTTTTGTCATGGAATATTTTGTTTTCTCCATCTATGTTGATTGAAAGCTTTGCAGGGTATAGTAGTCTGGGTTGACATTTGTGATCTCTTAGAGTCTCCATGATACTTGCCCAGGCCCTTCTGGCTTTCATAGTTTCTGATGAGAAGTCTGGTGTGATTCTGATAGGTCTACCTTCATATGTTACTTGGCCTTTTTCCCTTGCTGCTTTTAATATCTTTTCTTTGTTCTGTAGATTTAGTGTTTTGACTATGATGTGACGTGATGTGTTTCTTTTCTGGTCTAGTCTATTTGGAGTTCTGTAGGCCTCTTGTATATTTATGGACATCTCTTTCTTTAAGTTGGGAAAATTTTCTTCTATGATTTTCTTGAAAATATTTTCTGGACCTTGGAGTCTGGAGTCTTCTTTTTCGTGAATTCCTATTATTCTTAGATTTTGTCTTTTCATAGCATCCTTGATTTCTTGGATATTTTGTGATTGGAACTTTTCTGATTTTACTTTTTCTTTGAGAGAAGTATCCATTTCTGCAAGTGTGTCTTCAGCTCCAGAGATTCTCTCTTCCATCTCTTGTATTCTGTTGGTGATGCTTACTTTTGTGGTTCCTGATCTTTTCTCCAAGTTCTCCAGCTCAAGGGTTTTCTCATTTTGTGTTTTCTTTATTGATTCTAATTCTGTTTTCATGCCTTGCACCATTTCTTTCATGTGTTTGAATTTGGATTCCTGTCTCTCTACGATGGCCTCTATTTCTTTTTTCATTTCCTTCTTATATGCCACTAATTTTTCCTCTACTTGTGTATCTATTTGTTTGGCTATGTTTGCCTGTGTTTCTTTAAGGATATTGTCTATTTCTTCTTTCTTTGCCTCCAATTGACTGGCCATCTCTTTGAAAGACTTGTTCATTTCCTCCTTATGAGCCTCAAATAATTGGGCAATCATGGCTTTAAAATCATTTTCCTGTGCTTCTGCTGAATTGGTGTATCCATCGATTTTGGGGTTTGCTGGTGAAGTCATGATGTCCTGATTTATGTTGGAAGTGTTCTTTCGCCTACCTCTGGCCATTGGCTTATCTGAAACCTTCCCTGTTTGTTTTTGGATTCTGCAGATCAGACTGGTGCTGTCTCTCTCTGGTGTCTGGAGAGTTCTTCAGGAAGCTGAGCACTCTGAGCGTGTGCTGAGGACTAGCTGTACCTGTGGGAGGAAAGTACGCAGGCGCAAACGGGGCAAATGCAAGCGTGTGTGTGCGCACGCGCGCGTGTGTGTCTGTGTGTGTAAGTGTGAGTGGATGAGTTTCTCGAGGGACAGAGTGATGGCTAATGTTGAACCCTTGAGTGTGTGGGAGGGGCTCTGTACTGTATATGTCGCAGGCGCTAATGATGATCGCAGCACAATTTCTGGTATTAACTGTCTTAGCTCCTCAATCAGGCCCACAGGGCAGGAACTTCAATGTCCCTAGTGCCCCTCTGTTTCCCAAAGTGGGTATGTGGGTGGGAGGGGGGTTCGATGCCTGGCTTCTGATTTAGAAGGACCCAGGATCTGGGGAACTGCAGATTCTCAAGGGTGCACTCACTTACAGGCAGGTCTCTTGGCCGAGATCGTGGTATCCGGGGCTCTCTGCTCTCTGGTTTGGCCCTGCTTCTTTGATGTGTTCCACCAGTTCTGTGCTGCTGTCACTGCCAGGTTCTGAGGTCTTGCTGCAGCTGGAGATTTCAGGGTGGTCACTTCAGCAGGGATGGTGTAATCAGGCTCTCTGTTCTCTGGTTTGGCCCTGGTTAGTCTTAAACTGGAGGGCTGTGGTGCCCCGCCAGTTCAGTACTGCTCTGCTGCCACGTCCTGCTGTAACTGGAGACTGGCTTGCTAGTCCCAATGCTTTCTGGGAAGTCCTGGGATCTCTTCGTTGTGCTCTCCAAGCTTGGGAGGCCCAGTGCCTGGTGTGTCCAGGTTGTATGACGTTTCTGCCTGGTTTCGGTGAGTATATAGCGTATTCTCTGTCACTGTGGGATTGGGCGGGTCGTACCGTCAGTGATGGCGATCCTGCGGAGCTAGTATGGTGTCTAGCAGATTCGCGCCCTGGGAGGATGGTGCAGCCGTTGCGCGAATCTGGGACTCCGGGGTACGTACTGCTGGCTTTTGTCTGCCGCTAAAGTGGTTGGGGCTCCGTCTCAGCGGTTGTATACCCCAGGCAGTTAGGTCTGCGCTGAGAAAGATGAGTCCGCTGTGCCGCTGTGCCGAGGAGGAAGGAGGTCTGGGGGAAGGGAGTGCAGCAAGAACAAAGGATCTTTTCTCTCCCTCCCCAAGCAAGTCTCCGGGTGACCGGAGGCCAAAGTTTTCACCTCCTGCGATGTTCTCTGGTGTTCAGAAAGCCTCGCTGTGGTTTTCCTGGGTTGGGGGTCCTTCCATTCTCCAACTTAGAAGATCAGGTATCCCACTGCTCAGAAACTGTGTGTGCTAGTTGCCATCTTGGCTCCGCCCCCCTCTTCTCTTCCTTTTTAAATAAATTTTTAAATCCTATGAAACAGAATATCATAATCTCTAATTTGTGCAAATTCTTTAGATAAATGTTTTAGAATCATATTTACCTCAAATAGATATACATAGGTTAACTTCATAATTACCCATCCTAGGCTTAACTTTAAAAACATAAACAAAAGACTAAATAAAATTTACTTTTATAACTAACTGTAATCATTAGCATAACTTGAGATATCATTCTGAACTAAAATCAAAGCAAAACTTTCAATCAGATATAATACATAGAAGGGCCAGCAAGTCTTACTCATCCTATCATATTGCATTAAGACTGAACTTCAAAAAACCATAAATGATAAAAGTTTCTTTTAGCACTAAACACAGCTGGCAACAATAGTGGAGATGGACAATTCTGGCCATTTCAAACCTATCGACCAGAAAGATACAGCATTAAATCATTTCTATAGAAACTGGCAACCAGGATAATTCAGGGGAATGCAAAGAAGTAAAGAGGACAATTTCAACAAACAGTAAACCACACATAAAGGAGTTGGCCAGGAGCTGGAGAAACAGCTCACTGGTTAAGAGTGCTGTCCTAATTCCAGAGGACCTGGGTACAATTCCCAGCACCACAACTGTCTGTAATGCGCATTCCAAGGGATCTGACACCTTCATGCTAATGCACATAAAATAAAGATGTAAATAAATATTAAAAAGAGGGGAGCTGGAGAGATGTCGCAGAGGTTAAGAGCACTGGCTGCTCTTCCAAAGGTCCTGAGTTCAATTCCCAGCAACAGCATGGTGGCTCATAACTGTCTATAGTAAGATATGATATATAAATAATAAATAAATCTTTATTTTAAAAAAAAGATGTCAGCCATCTCATACAAAAGCAAAATTAAAGACAGCAAATCACAGACTTTACCTGGGCTAATATCCCGGGACAGAATTGAAATCACAGAAGTGACAAGAGTGGAGGCTTCAAACAGAAATAGAACCAAGCACTTTCAGGCAAACTAGAGACCACTCTTGTAGGCAGTAGTTAATATTTGCTATTGATATTTACTTTTAGTAAAGCTTGCTGTTAATCCCAAAGAGCTGTATAACCAAATCACCACAGAGAGACTGGGCTTATTTAGGTAACTTAGAACACAATGCTGGGCAAGAGTTACTCCATCCTAAACCTCCAACCCCTCATTGTTTCCTAACATTTAGATTCCCACATTATATTTCCTTTTAGTGATATCTTAGGTCTAGTCCATCTCTCCCCATAGTTCCAAGATCTGACTTCCAGCTCCCTCTTCAAACTCTCCTCTTGCCCCTTCTCCTCCCTTCTGGCTCCTCCCTGCTCAACATTGTGTCTAGTTGCTTTATTTTGTCCTGTTTACACAAAGTTGAGACAGGATGCTTAGAATGAGTATCACAATGCAATATCCAGATTGAAACCAGAGAATTGGGGGGGGGAGAATCAGCATTTGAATGAACAAGGGTAAGGTGTATACATTTTAAAAGAACATTATACCAACAGACCACAAACAATTAATAACAGAAATGAAGCAGTTTCTCCTGGCACAAAACCAAAGCAATAGACAATTAATCACACAAAGAGACAAAGTGAAACAAACAAACAAAAACCCTATCTTTTCTTGGACTTCTCTGCCACAGAGGTTCCAGAAAGTCTAAAACTGATACCTACCTTCTGGAAGGCTCCAAAGAAGTTAAAACAGATTCCCACTCCAGCTTCCCTGCCACAGAAATTCTAGAGGGGTAAACTGATTACTGATGAGAGGGCAAGATGTCTCTGATGTCTACTCTGGCAGACGGTTGTCTTGGGCTGCCTCCCCCAAACCTGCTGCCTGACTGAAAACCAAAACATAACAACAAAAATACTTAAGACAGACAGACAACACAAAACACTTACCCACAGGACTAAGTTTTCTGGATCAGGAATCCTAGAAGGCCTGAGGGTTCCTGGTCAGGGAACCAAATGTTGTGCCAGGATCATGAGACCCTCAGACTAGGAGACGACTTGATGCAAGAGCAAGACAGCTTTATTACAAGGGCCATTGTGACCCAAGTCTCACTGACACAGCAGTAGAGAAGTGGGACCCAGAGCCCTGGGTGAGCAGAGTTGTTAAAGGGAAAAACTGCAAGCAGGGGGTTTCCATGATAGAAAGCAGGGGTGGGGGCGGGGGTTCATGCCTTGACGTTACAGGATTGGGTAAAAGTCATGGGGGAAGATGACCTTTTACATAACCACAATTACCATTTTCTAAACTACATTTGAAACATTGGGAAGAATTTTCACAACCAATTTTCACTGATTGTTGCCAGGGATTTTTGTCTCTATTTCCTATCAAGTATTTCTTCTGTGATATTTCCTGGTACCTGAGTTCAGCTCCGGGTCAACTACCCATTTCAAAATAGAGTCACCCAGGCTAACTTAAACTCTTCATTGGCAGAGATTTTAATCAGGGGGGGAGGAGGGAGGGGTTGGGGTTATGCCCAGATGAAGGGCTATAAGCAATTAAGAACTGTTGATTTAAGGAGAATTAGTCTTCCCCAGGGTTGGGCCCTGCCTGGTTATCTAATAGCAAGTGGCCACCCCTAAAAGCACATCTATACTAGCAGAACTAAACAGTCTCTGCAGATTACATTTACATTTTTCTGGTTTACATTCAGCTCCAAGCCATCCCCTGACCTCCTCACTCCATTTTCCTATTAAGACTAACTCAAGGACTATGAGTGGGGAAAGGAGTTGGAGATGGTGAACACAGCTCAGGAAAACAGATCATTGTTCAGTTCTGCTTTTCAAGCAGCATATGTGTTAAGATTGTGGCCAAAGCAATAGTCTGAAAGGCAGAAAATTAGTTAAAAGAGTCATGCTTTGGTGGTGGGGGGAGCTATAGTATTCAAAGATCCATATCTTAGAGCCAGGTGTGGTGCACACACTTTTAATCCCAGCAGTTGGGAGGCAGGAGCAAGTAGATCTCTGAGTTCAAGGCCAGACATAACCATGTCTCCTAAAAAATATAAAGACAAACAAAGAGACAAACCACAAATGTTGGCTCTCCTGGATTTGTAGACCTGGTTGGTCTGGATCTCACAGCAATCCACCTGCCTCTGCCTCTCAGGGTGCTGGGATTAAAGGTGTGCACCACCATGCCCCTCTGAGATCAACTTCTTAAACTGTGAGCCAAGCTACTGCATAACAGACTGAGTTTAAAAAATTTGACAGCATCAAAAATTTCTGAACCAAAGATTAATTCCAAACCCAATGCATAACAAACCTGAGGTGTCTCTGGCAGCACTTCTTTATATTACATCACCAGCTTCAGTGCAGCCTTGGTTCCACACACATGTGGACTTTACCTTACACATAGCAGGAGGTCACAGAAAATCATTAAATATTTCCCAAAAGACCTGGCTTAGATTTCAGACTACTGTAGGTCATGAACTGAAATGTTCTTTACTGTAGAGCAAATGTTTTCTAGTCGTTTTTGGTTTTTTGTTTTTTTTTTACTTTTATTTTTGGAGACAGGGTCTTATTCTGTATAGTTCTGGTTTCCCTGGAACTCACTATGTAGTCCAGGTTGGCCTTGAACTCACAGAGATTTACCTGCCTCTACCTCCCAAGTGCTGGGATTAAAGTTGTGTGTCACTGGCCTGGCATGTTTTCTGGTTTACAGAAATGAAACACAAGGAAGTCTTTGGTTACAGGAAACAAAGACATCAACTTTTTCCTATGGTATTCCTCAGCATTTACTAAATAGTATACTTATTGGATTATGTTCTTAGAATGTTTGACTTTCAAATAGTTGCCAACTTGAAAAAATGTGTGATAAACTTTGTCATGGGAGTAGGACCAATTGGACTTGGAAATTGAGCATGACACAGGAGAAATCAGGTGGCAGGAGTAGGGTGGAGTGTCTTGATCAAAGCCTGGAGGTGGGGGGCATGTGGATGGGGCTGCCAGCATAGGCCAGGGCACTGGTTGTGGAACCTGGACTAGATCTGGAGGTTAGGGATGGTACACAGAGGAAAAGACCAGGCAGAGACCCCTCTCCAGTTACTAATGACTAGTGGGGAACTGATGCTCATGTGATGATGTGTGGTCAACGTCACAGGAAACCATCAGGCTGCCCTCTGTGTTCTAGATTCTCCACGAGGTCAGCAGCACCACACAGATCAGTAACATCCCCCTTTCTCTAGCCCATTGAGCTGAGAGCTGCTTTTTTAATGACATTTTCAGAGATGTGTATCTTCTGTGTCCTTCAGTTTTAGTAACTCTGAGTCTGTCTTCAGATGCACATTTTCTTCTGTGGCAAAGTGCCTGTCCAGGTTATTTTCTTATTGTTGGTCACACATTTTTTATGTTCCTGATGGAGTCCTTAGTCTTGAATGTTGTGTTCAGATGATTATTTCTTTGTGTGTGTGTGTGTGTGTGTGTGTGTGTGTGTGTGTGTTGAGACAGGGTTTCTCTTTGTAGCCCTGATTGTTCTGGAACTCACTCAGTCTGTAGACCCTGGCATCTAACTCGTAGAACCACCTGCCTCTGTCACCCAAGTGTTGCAATTAAATGATTGTGGCACTGTCACCCAGCTTTATGTATTTTTTTTTCTTCAAGACAGGGTTTTTCTGTGTAGCCTAGGTGTCCTGTTTCTTTCTCTCTGTAGACCAGGCTGGCCTTGAACTCAGAAATTCGCCTGAGTGTTGGGCTTAAAGCTGTGTACTCCCATGCCTGCCATGATGTTTTAAAAAATATTGTCTTTTTTAAGGCAAATTTTTAATTTGAAGTCCAGTTTATCAAGTTTTCTCTTATAACTTATGTTTTTATGTTATGACTAGTGCTCTTTGCCAGAGCTGACATAGTACAAGTTTGTTTTTACGGTGTCTTCTAGTTTATGGTTTTAGACTTTGTCTTTGCTTTTTTTTTGGGGGGGGGGTGGTTAGTTGGAAAGTTAGGAGGTTGCACACTCATATGGACCAATTTTCCAGCATATTTTGGTGAAAACACCACCATTTTTCCATTGCACAGTTAGACCACCTCTGTCAAAAAATCAGGGTGAATGTTTGAACTTATTTCAGGCTTTCTGTTTTACTCCATTGATAAGCAGTCTGTCCTTTGACATTATCATGTTAGATAGTGTAACCTTGTAACAAGCCTGGAGATCTGTGGTAGATATTTTCCAACTTTGCCTGTTTTTTCAAACTTGTGTTGTTTACTTTAGACCTTCGATATTCTGTATATGTTTCAGAATTAGCTTCTCAAAAGCTAGGTTGCCAGGCAGTGGTGGTGCACACCTTTGATCTCAGTTCTTTGGAGGTAGTGGCAGGTAGATCTCCCATTTTAAGACCAGCCCTGTCTTGAAAAACAACAACAACAATACAAACTAAAATAATTTTCATGGTATGGATAAATTATTTCTTTTAAATATTCCAACTTAATGGAATATACGTTTTGAAGCATTCTTTGATGCTTATTGTAATATTTCCCTGTTCATTATGATTCTGTTAATTTAAGTCATCTCTTCATTTAGCTAATTGAGTCAGGAGTCTGTCAATTTCTTTTATCTTCTCAAAGAACCAGCTTTTAGATTTATCGATTCACTGTTTGTTTGTTTCTTTGTTTGTTTGTTTTTTGTCTAACAAGACCCTAATACCAGACATGAGAAATGCCCTTTCCTGGGGCACCAATGACAGACCAGTGAAATTGCTTCACCCTAGCCTGGCTTCCTGAGATTCCCGGGGTTATCTGCAGCAGTGTGGCCTACTCAAAGCAGCTGCATCACTGAAAAGCTTATCCCAGGGCGGTGAAGACTCCTGAAAGCACCATTCCTGGGCTCCTGCACAACTTGCAGGCAGCACAGCTGAGCTGGCTCTCCCTGCATTTGTGGAAACTTCCAGGAGCTTCAGAACCGCAGGATGGAAACTTGTCTGGAAACGCTGCACTGCGGTTGTGTGTTTCCTGCTCACAGGAAAGAGTAGAGAGTTTGGGAACTCATTGACGTGGGCACTAGTGGCTACCAAACTAGAAAAAAAAAAAGATTATTAGAGCAAGGCTTCTCTGAGTGGAAGAGTGAAGCTCCCTGTGAAAGGCAGGAAAGCGAAGATGAGCCCAGCCTTGGGCTGCCGGGGGCTGCCAGGTTTCTGGGGCTTTGAAGCTCTGTCTGGGTTTTCTGTCTGGACTTCAGCTTTCAGCTCTCCCTGCAAACACAGCCACAGAGGCCTCTGTCCCCACTTGGCAGCCTCTCTCCAAGGGGCAGACTCTCTTCCTAAGCTCCATGACCACAGTGGTAGCAGGGAACAGTTCCTCCAGCCCTGGCCCAGAAGCCCTTAGGACAATCACTGTGCTCAGGCCTTGAGAGTGGGGTTTCCTGAGGCAGCTGGGTTTCTTTAATCCCTTCTATTGCTCTCCAGAGAGGGTCAGAAGTGCCTCACTTACATCTCTTCCTCCAGTGTCTGTGACATTGCCACAAACAAAGCAGCAAAGGAACAAAACCCAGCTGAGGGCAGTGTCTGTGACAACCGAATGTTGGTTTGCTTACATTCTACAGGATAATTAAAATGTGTTAGCAGGAAATTTCTAATGTAAGGGCCATTTCCCCATTAAAACTATTTGTAGGAACACTTGTGCCATAGCTGACTATATTTGCCACCTCATTTGTCTTAGGCTGGTCAAGATAATTGACATTTATGGGAGATTTCCCATGTGGCAAGTGTTGCACTAATCATTTAACTCTATGTTCTTATCCACATTGTCACCCCACTCACAATGAGGAAGAGTGCATGTGTACATGTGTGTGTGTGTGTTGGAGGACGGTGGTTAGAAGCTTTCTCAGCAACCCGGAACCAGAAAATAGAGTCAGAGGACTGAGGCAAAACCCACGCCAGTACTAAAGCCCACCGGTGTGATAGCGTGCTTGCTGTCCTGCCTTGCTTTGCACTGCCGTGATAAGGACCGTAACTGGACACACGCCGGATGAAAGAGTTTATTTGACTTACACGTCCTGATCACAGTCCATCACTGAGGGAAGGCAAGGCAGGAACCGAGGAGGCCACGGAGGAAAGATGCTACTCACCTGCTCCCTGTGGTTTGCTCAGCTTGCTGTTTGAATAACGCAGGACCCCAGCCTGGCGTGGCACTACCCACAGTGGAGTGGGCTGACCCACGTCAATCATGTAATAAGAAGATGCCCACAGGCCCCTACAGGCCAATGTGATGGTGCCTGTTCCTCAAGCCGGGCTCCTTCCTCTCGGATGACTCTCCTTTGTGTCAAGTTGTCTAAAAACCAGCCCAGCCTCTCCTCTCAGAGCACTTCTCAACTTGGAGACGGGGGCTCTAGCGTTATGGAAACTGGACAGAAGGGTTGTGGGCACCAGGTCTTCAGGGAACTGGAAAACAATCATGAGATTGGCAATGACAGCACGCCTCCCCAAACCAGGAAGTTGGGCAACGGAGAATACGCCATTACCAAAGCTACAGCCTGCAGTGGGGCTCTGTAAAGGTCCTTTTGCTCTCGTGTGACGGCGCAGAAGAAGCTTGCTCTCTTCCCCCGGCAGGACTGCGTTTCCGTAGCTTGGAAGAAGATTGAAATTCAGAACCTGAAGTGTGGTTTACTGAATGGTAACGTTTTCACACGTAGAAAATGGTAAGCAGAGTTTTCCGGCTGTAGTGGCGCATGCCTTTAATCCCAGAAATTGAAGCAGAGGCAGGTGGATCTCTGTGAGTTAGAGGCCAGTTTGCTCTACAAAGCAAGTTCTAGAACAGCCAGGGCCACATACAGAGAAAATCTGTCTAGAAAAACAAAAAACAAGACAACGAAGCAACAAAACAAAACACAGTAGAAAACGATAAGTAGATTCCTAGTAAACTGGGTTCCTCTAATGGTGCCTTTCCAGGGCTCTGGACAAGGTCCTAATATGCATTGTACTCTGCTGCCACCTGCTGGTTATCTAAGAAACTACACGAACGCTTCCTGTATAGGGTGAACCTTAACTAAACCACAGGCCCTCTACACTTCATCTGCCTGGTTTCTTGCTTTTGGAGACTTAACCCCCTTTATGTATTCTTACTTAACTGACTGTCATACCCCTCCCTTTGCCCAGTTGTCAGTGTGGCAGACTTTGTAAATTGGGTCTTTCATCACCTGCTGCTTATCCTCCTGGTAAATTAAGTTTTTGTTTGTTTTGTAAAAGTCTTGTTGGTGACCAGTACACTTTAAAGTAAAGACCTTGAGTCTGCCTCGGTAATTTAACAACCTCTGAGATGTCAAGTCCAGATAGTGTTTGTTGGCGACAGTGTTTCCCTGTGTTGCCTTGATTGTCCTGGAACTAGCTCTGTAAAACAAGCTGGCCTTGAACTCACAGACATCCACTTGCCTCTACATCCTAGTGCTTGGATTAAAGGCGTGCACCATGACTGCTCAGCTATTTCGATGAACAAAATACTATCCATGCATTTAACGTGCTGTGACAGGGAAATGACTTGAAGTGAAGGCTGGTTGCCTACATCTACGAGCAGTTCAGATCTCTGCTGGGAAGGAAATAATACACATCTTTCAATAAAGAAAATTAGGGAATATAAGAATGTGGGTGCTGCAGGTGTTAAGGTAAACTTAGGAACTGGAGAAAGAAATGAAAGAATGAGAAAGTTCAAAAAAATTTTTGAAGAAAATAGAATAAAAAAAGAAAGAGAAAAAAGTAAGGCTTTTCTAAAAGCTGAGCCCTGATTTTGGAAGGGCAGTGGTGTTATGCTGGCATTTGATCTTTGGTAATTGACAGTTCTCTTGGAGAATTTATCTGCTTGTAATAGAAAACTATGCAGTCTTCCTTCACCTTTCTTGATTCATTTATTTATGTATTTCCCTTCACCCTTAAGTAGGTAGCCTAGAAAACAAGGATTCTATCCTTGTTTGTGACTTAAGCATTCAAGCTTAAAAAGAGAATAAAACAAAATAAAGTTTGCTGTCTTTGTTTTTGTTTTTTGTTTGTTTGTTTGGGGTTTTATTTTGTTTGTTTTTCTTTTTTAAGTACCCACCTCAAACCTCTGTTAGGTGTAACAAATTCTAAAATTGTCTTCTTGACCTAGAATGCACAGAGCACCCCAGAAAGCCTGAAAGACACACAATTCGGCATTGATGTGAGTGTGTAAGATTCCTAGGGAACTTCTGTGTCTGGTACAAGCTTTTACTGGCAAATGTTTTGGTCAGTTGTGACAGTACTAGTGTCAGCCACACACAGAACATCCATAACAAGGAGGGGAATGCTACACGTTCCCTCAAAGAGTTTACTGATTATTCACAAGAAATCAGTGTGATTATAAACTTTCGTGTTTTGTTTTTTAAGAAAGGGGGTCTAGGTTCTCTTCATGCATGGTCCTTGGTTGGTGCATCAGTCTCCGCAGGCCCCCATGGGCCCCGATTTGTTGATTTGTTGGTCATCTTCTGGAGCTCCTGTCCCCTTCAGGTCTTTCTATCTCCCCCTTCTTCCAATGAGACTCCCTGCACTAGGCTATCCTTGAACTCACAGAAATCTACCCGACTCTGCTTCTGCCTGGAGTAAAGGTGTGTACTACCACACCTGGCCAAAAGAAAAAAAAAAAGTTGTTTTTTGTTGTTTGTTTGTTTTTTATAAAAACTAAATTCTTTTACTCTGTTAGTATCGAGTCTTAAAGCTTTTACTCACTGGCTGCAAAGATTCTGTAGAAATACAACCCCTAAACAGACAGTGCTGGCCGAGGACACAAAAGACTGGAACTTTACAGAGACATACAGGAAGCTGCCAGCTGCATTGAACACCTTTGTTGCTCACATGTGGCTTCAAGGGGTTGACAGGGCTCATGACCACTGCTCATTCCCCCTTTCAACCAGGCGAGATCAGATCAAAGAACGAGGCACGTCTATCCTGCAACATAACAACGCAAATCTGGCTGTGCGGTGGTTAATCAGGGGTGCTTAAAAAGGCAAAATGTAAAAGGAATAGATTAAAATGGAGTTTCTTGTTTCAATGCTCCCCCAAAGGTGAGTAGAGCTGGGAGGCCATGACAATGATCTCCTAACAACAAACATGAGCCGCAGTCTGGAGAATGCCACAACCTCACACCAAATACATCTTCCAGGACAACCCCAAGGAGCTGCCTGTTCAACCATTCTTGGACTGTGGTCCTGGTCCTGGTCCTGGGAGTCAGCGTCTGGTCTAGGTGCTTCCAAGTTCTTGGACCCTTATTCAGGGAGCTGACATCGAGGCCCATACAGACTCACAAAAGCAACAGTAAATTGTATTCAAAACAACGGTATAGAGCAGGTGAGAACACACTGCAAGTGAGCTGTGGAAAACAAGGGTGGAGACGCTCAAACTGGGGCCTGGCTGTTGTGTGGAGCTTCCTCTTCTGGGGATTCAGGAGAAGGAGGAGAGTGATTACTAAGGGTCATGAAGAGGGTGGCTCTCTGCTTTTATTGTTTGGTCTCTTCCCAGAATGCATCTGACTTTGATCATATGCATGCCCAACTATGCACAGGGATAAGGTGGTCAATAGAGAGTCTCCCCAAACATTTCCTTGTGACACAGTTTTATGCGATTGTGCGTGTACCCCAAAAGTAGTTCAAGCCTTTCTCTTCTACAAGGAGGGTGTGAGTAAATGGAATCTGACCAAGGCGATGATTGTCAGGGGAAAACAAACTTATCCTAACATTCAGAGAGGGGCATACATGTAGCCTGTTGTGAGTGGGCATCTGAGGTCATGGATGCATTGTTCCGGAGAGAGGTGTTATGTGTCGGTAAAGAGCCTGGGCTTCCGCATGCATTATAAGATGGGGATTGTGTGGACCAAACCAAGTCCCAAATTACTAAAATATCCCGTTTGCCTGCCTCAGTCCTCCTTGAAACTTTTTTTCCATGTAGTTATTAATCACATGGCTTTTTAGATCACCTGTTAGCAAAACAAAAGAGGACCATATATAGTTACAATTGTTTCAGTATTGTACAATTGTTACAATTGGTACAGTAGAAATATGGTCAAGCAGAATCACCGGAAAGGCCGTAAGCTACAGCCCATAAACGCAGGAAAAGCCTGCGCTGTCTCAGTGTTTTGCTACCCTGGCCCCTTTAAAGGCAATGCCCATGTACTTGCTCTGGGCTGCTTGCTCCTTGGGTTGTTTGATGCCTCGTTTTCATCTTCTGTTTGCTCAGGATTTATTGTGAAATGCTACCAGTAAATTTTACAAGCAGGAACTTTCACTGTTAATATAAAATCTCCCATTTTATTATTTGTCTAGCAACAAGGATTAGTCTTCTAGGATCATTTGTGCCCCCACTTTGCGGGCAGTTGGAGGATTATTTGACACCCCAAATCCCCTGAGTGGTGTAAAGACACTACCTGCTCGTAGTTTCTGAGTGTTTCCTGAGCATACTGACTCCTACTTTATTGCCCTCTGTCTTAGCTATTTTTCTGTTGCTGGGACAAAAAACCATGACCAAGACAAAGTATAAACAACAGCATTCATGGGTTTAAGGTTTCAGAGGGTTAGAGTTCATGACGGAGGAACAAAAGCGAGGTGGCAAGAACAGCTTAGACCTCACTTCTTGACTCACAAGTAAGAGGAAGAGAAAGAACTGGGAGGAGTAGAGGCTTCTGAAGCCTCAAATCCCAGGCCTGTGACACACCTCCTCCAACAAGCCACACCTCCTAATGTTTCCAAAACAGTTCCACCAACTGGAGACCAACGATTCAAATATCTGAGCCTATGGGGACCATCCCCATCCAAACTACCACGCCTAGACCCATCCTCAATCCAGGCTTCTACTCCCTGACTGCTCCTTAGACTTAATCTATTTCAGTTGATCTTGGTCACCTTCCCATCACCTTTTCCCACAAATATTCCCTCATAAATATTTCCAATTCCTGTCCTTGGGGAGGTCAGTTTGAGCCTTGAGTTTCCCATCTCCAGCTTAGCTGACATGAATGGGATTTCTTCTTGCAAATTGTCTTCAGCAATTCATGTATATTGTGCATGGGGAAAACAGGCCTTGTTAGTTAACACTCTGGTTCTTTGCTAATCCATCCCTGTCAACGGTGACAGTCCTTGGGGAGCTGATATCAACATCTTGTCTTATTTATTTATTTTTTTTCCGTTGTCTCTGCAAAGCCCTTCTCCTGGATCTGAAGTTCTGAAGTTCCAGTTTTCAAGGGGGAGGTAGGCAGAGACCTCTCTTGTGTTCTCTGAGCCTTTGGTGTGTAATTGATACACAGTGGCCACTTTCCAATGAGGTGCTGACATCTCCAAGAATTGCTTGGCTCTGGAAACCAGGGCAATGGCTCAGTTGTTAAGAACACTGGCTGTTCTTGCAGAAGACCTGGGTTAAATTCTCAGCTTCAACTTGAGGGCTCCTAACCACCTCTAACTCCAGTTCCAGAGTGGCTGATCAATGCTGATCAATGCTTAAGTCTTCCTCAGGTGCCAGGCAGGCATGGATACATACGGTCAGGCAAAACACTCATACACATGAAATAAAAAATGATTTCTTTAAATAAATAAATGCTTGGCTCCCAAAATTGTCCTATCTGGAGCACAACTGAACCTTTAATAGTTTCAAAGATTTGTGCCTTCTTGCTTCCATTTTAACTCTTCATTCTGAAGTCCATGGGCTTAAAGCAAAAACAGGCTCTTTGATTTGGGGGAGCATATTCAACAAAAGTAGATAAGAATGGACAGGTGGGGGCTGGCTTCAAGAAATCCAGACATTAAATTGTTCAGTAGGATTGGAAACCACACATTTATTACAGATAATGTGAATGGATGGATGGGCACACCAAACAAACAAAAAAAACAAAACAAAACAAAAATTGTGATAAAAGACCAAAGAGCAACAGTACTAGAAGGGAATAGAATGATGACTCTCCCTTATCTTTATTCTCTGGTCTCCTCTTTATAAACCGTTATTACCAGTGGAATGCCATTTAAAGATTATATGTAGTGAGAATTTTGGTTTCTTTAAAAACCCAGTTATGTTGTGTGACTATGTTTTTGTTTTAATCCCAGGTGTGGGATATGGAGGCTGCTTCGGACTGTCCACAGTAGGTAACTATAATGTGTCTTGTGCTCTGGAAGGGGCATGATTTATGCCAGCTGCAGATAGTTTAAATCTGGGAACTGTTGAGAGGCTATAAATGGGAGATTCTGAAGAGGGTTTGTGGAGGCTGCTGTTCTCCCTGCTGCTGCCCCCTTCCCTCACTGCTGTTTCGTTTGCTATTGCTGGTTTGTTGGACTGCTGGATACCCTGACTATGAAGACAGGACTTGCCCCAAGGAATTATGCTCCTATTCAGAAGGAAGTAGCCTATTGAAGGAAACAACCCCTTTTCCCACTAACTTTCTGTCTCTCCTACTTGGTGTTGGGGTGTTGGAAGGGATTGTGGTAGGGAATGATAGTAGACATAAGAACCCAAAGAAAGTAAACAAATACACTGAAAATTATCTTCTCATTAGAGAGGAGTGGGTAGACCCAACAGTTCTTTGCTGTGTCTTAGCCTACTTTTCTGTTTCTGTGGTAAATACCATGAACTTGGGGGAGCAAACGGCCTATTTCAGCTCACACTTCTAGGAAGCCGTCTGTTACTGAGGGAACATCAGGGCAGGCACCTGGAGCAGAAGCTCAGAGGAGCGTCTCTTACTGCCTCTCCCCCTGACTCACTGTAATTACCATTTTTATATAAACCAGGACCAGATGCCTGAGAAATAGTTCTTCCCACTGTGGGCTGCCCAGGCCCACATCAACCAAAAATTGAGACAATTCTCCACACACATAGGCACAGGCCAATGTGGTCTGGATAATCCCTCAACTGAAGTTCCTTATTCCCATCAGGACTCCAGATTATGCCCTATTGGTGATAAAAACTAGAGGCACAGTCCCACAGGCAGAAGTGAGGAAGGTGGAGAAGAAAGGCAGCCAGAAATCACTGTTACACACACAACAGTGGAAGAGAATTGTCACCTCTGGTGTCATCACTAGCATAGCTGGAATGACAAGCATCTGGGGCTAGAGCCCAGATGGCTGGCACTGGCTTCAGATCCCTGTCTGTCCTCTCTGTCCTCATCTGTCCTTACCCCTGCTCACACATGATATGCTATTAACTCTGTTTCTAGCATCCTTGTCAATAGTGAGTCTCCCAGCCTTCCCACTCCCCACCTCATTCTCTATGGCCACATGAAAATTCTGTAAGCAAATAACATTATTCATTTATTTTAATTTACGGGAGAAAAAGAGGGTGAGAACAAAGCCTGGAGAGATTCATGAATGTTAGAGTTTAGACATTAGCTGATGCTTCATTCAAACTGGGAGGAGCTCTAGTGAGGCTCTCCCAATGAGCACATGACCACCTCCCACTCCTGGAAGCTGTCTCCTTGTCTCCCCTTCAGAAAGCTGGTCCACCATCCTTCCCCATTCTTCCAAAATCCCGAGCAATGGGATTTTTCTGTTCTCTCTCTTCCTGTTTCTCTTTCTTCTTCTCTCTTCCAGCAACCATCTAATCCTGGAGGGTCTGCCAAGGTTTGCTTCCCCCTTCTCTCCAATCTTGTTCCCTGCCCCTCCCAATGCCTCTTCCCTAACAGGATTCTAGCTCTCCATCTTTCTCACAAAGGCCATCTGACATGGACCAGCAGCTTTTATCCATTAGAGAGTTGGTTGACCATCCTTCCAGTATCATTCACAGCTACCCAGAGTTGACTGAATAATATCTGAATTCTAACATTGGGCACATGTTGTAGGTGGTGATTAATATTTACTATTGATATATCTTTTATTAATGCTGCTGTTAATTCTAAACAGCTGTATAACCAAATCACCACACAGAGACTATGATTTATTTAGTTAACCTAGAACACAATGCTGGGCAATAGTTACTCCATCCTAAACCTCCAAGCCCTCATAGTTTCCTAACATTTAGATTCCCACATTATACTTGCTTTTAGTGATATCTGAAGTCCTGTTCAGGTTCATTTCTCCACGTCATTCCAAGACTTCTCCAGTATGCTCTCCCAGCTTTCTCCTCTGCCCTTCTCTCATCCTCCCCTGCCTCCCACCTTCCTGTCCTCTGGCTCCTCCCTCTCTTCCTGCTTCCTTTCTATTGCTTAACATTGTGGCTAGTTGCTTTCTTTATTTTGGAATGTTTACACAAAGTTGAGACAGGTGATGCTTAGAATAAGTATCACAGTGCAATGTCCAGATTGAAACCAGAGAGTGGAGGAGAGAAATCAGCATTTGAATGAACAAGGGTAAAGTGCATACATTCCAAAAGAACATTATGCCAACAGGCATATAACTCATCTAATCCCCAATTTTAGGCCTATCGTTTACCCTCCCTATTACATATTCAGAGTTACTATTACAGGTACATTGAGTAAGGCACAGGGCCTGGCTTTCAGCTGTCTGGGTGAAGAGATATCACTGTGGGATCTTCAAAGCTCTCTGAGAGTCTATGCCAGATGATATCACAAGCTATTTTGGCAAGAGTTTGTGTATGAGAACACAGTTGATGATGGAATAAGAATTAGCCAGTCAGCTTGGCATATGGATAGGGACCAGGGACTGGACACCATAAGCAGAAACAACCATGTAGGTGACCACTCAAACTGCAACAATACACAGCAGATCCTGCATTCTACAGCTGAGAATGGCTGGAGTAGGGGCCATGAGAACACTGTTGAGATGATACTGTCCACACAAGTACTATAGCACCAGGAAGACTCTCCTGAGCTCAGCATTCTGCTTTGCAGCCTTTCTAGATTCTTCTGTTTGCCTGACACAGGCTCCATGGTTTGGATGTTTGTTCTGTTCAGATATGCAACAGCAGTTAACTCATACGTGATGGAAAAAGCAATGATTTCAGTAAAGCAAAGATGGGTTTGTTCAGACCAGATTTTCTTAGGCAGGGGGAATTGAAATAACATAACATTAGAACTTTCTGTGGAAAATAAGAAAATCTTCCTCTTTACTGTGCCTTAGATCTGGGGCCTTTCTGCTTTATTCTAAGAAAATAAAAATATAATTCACCTCTGAGGCTCCGTCTTCAGGGAGCCAAGCTTTAGACCAGCCCCTGGCTCATGCGAGGTACACATATCCCTCTGTCCACATTCATTGCTGCTCTCTGGCTCAGAGTGGCCTTTCTCTTGGCCTTTCTTTAGCCTCTGACACCATCGCTGGTCTGGTAATTCAAATTTTCTCTTTTGTTATTATCTGAGCTAGCATTTCCCTGGCTGCAGCAGCCTGCCAGGATGTGAGATGTCCCCTGACCTCCCCACAATCCTGTTGTTAGTGCTCAGGTTGTAAGGCTTCTCAGGCTCTGTAAGAGCTGACCAGTTTTTTTTCTCTAGAGTCCTTCAGGATCCTTCTGGATCACAGATGTTATACACTAGGGGAATGCAGTATTAACTACATTCTTGTTTTATAGGGAAGGTAACAGAATTTTCAATGCATGATACAGATAGCTGGTAAATGGCAAAGCTGGTTTTCATAGCTCAAGCTACACTGTTTTATGTGGATAAATATACAGGGCCCTGTTGGCTATGTGAACTGCCTTTTGAATCTGTTATCTTTCAGTAACACACCCCATCCTTATGTATGATCTGTGATGCTGGTGTGGGACTTCATGAACTATATTTCTCAGACTCCTTTGCCAGCTGCTCTCCTCTCAGTTTTGCTAATGGCAGTCAAGAGAAAGGCTGGATACTGAAAGAAGAAGACATGGGCTTTCTGACGTCTTCTTATCCTTCTTCATTTCTCTAGGGTCACTTGGGTGGCTCTCTGCCCACTAGCTGCCAACAACAGTTGAGTGTCACCATCTTTGGCAGCTGTGGACAGGCCATGCCCTAGCCCTTCACCAGGTAGACTTGAACACCCTTGACAATCAAGGCCTTGGCTGGCATCTTGTCCTCCCATAGTAATCTGAGCTCAGCTTTGAGACCTCTGGATTCCAACATTAGCTAAGAGACTCTTAGCTGCTCAGTCCTGGAAACCCCGTCTCTTCCTGCTTGGCTGCCCCTTCCTGGGAGTCTCACTGATGTCCCACCACGTTCATGCTGCAGATGATTCTCTGGAATGTTGCAGTGGTCTTCTTTTGTTCTTCCAATCCTCGAAGCCAGTCTCTTATAACGCTTCCTCTTTAAGAAATCTAAAGTGTTCTTCTCCCCCTGAGCAGAACCTGATTGGTATATGATGGTGTTAAGTATTGATGTTTGGCTTGGTCTGGTGGCAGGGACACAAGTCATGGCAATGCTTAGTCAAAAAGAAAAAAAACAGAGGACTTATTGTGGATCTTACCTTATTTCATCACTTGGTGCCATGTGACCCTGTTGACAACATTTCCTTTCACTGTTATGATTTGGTTATAAAATGCCACTCTCTTCCCATTGCCCTGTAAAGGAAGATGTGTTGAACACTTGGCTCCCAACTGGGAGTACAATTAAGAAGGTGATTAGGCAAGAAGCCTAATTTCTTTCATGGGTTGAGCCACTGACCAGTTCCTGCTGAATTGGGATAGTAAGTGATGAGTCCAGCTGGAGTTCAGAAGCAGGTCATTGGTCATGCTTTTATCCTGGTCCACTCTCTCTGTGCTTACCGGCCACCATTCCACTATGGTGTACTCTCTTTCCCAGCACAGGCCAGAGACAGAGAACCAAGTAACCCTGAACTGTAGCCACTAGGCAACAAGAGAAGCAAGGACTAATCTACCACCCCCAGTGATGTCGTTGGTGAATCTGTCTATGTCCTCACTCCTTAAGTGTTTTGGCCAACCATTGTTACTACCATCTCATTGGCGGCTGTTGGAGCTACCACTGGGGCATTAGCCATGAGTCATACTGGGCAGACTGTTCAGACCCTGAATAATCATTTAGCCAATGTAGCTCATGCTTTAGTTGTACATAAAGGAATTAATGCTCAACTAAAAGGAAGCTTGATGGTGTTCAATCACAGGATTGACCTCGTGCAGGATCAAATTGATACCCTATGGCAAATCGCTCAACTTGGCTGTCAATGAAAATATGCTGGACTTTGAGTCACTAGCATATAACATGAGAATTTTTCCTGTGCTGCAAATCTGTCTAAACAATTGTCGAGCTATATTTTAGGTAATTGGACTGGAGAATTCGATACTACGATGGAGCAGCTGAGAGTGGCCATTGTCACAGTAAATTCTACCAGAGTGGATGCAGGACTAGCCACAGGATTATCATCATGGATTGCTGCAACCATGAATCATCTGAAGGAATGGGCGGGCATGGGAGTGTTAGCAGGCCTTCTGGTGTTGGTCTCCTTGGTTTGCCTGTGGTATATATGCAAGATTAGAGTCTCACAACAGTGTGATGCAGCCATGATCATTCAGGCCTTTACAGCCATTGAAGCAGGACAGTCTCCCCAAGCATGGGAACTAAAATGTTACGCTCAGGATGCGAGGCTAAGCACTGCACTCAGGGTCAGCCGCTTTGGACCCAGCGAAGAGCATGTCTGATTGCATGCGGGTTGATGCCCCAGGTCCCGCCTCTGAGAAAAAGGTATCAGACGGGTCTGATGCTCTTTGGGTGGATGACACCTAAATGAACATTGGTACAAAGTCCCAATTTATTTCTAATATCAGAGATCAGACCTCTACTCTTGCCTGATGCGTCTAAAACAAAAAGGGGGAACTGTAGAGAGCTGCGGAATGCTATGCCTTAAAGATGGAGCTGGTTTCTGCCTTCCACCTTCCCGATGGTGAGTGCTCTCTGTCACGAACAATTCCACATTTGGCTAAGGCTGAGGATCTGGCTTGCTTCCATGTATGTGGACCTATCTGCATTGCCCACGTGGCATGCCTGGGTTGGCTACCCAAAGGCTATTTAAGCTGTGGGCTGGCTTTCCCCAGGGTCCCAGGATTGTTCAAGGTTCCTGAATAAACTGCATTGAAAAAAAAAGTGTTTTGGACAGAGGTTCTTGTTCTTAGAGTACAGGGAGTGCCTCTTCCTGGTATCCTTTGGCCCTTTCCTGAGATGGACGCTGGCACTGCTGCCTTGTCACTTTGAGCTTTTCAGGTGTGTGATCAATAAGAAAAGACTATGAAATGTTTGGATAGCTATTACACAATGAAAGTATGGACAAATGTGTTTGTAGTCACAGAATTTATTCAGACTTATGGGTAAGGAATCCACAGGCTTTCTCTTAAAGGGCCAGGTTGTGAGTGTTTTCTGTTTTGTAGGCAATATGTTCTCTGTCACGACTCTTCACGTCAGCTGTTCTCACAGCACTGTGAAAGCAGACATACGCAATATATAAGTAAATGAATGTTCTTGTTTCACTGTGTTCCAAAGATGTGTTGTGTGAAAAACTGGGTGGTTGGCTCACAGGCTACAGCCTGTTGACTTCATCTCGGATACACAGTTAAGTAACCAGGGAAAATGATAGGTTATTTATACTCTTGTATAAACTGTCTCAGTGAAACCCATTATTTTATACAATTAATTTAAGCTAATTAAAATCTTTTCCTGCCTAAAGTATGAGAACAAACTATCGCTATATAGTAAAAAAAAAATTCTAGAAGACTTATTCAGAAATTCAACATGTAGCGTGAGGTGCATGAGGAGCCCGAGTGTGTCAAGTCCTGAGTGATTATCTATTGTTTGGTGTAGGCAGAGCCATGCCAAGGACTCCCAAGCCTC
Source organism: Meriones unguiculatus (assembly GCF_030254825.1). NCBI lineage: Eukaryota > Metazoa > Chordata > Mammalia > Rodentia > Muridae > Meriones > Meriones unguiculatus. Next base: position 80,528,011 of record NC_083360.1, read on the forward strand.
AGAACCATGGGCAAATGGCAAAGCGCCTCCCCCTGGGGTGAGGATAGATGGCTGGCAAAGGCTTCCTCCCTGTGTGGATGTTAACAGGGTGTGTAGAAAACATTCATCATAGCTTTCTTTCTAACAGATACCTATGGCTGGAAGACTTCTCTGCAAGAGATTACTTCTACAGCTAAACCTGATTCTTATTTAGCTGTGCATAATAATCCTGTCTCCTTGTTACATTGTGTGCCATAGCCTCACCTCCCTGTTTAGCTGGATGTAATAACCCCACCTCCCTGTTCAGTGATAACCTCTCCTCTCTGTTTATCTGTGTATACCAAACATACTGAAGTTCCAGGCTGCTGCCATTTCTCCACCAGAGAGCCCAGTCCACCTGATCCCAGCTTCCCTTTCTGTTTATCTGTCTGTGTTTGTCATTCCTTCATTCCCTCACCATCCCAATCAAGTCTGTCCCCAGAGCCATGCTGGAAGCTGCAATGTAGAGGTTCAGTTATAAAAAGCTAGATAGATTTTTAAGGAAGGTTGAACAAAGGTTGGGAATTTTAGGTGTTTACAAGTAAAGCAGCTCTTGGGCCTGATCATACTATTGTTTGGAAACCAAAGGCTACATATAGCTGTCAGCCTTACACCTGGTGGAACACAATTAGAAGGACACACTCTTACTTCTTGGATTTGATTTAATGGGCATGGTAGACAAAATATTTGTGTGTGTGATGGGAGAGTGGGAAGACACAGGTGTGATGAAGGAAAAAAAAACAAGAGTTGACATTCGTTGAAACAGATTCTTAGGTACTGAGGTTTCACTTTCTTCTTTTCTCTGCTTTTGTCTCTGGAAAATTTTTCAAAATGAAAAAATGTGAAGAATAGCAACGCCAATTGTGGCTCAATAAAATCTTACATATGTTTCTAGAACAATATTTCTACTGCTTTCCCTTTTATTATTTAAATATTCACCAATTAAAAAATGCTTAGACACTCCATCCTAAAACTATACAACTTCATCACTTCTGCTGAAACCCAGTTTTTAACAGACACAAGCCTTTGCTTAGGTAGGTAGTTGTAGCAAACTGTATTTTCCACCAGAGTCTTTACTCTGGAGGTGCTTGTGTTGGGGTTAAGGCAATACATGAGAGGATGCTCATACCCACTTTTTTCCTGATTTTTTTGTTTTTTGTTTTTTTTGTTTTGTTTTGTTTTGTGGAAGATATGAGAACTGAAATGTTGGTTTTCTTTTTTTTCTTTTTGGTCATTATTCACATTTGTCACAAACACTGCACCTTGAATGGTTCTGTGAGCAGCCATGCCAGATGTCACTCTTGAGGACCCACTCCCTGACACATGTGACTACAATCACCTGAGATGGCACTGCTTCACTTACATGCCACTGTCCACACTCTAAGTTCTGTCCCCTGATGTCCCCTGTTACCTGGCTAACTACGTCTGTGCACCCTCTCTCCATGTTAGTTTTATAGGCTTGCAAATTTTCAATACCCGTGATGACGAATGGCTTGCCTTTGGTCTCAGACTTACACTGATGTCAAATCACTCTGAGTTCAAAACATGCCAGACTTATGCACAGAACCAGAATTTTTGTACAAAGCTGGAAAAGCTAATGAGACCTAGATACTGGACTGAGTTTAGCATCCATGTATGTTCTTTAGAAGGACTGTCTGCTTCTGTACATGGGTTTGCCCTGTTGAGGCTTCCCTGCCATGAGCCTTCACCTCCCCCTGAGGGAAGCAAGCATAGGGGATAGCTTAGCCACCCGAGACTCACTTGAATTGGACTCTGCAAACAGCTCCTGTATAACAATACACTGGGTAGCCTTTACCTGCATGTACAGTAGACACTCTCCAGCTCTTTCCCAACAATGCACCTGGCAACCTGTCAGCAGTCTAGGACACATGCACCCCAATCAAACTGCATGCACCCCCTCTCTTAACAGTGAACTACACTTCTCTTTCCTTTAATGAGCAGGCCTGGACTGGTTTGGCGTACATGCATAATAAGGGTAATTATCTCCTCAAAGTAAACTTTTAGAGAAAAATCTCTTTTTTGCATCTTACACCTATGTATAATTGGACATGCACATGATTAAAAATCAGCTGAGTTTTGGGAAGGGGCATGAGCTAAAGAGAAATAGTTATATAATTTAATCTGTCAATCAAAATTGAGAGCTACCCTCGCTGTCACCCTTAGCAAGCAAACTCCCACTTCTCTTGACCCCATAAAAGGAAGTCTGGACACTAATTATGCCTGAGTACCTTCACTCCTGTGGCCGCTGTCAGTCTTGACAGTGTGTTCCTTTCCAATCTGTGCTTTGCTTTGCTTTAAATACAGTATTCCTGCTACTTTGCAAATCTGTAAGAGCCTTTATCTCACTCTTGAATAAAACCCAGAAACACCTGGTTCAGACTGTTACTCCCAGTAACAACTACACTCACCCCCACTCTCCTCAACACCTGCCTTGGCATAGCTGGCTGTATAGAAGCCCTGCATGTCACCCAGGAAAGGTGCTCATTGTTGCTTGTGCCATAGAAGAGATTTTTTCTTTAATCTCACTTGCTCAGGCATCACATATTCTAGGTCACTCCTAAAGCTGAGAGCTCATCGGCTTTTCCAGAGCTTATGGAAATGCTTAGTGCCTGGAGAAAGAGAGAGAAAAAAATGGCTTCACACAAACAAAACTGCAAGGCTGAAAAGAAACAATGTAAGATGGTGTTCACAAAAGAAAAGCCTTGAGTGGCCACTCAAGTGAAACAGTACCCATGAATTAATTGTAAATTGGAAGCATGGGTAGATTTATTGTGTTTGATACAGTATAAGGTGGGACCTTCAAAGGTAAGAGCCCAGGCCCTCTAAGGGCTACAAAGTGGTCCCAAGGTTTTCAGCAGTGTCGTAAGCCCCACTTTGGAGTGGGCATAGGTCACAAAGATGACCCATTAGGATAACTGCCTTGCCAGCAACCTCAAAAGGAGGATTTAACTCGGCCCTGAGTTTTATCACTATCTTTCTGGGTATTTTTTTTCCTACTCAAGGAATTAAGTTGAATTTAAAAGGATGATGAGGTCCCAGAAGCCTGATGCTGGGTAGTATTAAGGTCAGAGCACCACATTGTCCAGGAAGGCAATTCAGAGCAAAATTCTCCTCACTCTTTCCAGAGTAAAGACAAAAAGAAAATCTCCTCCTCTCCCTTAGTTCCCCCCTCACAGTCCAACAAGCTTTGGATTTCAAATCAAAGCATTTGTTTTTGCTCAGATGGCAAATTCTTTCTATCCAGGACTCTACCCAGAAGCCTCGAACCCAGATCCTGAAAACCAAAGTGTCATATCCTGTTTCCCTTTGTATCCCACTGAGAGACAAGCTAGCGCTGTTGTGGAGGAAGAAGAGGAAAGCAACAATGTGAAGATGTTCTGAATTTGTTGCTGTTTTCTTTCATGAGTTGTAACCTAATACTCTCTCTGTTCAGGTCTTTGGTTGATGGTGCCTGGCCTTTAAGGTGCAGAGTTCTCTCTCGGTCCTATGTTTGTAAGACACATCTGTTTTAATACTCTAGCTAATGCTGCCCTCAAAATAAGCTTGAGTGGTATTTACATTTTCTGTTTCTTTCAGGCTTTAGACTCGCACAGAGGTAGAATCCATACTCTGCTGCTTATTTTGCAGTGTGTTAAGTCCTTAACACTTTTTGAGTAAAAAGTTGTGTCTTTTATAAATACTGGTTATAACTGTCCTGGCAGTTACTGCAGGTTAGGTTTTAAACACACGGGAATCGGTGGCCCTTAGAAGATGTGTAAAAATACTGGATTCTCCTCATGGCTGCCTCCAACCTCCAGCATCGCCTTTGCTCCAGAGTTGCCATATGTTGTAGAAGTGCTCTTTATTCCAAAAGCCAAACTGCCTATCCAGTAGCAAAGATGAAAGCCATCTCCACACACACAGCCCATGAGAAGTGGGCAGGAATACATTACAGGTGCTGTAATCGCTAATCGGAGGGGCTTAGAGGTGATGTGAATTAATCCCAACATGAAAGGAGAGCCTTCTTATAAGAGAAATCTCTTCCCAGGAATGCAACAACACTGAGCAGGTGTCCAGGGACAAAACTGTCTTGTTCTCTTCGCCTCCTGGCAGAATGCCAAATAAAACATAATAAGTTTACCTGTCTCTATGTTTCTGTTTTTCATATTGGATTAATTGCTGTATCTCCACAATTAATTGTCATGTGGTAACATAGCACATGGGCTGAATAAAACTTTATAGATGACTTAATAAAATTCCAGTGTGTGTGGTGTGTGTGTGTGTGTGTGTGCGCATCACATTTTCTTTATTCATTCGTCTGTTGATGATGACCAGGGATGACCCCATAACTTGTCTATCGTGAACACCGCTGTGTAAAGTATGAAGTGCAGTTATCACAATTGTACACACTTTGTCCTCATCCATCAGTTCCTTTGTTCTTGGACATGTACTAGTTGGTCTGCTAGTTGGTACCTACATTGAGATTAATAAGGACAAATGGAACATTTTCCCTTCATAGTGGTCTTTCTGAAGGCTTCTTGATATGGACATGTACCAAAAACCCTCAAATGGACATGTATTCTACTTAGCAAGCAATTTTGGCTCTAGAAAATTATTAAAAAAAAAAATTAGAATTTTCTCAAAATGCATGAAATCCCATGCTGTTTACAAGTTGAAATACCTTGAAGGTCTAAAGAGATTTGAGAATGCAGTATAATTATTGTAAATTATGTTACAGAAGAATAATGACTAGATAAATGCTCATAATTAGTTTCTACCATTCACATGTTATGAAAGAGGATATAAAACTCACTGCTTTTCTGGTTCTAGTTCTGTCATTGGATTTTTGTTTTGGGTGCTGGATACGTGTATAAAATACATTGAATACAGAAAGTGGAAACTTTAATGTGTCCTTCCACAGCTTACATTCTGCCTATTTTAGCTATATAAAAGTTCACTGAAGCTAGACATAAAGGCACAACTTTAATCCCAGTACTCAGGAGGCAGAGGCAGGTGGATCTCTGTGAGTTCGAGGCCAGTCTGTCTACAAAATGAGTCCAGGACAGTCTGGACTCTGTTACACAGAGAAACCCTTTCTCGAGAAACAAAACAAAATGAAAACAAACAACAACAACAAAACCCTGAAAAGTTCACTGAGTTGTATATACTTTGAATCTGGTTAATTTTAATTTGTAATGTTTTTGTTTATTTGCAAGGTCTTTATAACAAAGTTCATAAAATTGATAACAAACCTCTACCCTGAAAGACAAGTAGGTGATGGGGCATTTGCCTTTCCCAATATTTATTTTTGTATGTGAATGTGTGGGCACATGAATGCCTCGGTGCATGTAGAAGGCGGCATCTTGCCGCCTTTAATTTTTCTTTTAAGAAATGATGTTTTTTTTTATTTTAATATATTTTTATTTTTTTATAATTTATTCACTTTATATCATGATTGTAGCTCCCTCCCTTATCTGCTCCTTGTCCTTCCCTCCTCCTCTTCCCCCATCCCCTCCCCTAGACCACAGAAAGGGGGAGCCTTTCTTACCTACCATCTGACCCTAGCATCTCAAGTCTCATCAGGACTACCTGCATCCTCTTCCTCTATGACTTGGCAAGGCTGTCCCACCAGTAGGGAGTGATCAAAGAGCTGGTAACAGAGTCCATGTCAGAGATTAACCCTGCTCCCCTTACTAGGGATTTCACATGAAGACTGGACTGCCTAATTGACTAAATCTGAGCAGGGGTCTATGTCCTCTCCATGCATGGTCCCTGGTTGGTGCATCAGTCTCTGCAGGACCCCCTGTGCCCAGATTTCTTGGCTTTGTTGGTCTCTTAGTAGAGCTCTTGTCCCCTCCAGGTCCTTCTGTCCCCCCACTCTTCCATAAGACTCCCTATGCTCTGACCAAAGTTCAGCTGTGATTCTCAGCATCTGCTTCAATCCCCCACTGGGTGGTCTTTCAGAGGACATCTATGATAAGCTCCCCTCCTGTTTCCTCTCTTTAACAGCTTCAGGTGTCTATTCTATTTGTCCTTCTGATCAAGAATTAAGCATCCTCCCTAGGATCCTCCTTGTTATTTAACTTCTTTAAGTATGTGGATTTTAGTATGATTATTATTAGAAATAAGCTATTTTTTTTTTCAAAAAAAGAAATGAACTAATTTATGTAAAGTCAAGGATTTACAAAGGCTACAGAAGAAAACAGGAAAATTTAGCTATCTCTGTATGATGGAACCCAAGACAAATCTTATTTGTTGCTGTTCTATGCAAAATAGCTAGGAAATGGAAAATACCTAAATGACTAAATGCCCTTCAATTGATGAATGAATAATGAAAATTTGGCACATAGAATATGGAATACTATTCTGCTGTAAAGAAAATTAAATATTGAGGGCTGGACATGATGATACATGCTTTTGATCCTTGGGAGGCAGAGGCAGGTGGATCTCTGTAAGGTCAAGGCCAGCCTGGTCTACGAAACAAATCCAGGACAGCCAGGGCTATTATGCAGAGAAACCCTGAAACCATGTCTGAAAATACAAAACAAAAAAACAAAAACAAACAAAAAAATGAAAGAAAATAAATGAATGAAAATTTTAGGTAAACAGATAACGGATGGAATAGAAGAAATTAGCTTGAATGATGTAAATCAGACACAGAAACAAACACTGCATATTCTCTTTCATGTGTGGTTTCTATTTCCAAATCTTCATATGTGAGTAATTTCAGAAACCAAGAAAGCATAAAATGATCATGCTGTGTGTGTGTGTGTGTGTGTGTGTGAGAGAGAGAGAGAGAGAGAGAGAGAGAGAGAGAGAGAGAGAGCAGTGGTTCTATGGATGGAGATATGAAGGGGAGATGGGAATGGGATTAAATGGAGAGAGCAGAGGGAGGTCAGTACAGGACAAAAAGAGAAGAGCAAAAATTAACACTCAGGATGTTTGAAAAGGCTGTAAAGAAACATTTTTTATTTACCTAAAATTACATATGTTGCATATAAGCATATGTGTATACATATATACATTTAGTTTGAATGAAGTTATACCACTTGGGGTGACAATGCTCCCTCAAGTGACACAGAGTATCTAATAAAACCCCCTGTATCAGTCGTGAAAAAGCCATTTTTGTGTTGCTGGACACGGGAGTCCAAGAGACTCCCCAAACAATATAAGCCATTGCTGTTGCCCTGGCTGCCTCCCAGAGGGTGAAAACGAGTTTCTGTTGCTGAAGACACCATCTACTTCAGTCATAGGACCTGGAGGATCCAAGCTGTACGTGAACTAAAAGCTTCCTCCCTGAGGACTTTCATAGTCTTGGAATGTTCTGTGAAAGCTACCAAGGAAGGAAGTAACAAATAGCCCTACCCCCCCCCCCCCCCGTGAAGCTTATGAACCATAAGAATTACCAGCGTGGCAAGACATCTCTCAAGGTGCAATAGTGGCACACATCCTGGTGGCAACCAACAGCTCTACAACTAGGAAGGAAATCATGCCTAGTACTAGAATTTTAACCCAATATCTGGGACTAGTGAGGTCATGGATCTTAGAGGAGAACCTGCTGCCCCCGCTTTACTAAACCAGCACAATCCCTAACTGCATTCTAATTACCTGACCTTTATCCACAAGCGCGTGCAGCTCCCAACCCTTACCAGACAAGCTTCTTTGCAACAGGAGGCTGTTACAGAAATCACAACTGGTCAGAATGCAGAGAACAACTGATTGCATGGTGTTCAGGCCCAGTGGATACATCTATGATATAACCACTGCACCTAAGCCTTAGGGAACATCACAGAATAGGGGGGCAGAAGACCAGGAAATCTGCTGTCGTACTGTGTCTCCTAGAGATGACAAATGTTTCAATCATGATATCATAAGAGTAGCAACCGCCTACACAGGACCTAGCAAGGACAATAGACATGCTAACATGTGTGTGTGGGGGGGCAAGGACCATGGTGCTCAAACCCTAGACAAAGAACTACAGGAAACTAAAGAGTGCTGAGAGCAGGAGAATCCTAATGGTACGTTCATTCTTCTCATATATGTAGGATTTCCTTAAGTAACATATAGTTTTGGATAAGTAGTTATGAATTGTTTAGCATCTGTACATCTTGTAAGCTTTTATTTCTTCATGTATGTACAGGCCAATGATGCTGCATATAGTAATATGGTTGGCAGTTCCTTACTTTCAGAGCTTGGCATATGTCAGTCTACTATTTTGGTTTTGCACTGGGAAGTCTTATGAATTTGCTTTGTAAGTAACTTGTCACTGCTTCTCTCTTGTAGGATTCAGCATTATTTCCGTGTTTGAGACAAGTGATATGTTTTTATGGTTTGAGAATTTCATAGCGTGTCTAATGTGTTTTGACCAAATCCTCCACTCTCCCTCTTTTCTAATTGGGTCCCCATTCCCCTACTCACTTTTCTTTTCCAATTTTATGGGCTTTCTGCTTTTGTTTTCTTTTTGAGCCTGCTGATTCCGCTTAGTGCTGACTGTGTGCTCACGGGTGGGTGTAGGCTAACTACAGGATCAATAGTAGTCTTGCAGGGGCCTGCCTTCCATGGAAAAACTCTGCCCCACACAGCAGCCATCAGCTGCTGATAGCTCCTCAGCTAGGAATGGACTAAAGGCATTTCATCATTAACACAGTATGGAGAAGTCCTTCTCTGGACATGAACTTTTGTGGTTTGAAATGATTCATGTACTTAGATGTCTGTATATTTCCTTGACGTTGAGGAAATGTCTAATGTGAGTCCGTCGAATAGTTTTTTTTTCTGTATGTTTTTCATATTTATTTTACTTCTATGTTATAATTATTTTGGATTTATTTGAAGATTTTTAGTGAATAGCTTTCTCTTAAGGTCTCTTCATTCAGGCTGTACTCTCCCAGGCAAGATACTTCAGGCCGGTATTGTGGAGATCCTGAACTTTTACCTCTGCCAAACAATAACGAAGTATCGTTGACACGTTTACCACTGGTGATTAAGGCTTTTTTGACTTTTGGGTGTTTAGACTTCTGGGTCTTCTTTCTGGAAAATCACACTTTTCCTCTTGTCTGTTAGAGATGGTTATCTGATTGTTATTCACAATCATAAATTCATAATTCTCAAAGCCTACTTCTGTGGCCATGAGAAGAGCTTTAAAAAGTTATTTTATTACAACTGTGTGTGTGTGTGTGTGTGTGTGTGTCTGTGTGTTGCTATGCAGACTACTATGGTACGTATGTTTGGATGCCAGAGAACAATTCTGCAGAGTTGTTTGTTTTTGTTTTTGTTTGTTTGTTTTTTTTTCTTTCCACCTTTCTCTGGTTTCTGGGGATTGAGCTCTGGTCATCAGATTTGTACAGTAAGAAGCTTTACCCCCCTGAGCCACTCAGTTCTCTGGCTTGAGAAGAAATTCCATTTAAGATCCACAAACGCACAGTCATTGAACAATTACCACAGACTAAGTAAGTCAGTGATCCAAGTTGTCTGCGCATATTATTAACTTGTTTACTCTTCCCCAACAGCCACAGAGAACAGTATGTTTTCTCTCTTAAAACACAGTGTGACTGAGGCTCACAAATCAATCCACTTGTGCAAGATTACAAAGCTGGTAAGTAGTCAGGAGAGAATGTTAGAGAAGGAGGTAATTGGTTTCTAGAACAGATGCTGTAATTTTTGATGGGCCTCTGCTCTCTACCAACGCCTTTCACTCAGCACAGCCTACTGGTTTTTTGTTTTGTTTTGTTTTTCTTTTTTTTCCCCCCTGCTGGTTGCCTCTTCACGGACCAGGATCTTGGAAATGTCAGGGACTATGTCCACTGCAACCAGCAAGCATTTAGAAAGATGAGTATTTGTTGAATGCATAAAACAGAGCTCAACAGGGTTCTGAACGGTGAAATGTTTTCCTATGGCAGAGAAATGGAAGGTGGGGCGGGGCGGGGGAGATAAGGAGAACGAGAAAATGAGCCAGAGAAAGAGGGGTAGGAAGACTAAAAGAAGAACAGGAAATGGTTATGGAGAAACGTGTCTGATGCTCTGGGGACACACCACTGGCAGAACACTCCCACCATTTTGCAGAAATCACAATTCTGTCATTTTCAAGGGCTTTGAAGACTCAATACATATTTTTCTTCAAGTGGAGCTTTGTACCAAGGCTGACAGATACAGCAGAATAAGGTGTGAGTGAGTGCACACTCAAGGAATTCCCCCACAGCACCCATGAGATGGATACCTCTCAGAAACTATTGCGATTCTGAGAACAGTATGAAAGCCACTGGTTTAGTTTGTGTGTGGATATTTGGTCACAAGTGTGCCTTTGTGAGTAGAGATGTTACATAAGATCAGTGTGAAAATCTGTCATCCATTTGTTGTTGTTGTTGTTGTTTTGTGTCTCCTTGGCTGTCCTGGACTCGCTTTGTAAACCAGGCTGGCCTGGAACTCACAGAGATCTATCTGCCTCTGCCTCCCTGAGTGCTGGGGCTGTGATCTGTTTTTTGTTTGTTTGTTTTGTTTGTTTGTTTTTTACATCAAATCACAGTAACTCAAAAAATTAACCACTAAACTTTTGGAAAGTGAATAAAAATTTTAAAACTCATACTTCATTTATCTTTTTTTTGACAACTTTTAAAGATTTATTTTAGTTTTAATTACATGGATGTGTGTCTGTGTGTCTATGAACATGAGTGCAGGCCAGAAGAGGAATTTCATTTTTTAAAAAATTATTTATTTTTATGTTCATTGGTGTTTTGCCTGAATGTAAGTCTGTCTGAGGGTGTCTGATTCCCTGGAGCTGGAATTACAGATAGTTGTGGGCTGCCATGTGGGTACTAGGAATTTAATTTAGGTCCTCTGGAAGAACAGCCAGTGCTTCTGACTGCTGAGCCATCTTTTCAGCCCCAGGAATTTTATTATCAATTAAGTGTACAAGATGAAGTTTGAGGAACTTAAAGGGGGGAGAGAGAGAGAGAGAGAGAGAGAGAGAGAGAGAGAGAGAGAGAATGCTGGCGTAGGATCCTCTTTCCAAAGCTTTCATCACTGTGAGTGAACTCATTTGATATGGTAGGTACTATACCTCTGGCCTCATGCTCTAGAGACCTCGATCTGCTTGTCACTGACCCCCACGCCCCCACATTGTCAAACTAGTACATAGAAGGGCAGACTATACATTCTCTTCAGGTCCACATTAAAACGCATGATTTCTCATTAAAAGGAAGGGAGAGAACCGAGTGTTTATTTGTTAGCACAAAGAACGTTTATTTTCTGAGATCTCTTTGTACTCATTCTATAGAAAAGAGAAGCTTGACATGTAGCTCTGTTCAAAGGGGAAATGCAAGGTTCTATGCTAGGTGTTTCTGTTCACTCTGCTTAGCATATTTTTCCTACGTCACTAGCATGTTCAGGGAGAATAACCTATGTTTGCAGAAGATGGAGTTTAACCCAGAGACCCACAACTGGTAAAGATGCAGAGACTAAGAGACAGTACGATGTTCCTCCGCAGATGGCACGTCTGTATCACACTCTCTCTTCCCAGCGTTCAGGGAACACCATGGAAGAGCAGGTAGAGAGAACCAGAGATGGTGGTGAACTATAAGGAAACAGTGTCTTCTGCATGCAGTGGGTCCAGAGTATGAACTCCCAGCATACGCGCAAGGACCTGCATAAGCTCAGATCAGACAAAATCCCGGCATGAAGGGTGGACGGAGGCGCAAATCCCCATTGCTAGGTGAGAGCCGCTGGCAACTGATAGCTGCTGGGAAAAGGAGAATCCATTTTCTCTAGAGTGTATCTGGAATGAGCACCTCCAGTGAAAGGCTACACATCTAAGAATATATGGGTCGTACAAACTGGAACAAATTGTTTTTAAAGAGAGCACAAAGTTGTGTGTGGGTGGCAGGGGGTTGGATCTAGGAGGAACTGTGGGGGCAACTATGACCAAAACACATTGAACTAAAAAAGTCTATTGCATAAAATTCTCAAAGATTTCATGAAAAATGTTTCCTTCAAAAGATTAAGCTCTGCATGGAAGGAAATGTGAGTATTAGAATGGTAGGCGTTGCCTAATGTAAGGTTTAGATAATAAAATTTACCATCTAGATACTTCTTAAACACATCTGGATACCAGCCAAACAGCTTTTGATAGATGTCCCCCATCAAACTCTAGATTGTCAGTAAGGTTTTCAAAGATAAATTTGTAGATTAGTATTTAAGCCATCAGATCACAGTATGTCAACATCACTCCCTGTCTATTACGTTTACCCTTATAATCAAGCATGCACATGCACACATGCTCACACCTGCACACGTGCTCATACATGCAAACACTACACATTGAAACATAAAAACACAAATAAAATTAAAACAAAAATGAAGACATGGACACAACTCTTCACTCTCACCAGGGCCACAGCAGATATCGAGGAAAGTGAAGGCTTTTTCCCAATCCTTGCTGCCATAGGCTTGGAAGATAAGACAATGGCATAGCACTTAGGCCATGGGATGCTTTGTGTTTTACTGAATAGCCTATGCCCATGGGATGCCTTTGAGAAAATGTTATGGGATGACTAATTGCTGTTTTTCAGCATTAGCCTCAGCGTTGTCCTCTGAAGCATTTACACTGTAGGAAATTCAGAAAGTCCCATTATCCAGTTCTGCTCATGTGTAGACCCTAAAGAACCCTGGCCTACAGATCAGTGTGTGACCCATTCCCTGAGAATGTTAGAGAATTGGTCCTGGGGTTGTGGAGATTGTCCAGTGGGTAAAGAGCTTGCTGTGCCAATGTGAAGATCTGGATTTGTATCCCCAGAACCCATGTAGAAGCTGGCATATTGGGTAACACGCTGTGGGAGAAGAGAGAAGGGACACACTGGCCAGCCAGTCTAGCTGAAATGAGGAGCTTTAGAGTCAGTTAGCCATCTTGTTTCTAAAATAAAATAAAACAAAATAGGAGCAAGTGAGGAAAGATGTTTCAACATCACTCCCTGTCTATTACGTTTACCCTTATAATCAAGCATGCACATGCACACATGCTCACACCTACACACGTGCTCATACATGCAAACACTACACATTGAAACATAAAAACACAAAATTAAAACAAAAATGAAAACATGGACACAACTCTTCACTCTCACCAGGGCCACAGCAGATATCGAGGAAAGTGAAGGCTTTTTCCCAATCCTTGTTGCCATAGGCTTGGAAGATAAGACAACAGATAACAGATAACATCTAATTTAAATAACTTACATAGTACACCAGCCGGCAGCAGGGACATAGTCATTCAGAAGTTCAGGGGGAGAAATTTCAATATCTCATAAGCAGTTGAGACTTCAGCAGAACCTTAATATGATAAATAGAGATGGGAGTATCGCCTGACCAACAGCAAAGTCAGACTAAAGTGGCAATCGCCAGAAACACCTGCTAATTTAAAGACAGCTACAACCTCCAGACTCTAAAATCACCCAGGCAGGTGGGTTGCAGTGGATGTGAGCCTCTGACATGGTGCACATTTTCAGAAAGCTCCCAAGCTTCCTCTCGAATTCCCCGAGAACAGCAGGGGCTCTTACTAAACCATACTAGCTTGTGTGACTAACGCATGTAGAACCAGATGGTCCAAGGTATTGTTGCATGGGTAAGAGTCTGAAATAGAAGTCCCAAATGGAGGCCCAGGGGTAGCGCTGCCTGTTTGCTGTGATGGGGGTAGAACAGGGTGGGGTGGAAATGGTTCTTTCATCTGAGGAAAAGAAAGCATCCAAGGAGGTAACTAGATTTCAGATCTGTGGCTTCCCCCCTCCCCCATTCTTTATTAGAACCTGGAAATATGTTACTTAAGCACTCAGAATCCTAGCTTACTTTCTCTGGGAGGTTGTACAGTGGTTGAACTTGGGGGTAATAATCACAGATTTCCTGAGTTCAAATATCTACTAATTCAAGGCTTAGCTATACACTATTTCTAAAGTATTTTTCTAACCTCTTAAGTGCTTTGATTTTTTTTTCATCTGTAAAACGGGGTAATCAATAAGTCATGAGATTACCTATTGCTGAGATAAACAAATTCATTCAAAAAGTAATAAGACAACTATTAATAAATATTAGTTATTACTAAAATCTGCCAGATGAAGCGAATGACAATTCTCTCTTAATTGTCTCCCAGGAGAAATCTACAGGACAGTACCCCTCAATGAAGTAATCTGGTATAAAACAGGTTGTTCGTTATGAAAAAAAAAAATTGCCTTACTTCTGCTATCAAAAAGTGTGGAGTTCAGGGCCAAGGAGCTGGCTCAGCAAGGCTGATGACCGCCTTCGGTCTCTGTATGCCACACGGTAGAGGAGGGTGGCTTGTCCAATGATTTGTACATGTGTGCTCCTCTCCAACAACAAATAAATGTCATTTCTAAAAAAAAAAAAATTAAAAAAAACGAGTTTGCCATCTCAGTGTAAAAGACATGAACCAAGAAACTATTTATCTTTATTGTATGTGTAACAACACTTTGTCTGCATGCACATGTGCCGTGTGCATGTCTGGTGTCCACAGAGGTCAGAGGAGGGCAGAGGCCTCCTGAAACTCGGCTTACTGAGGACTGCGAGCCACCACGCAGGTGCTGGGAACCTAACGTGGGAGCTCTGTAAGAGCAGCGACTGTTCTTAACCTCGGAGCCATCTCTACACCCTACAGGGACATAGAATTTTTGTCTCCTAAATGAAACATTCCTGCAAAGCAGGGTCCCCGGGTATTTGCCAATGTTTTTGCTCTATGTGCCAGCAGAGAAGGATATATGATTTGGTCTCCAGAATCCCCAGGGACACTTCCTCCGAAACATCCACGAGGAGATTCAGATGGCTTTCACTAGGTACTGTTAAGTGGCTACATCTAACTTTGGAGTTCGGGGTATCTGGGATTAGACCGCTCAGTGCCTGACTCCAGTTTTCAGTTACCGTCTCTGTTAAAGTACTTCAGCTTCTCATCCCTCAGCGTCCTTGGGTGTAAAATCGTAACAAGAATGCCTCCTAGGACATGGTTAAAGACGACAGGAGTTTGATTGATTACGATTAATGCAAGCTCCTTATTCTTTAGGGAAAAAAATCAGAATTTTAGACTAGGAGAGGCAATGGGCTAGCTGTCATGAAGTCAGTCACTGTTTTCCTTTGGTGAAATTTCAGTGAGGAGGAGCTGGAGAGACAGCTCCGTGTCTAGGAGTTGTTTATGCTGGTGTAGAGGACAGGGGCTTAAAATCACCTGCAGCTGTAGTTTCAGGGGCTTTAATACCCTCTTCCGGCCCCCAGGGCTGCTGCGTGTGTGGCGCATGCGCGCACAAACACTTCCCATGTTCCAGATAAAGCTATTGCTCTCAGAGTTTAAAAGATTTTTAAGTTCAAATAAACCTTTATTTGTCTCAAAAGATACATTATTCAGAAGATAACAAATGTGCCGTCAAAGATTCCAGTTTTCCTTTAAGTGTAGATTGAAGGATAGTAAATCCCAGGGCAGAAGTATTTCTGTTTTCTGCCACCCTCTCTCCAGCAGGTTTCCTACTGCTTCTAACTCTTGTCAGCTGGCCATGTAACCTCAGCGCATCCCAGGGATCTGGCTTCGTGGGTGCCTCTGCTGCCTTTCAGTTATCCTCCCGGAAGAAGGCAGCATTTGGGTGGCAACTCACTACCGCATTACTTCCTGCCCCTGGGTTTCCAGCTTCCCGCCCGGTAAGATCCTCGTTCACTGCTGCTTCTCACCTTAACTAAGACTCTTCCTGACGGCGTGTTATGGGTTAACATGGCTGTCTTTATCCTATGGTTCGTGTAGAAACCACAGGAGAGAGGCACTTGTTCCTTGCCCTGGGAGTGCTGGTCTATTGCAGGAAGATAACTTTAATTCTTCACTTTATCTTTCTCAGATGAGGATTGTCAGGTTTATTATCGACCGTCTTTCAGCTTTGGAAAATATTTAAAGTTTTCACCAAGGCCAAGGGGTGACCTGTCTGTAAGATTCAGAAGACCGAGGCAGCCATTCCCTTGCTGAGGATATGACCCCATGGATCTGCACAGCAAAGCCATTCTCTTGCCAGAGAAATCTCTTTACAAATCCTTGTGTCTCTAAACCAACTCCCTCAACATTTTACACGTGTTAGTTGTACTTTCATTCAGCTGTGTACCACACTCATCAAAACAGAGGTGGGGAAGAACATCTTAAGATCATGATTGTTTTTTTTTCTTTTGAAACCATAATTGGGAACAATAAATTCACAGATTTCAATTCCTCTGTTTTTTTTTTTTTTCCTTCCCTTCTCTCTGTCTTATCCTACTCAGCAAAAGAAAGATTTTCTGTCAGTCTCTCGGTTTAAAATACTTGGGGGAATGCCATAGAAGACTCACCTATGTAGAAGTATTCAGAAATTATTAAATAATAGCTGGGTTTGATCCAGCTATTTGATCTGAGTAAGAAGAGGTCAGAAAATTACAGCTCAGTTTAAATCTTTTTAATGATTGTTTTAGCTAACTGCTAGGAAGACTGCCACACCTTAGAGGCTTACTTTAAATATGTTAAAATGGATAGTTACAGGGTTTCAAAATCAACATTTCAAGGTTTACTAGCAGCTTTGCTAAAAACAAGTAAGTCTTAGTATTTTTTTTAACTACAAGACTAATTAGGAATATGGATTTATATTAATATGAGCCATAGGTTTGATATGGGACTACGTAATGTTTTCTTAAACAAGAGTCAGCCAGAAGTTCTTAAGATCCACTGGAGGAATGCTGGTTTTCCTTCCGCTATCCCTTTTAAAAATCAGTGCCAACCACCAGTTAATGAAACGAGACATAGAAGGATAGTTACATATAGGAATATTTGGTGTTAATGAGGTGTGGGAAATGAGGTGCTTTTTACAAAATTCAGGCAGATTTGTGACCCTTATCTCCCTTCTATAGAATAGCCCAGGGAGGGAGGGAGGGAGGGACTGGGAGGGAATGAGGGATCGGGACACGGCTGGGATACAGAGTTAATAAAATGTAACTGATAAAAAAAAAAAAATAAAAAATAAAATAAAAAAAAAAAAAGAAACTGAAAAAAAAAAATAGAATAGCCCAAGGAAACACATCCTGGGCTTTTATGTGAGATGCTCTTCACTTCTCTAACTGTTCTTTTAGAAATCTGCCCTAACAAGATGTTTCACAAGCAGGCTTTGCTAAGTCATCATCTGCGTGTCTGGCAGCACTTTCTAAATTTTTTTTTTTTTTAAAGTAGGCCATGACTCTGCATTTAGCAATATAGAAGGTATTTAAGGCAAGGAAGATGAGGTAGAGTTAAATCCCTGTTTGTTTTAAACTTTATGTAAAAAGGTGTTTCTTACATTTTGCTTATTTATTTAATTTTCTCTGTGTGCATGCATGTAGTACCTGGGCACGTTTGTATGTGTGTGGTGGGGGGAGTCACGGGTGCATATGTGACTGTGTCCAGGTTTTGCAAGGGTTCTGGGATTTGAAATCAGGCCTTCATGCTTAAGCAGCAAATGCTCTTACAAGCAGAGCTTTCTCCCCAGCCCGTTTTAACACTGGTGGGCACTGAATAGTAGAATTTTGAATAACTTATCCTATTTCTACCTTGTCTCCTACTTTCCCCACAATTGAAACGAATTTGGAGTATTTGAAAAGAAACTAGTCAGTAGGTTTTTATATGATCCGGGGTCAAGAAACACCAAAAACGAAAGTGTTACACATCCAACGTTAAATAATAAATATAAGGAGAAAGACATAGCTTAGTTGATGGGGAAAGATCCAGAATCTTTTCTTCCAAGAATGTCACTGTTTTATGTTAATTGCATGATTCTATATAGCAGAGAACTTCAGAGGGATAGAAAAGAAAATACAGACTCAATAAATGTCTGCCCTTAATAATTGCTCTTCTAACGTCAACAGATTTTGAATGATAGAATATATGTCCCCGGATTGGGCTGAGCTAATTTTTACCTTTGCTTGTTTCCCTCTCTCCCCAAGAGTTAGCAGGTGTGTAGAATTAACACGGAACATCTGTGTTTGGTTAGAGCCTCCTGAATAAACCCTCTTCCCTGCCAGGCTAGTACACTATTCTTCTAAGAAAACTGTGGTAAAGCTGGAAACATGCAATTTCCCAACCAGAGGTGAAAAGTACACATTTACAAACAAGGGACATGATTGCCTTGGACCCAATGAAAGCAGTGTGGGTTGTGTCGTCCTGGATGGCTGCCAGCAGTTCAACGAGCTGCCCCTAACTCTGCTGTGTGGGTCAAAGAGAAAAACTATATTCACATCATCTCCATGGGGTAAACATGAAATGTTAGTAGTCTGTGTTAGGAGGGGAATGGAGAAAGCAAATGTGTTGAGGTGAAATTGCCTTCTCAGATGATGCTTATCAAATCTACCCTCCTCCTTCAAAGCTCTTACTCTCTCTGTTTTCTCTTTGTAGCTGACCTGAGGACTTGACCTAAGAGAAGGCACTGATAGATGTCTAACTCCATAGGTAAGGTAGACGAACCACAGTGGCTAATGCCACATGTAATTAAAGCAAGAAGGGAAAGAAACATACTCTGATGGACTCCACCCAAAGCAGTGAGTTCTGAGGAGCCTGACCTGGAATGTGCATTCTAAGAACAGACGCTACGAAAGCGGCACAGCATTGCAAGTACATGCAGTTTTGCTAAAAACCTGAGATAAATTTAAGTCAATCAGCAGCACATTTCGCTCCAAGATGGGAAGTTAATTACTATAAAGAGGCTAATCCTAGATAGATACGTTAGATTGATAGAATTTCAACGAAAACCTACCAAACAAAATAATTTCAATTTTCATCTAGATCAGGAGTCTGCAAGTTGAGGCTCATGCATCACATGTATTCGTGGCCTGTTTTTTTATAAATAAAGTTGCATTGGCACACAGTCACATTCATTTGTTCCCATGTTATCTATGAGCGACACCTTACGTTATACCATGGCAAATTCAGTAGTTGTGACAGAAACCAGGAGATATCCAAACCTTGAAATATTACTACTTATAAAAGATAGTCAGCCACAGATCTAAAGGAAAAAAATGAGAGACTGTATATTCTACATAAACCCCCCAAGATGATTCTTTGTTCCTAGAGACATATTTTCTCATATTTTGAAATATTATTTTGGTTCTTTATTTTTGTATGAGTGCTTTATTGGCATACATGCATAAGCACTGTGGACATGTCTGGTGTCCAGGGATACCAGAAGTAGAAATCAGATCCCATGCAACTGGAATTATGCATGGTTGTGAACTCCCATGTGGGTGCTGGGAACTGAACCTGGGTCTTTTCAACAAGTGCTTTTAATTGCTGGAGCATCTTTATATATATAAAGGTTTTATATATATATATATTTAAAATTTTATAATTTTGAATGATAGAATATATGTTCCCTGATTGGGCAGAGCTAATTTTTATATTTATATATTTTTATATTTATATATTTAAATTTTATAATATATAAAAGCAGTAACCTATTGTTTGCCAGACTCAATGAGTGTGCGCCAGTTTTAACTGCCCGTATTTGTACAAATACAACTTTGTGTTTAGATTACCTCTCATTTTGTCACTATATTGAAGCTATCTACATAGCTAATCATATATACTGCTCAGTTGGGTGAAATATGAGTCTTTACACTGAAAACATAAACAATTTCTGAATGTGTTCTGAGGGAAAAGCTGGACTCATGAATAAAGATGAATTTTTCAGAAAGTAAGGCAAATGCTGCAAGCTACAAAACAGCAAACGGCCAGCTTTGCACATGACAGTCACATAATTGATTTTGGCGTGCACGCATCTACTTAGTCCTCTGTTTCTTCATCTATAAAGTACGGAGAGAAGACAACAAAACTTTATCAACAGTTACTTCCCAATGGGAAATTACCAGAGATTTTAATTTTTTCTTGTCATTTTAGTTATTTAATGCTTAAAACTGATGCATACAATTTAAAAAAGGTTATTTTGAGCTAGAGAGATGGCTCAGTTGTCATGAGCACACACTTCTACTACAGAGCATTCTTCTTCAATTCTCAGCACCCACATTGGGCAGCTCCCCATTGCCAACTCCAAGGGAGCCAATCAATGCCCTCTTCTGGCGTCTGGTGGTACTACACTCGTGCATGCATGCTCATGTCACTAATTAACAACAACAGCCTTTTTATTAAAAAGAAGAAACAAAAAATTAAGGCAAGACCACCCCTCAGGAAGACAGAGCTACTGTGAGCTGTGCTAAAGAGATAGGAGAAATAATTGTCACTTTACTGAAATAACATAAATTTCCTACTCAAAATTCTTACCTCCTACTGTACTTGGCATGGGTCCACCAGGAGGTCTTGCCATGTCTGTTGAACATTCTGAGTCTTGACTTAGAAAGGCATAACTTTCCCTTTTTCCTCTTGTCTCTCTTTTTCTTAGGATGCTGGTCAAAGTCTAAGCATGTTTTGTTTTGTTTCTGATTGGCTCCCCTCTCCCCCTCTTTGGGCTTCCTTATTCTTTCTCTGAGGCCCCCTGCCCATTTTTTCCCCTATGGCTGCTTATACATCGTGTGACTGGCCTCTATGCCTCACCCCAATGGTATGGCTGTCTCTGTTCTACTTCTGTATCTCTCTTCTCTTGGCAGCTGCTGAGATTTGCCATTTACCTGCCTTAGTGTTTTTTCCCTTTAAACTTTAATAAAATTGTCTCCAAGTTTCAAAACAGGAAATAAACCTTATTTTCATTAGAAATAAGAGGCAAAGGCAAAATTGGAACTTTAAAAAACAATACATGTAGAAAATCACTAACCTTCTATTCACTCTGCACTATATAAATCAATGTTAAAAAAATAAATGTTCAGTTTAACACAGTCCAGAGTCACAAAGACAAGAGTCACTAAAGAACAAAAATTGTTGCGCATGCTTGGGCTGGAGATATGGTTCAGTGCTTAAGGACAGTGGTTGTTTTTTTCAGAGGACCCAAGTTTAGTTCCCATAATCCACATGGCGTCTAACAACTGCCTGTAACTTTAGTCCCTGGGTATCTCATGACCTCTTCTGATATCTGTGGGCACCAGATACACACCATGCACAGACATACGTGCAGGCAAAACACTCATGTGCATAAAATAAAATAAATAGAATGAAACAGAACAGATCTAAAATTGTCTTTAAAAAGTCGAGCATGGTGGAAATCAAAGTAAAGCATTATCATTAGACTTGATTCTCCTTGCTGAGGTAGCTAATGACTTTGTAAACTAAAACCATTAAGTACAGAGCACTGGTAAGAGCTTTGGTACAATCTATAGTTGTGGCTTCTTCTTCTCCTCCTCCTCCTCCTCCTCCTCCTCCTCCTCCTCCTCCTCCTCCTCCTCCTCCTCCTCCTTCTTCTTCCTCTTCTTCTTCATAAAACAAAGAATGACTTGGCTAGCTTGGGGAAGGACGTTAGCCATGTTCATGTAAGCTGTCTCAGTTTTTATCCTGAGTGGGCCTGCCTGATGAAAGCAAATCTCCTTTCCTCCATGAAATCTCTCCGCTAGGTGGGAAGGTTGGGAAGCCGGGAAAGCTAGGCGGGGTTAAAGGTTTCTATGATCTGGGTGGGGTTAGAAGTCAGCTTATTAGCAAGCCCCTTGACTATGAATCTAATTTGTGTTTTGAAATTATCATGATGTATCTGTCTTCAGTAACTTGAATTCTGTGTCACTTTCTCCCAAAAGCTCAAGAAGAGAGAAATACAGAGGCCCCATCAGCAGGGCAGTTTCCTGACACCCTGTGGCAGTGCTGCTTTCTCCCCCCGCCCCCGTGCATCTTTTCCCTCTGAATCCATGCAAAAATAGCAATTAGAAGAGCATCCAGATCTGTCTGATGATTATACTTGTTACAGGGGGAAAAAAAAATCAGAGCAATCTGACTTCCTAACTACACAGTTTGATTAAAAGAAAGATGGTGAGCTTGTGCATTACCATGGCTGCTGAAGCCGCGCTGTGGAAGGATGCTTTGGACGTGGGGGGACTGTTCTTCGAAAGTACTTAATTTTGAAAAATAAGACACAAAACAAGTATCAATTTTACAACACAGTCATAAAAATTTAAACAAATAAAATGATGGCGGAACACATACCTATATATTAAGATTAGTTACTTGTTGGATTGCAAAATACATCATTCACTTTTGCTTTTCCATGTTTTCTGTATTACACGCTAGTGAGGCAATTAGAGAAACATTGTTAAAGCTCAATTACACAGTAGCTGTAAATTAACCGCAATTTATGATTAAATTCTTAGAAGCCTTTCTCTAGAATCCTGGTTAGCTAATAATTATGTTCATTTTAAACAGCATTTTAAAATGCACAGAAGAAAAGATTCTAATTGAAATAAATGAATGTACCATGAGTGAAAATAATTGGGTGAGTGCTGGGTATCTGAAATTCATTATTCGTATGAATTGATATCTTCTATATCTCAGTGGGTTAGATTGCACCATGGAGGAGAGAGGTCATTTGTAGATCAGGGAACCTGAGAGAAAATGTACTCTAAAGTCAGAGGGAACCTTGTGCTGGGTGTTTCAGGATGACATGTTTCAAAAGAATGACTCTCCCCCAAAACAGGCACTCTGCAGTAACTTTCCATTGCCTAAGGAAAACTATGAAGCAGCAACTAAGAAAACAGAACTCATTGAGTGAGCTCCTTTTTATAGCTAGGCAATTTTTATGTTACCTCCTCTTCTCAGCTCCTGGTGCCCTGGTTTTGCATTAATGAAGTCACCCTGAAAACTCTCACAGTGAGATTCTTTTATTGTGTTCCCTTGAGTTTTAATGTGTAGTATTATCATGGTAAGATTCTGGATCAAGAAGTACTTTGTACTCACAGAAAAAAAAAATGTCATGTGCCCTCTCATGAGCCAACCTCCAACAAAACGTCACATGACAAAACTGAGTCTTCAAGGAAACCAGAAACTTCCACTTCACATTATGACAGTTTCAATGACCACGAGTTTCTGTTTCTTTTAGCTCCGGATCTAAAGCATTAAGGCTGCAGCAGAACCCACTTAACTGCAGCTAAATGCTTCCAGTTAATTAGAAACCAAAACTGCTGCATGACTTTCTAAATCCTTTCTATGGTGTTCTTGTTATATGTGTTTCTTCTCATTAGAAGTAATGAGACTAACCTGTCTACTGCTAATTAGGGATTTAGCTACTGTTTTTCAAGGAGATAACAAAATATTTGACATAAAAAAAATCTGCTTGTTAAAATTCAAAACATTTTTTGAAATGTTATTTGGTGAATGTAGTTTTATGTAAGTGCTATCTTCTAATGCATTAAAATAGAACTCCTCAGAAATGCCTTCTGCTATTTAATGACTAATAGAATTATCAGGTAAACCATCCATGGTAATCTTTTTTGTGGAGATAGATGTTTGCTTTGGACTGAAAGATTCTGCCCCTGATGGGAGAAAAGAGGCTCCTAAGACTCAGGAAGCTCTTTAAAAAAAAACAAAAAAACATTTATTTATTTATTTAATGTATATGAGTACTCTATTTGCTTATATCCCAGGAGAGGGAATCACATACCACTATAGATGGTTGTAAGCCACCATGTGGTTGACCAGGAATTGAACTCAGGACCTGTGAAATAGCAGACAGTGCTCTTAACCACTGAGCCATCTCTCCAGCCCCTCAGGAAGCTCTTACATCATAGAGGATTCATGGGCCCCTCTCCAAGGTAATGGAAATATCGATTAATTGCTGAAAGGAGACACGCTTCTTCAGTGGTGCAGTTACCCAAAAGTTGTTCGTGTTCCCATAAGCCACTCCATACCCACACTTCTGCATTTTTTTCCAATAAAGTTTATTGGTTTACCAAACCAGCCTTGGGTAGAATCATTTCTTGGGTGTGCTGTTGTCTCCCAGGGAGGGCATGCGAGGACATGGAATCTGGCTATATTCCATCACAGATTACACAGACACTTTACCTCACCTTATCTTGCTTGCTTCTTCACTTTTTTCTTTTTTCTTTTTTTATTAATCCTTTTACTACTATATCACTGGTTCCCCCTAGTTTATATTGACTTAGCTCCTGTTGTTCTCCTGATGTCCCCAGTTGTTTTCCCCTCACTGTATTTAAAGAGCTGTTTGATTTTGTGTTGGTGTTCTTTTTACTGATTATTTTCTCTCCTCTGAGTTGTAGTGGTGACTGAAAACTCAGAAGACCACTGTGGGTGGGTGATTAAGGAATCACCCACCAAAGAACTCAGAAGACCACTGTTTGGTGGTCACCGAGAACTCAGAAGACCACTGTTTGGTGGGTGATTAAGGAATCACCCACTAAAAATTGGAAGAAGTACCCATGCCTGGAGATTTTCACACTGCAGCATAGAAACATAAAAATTGTAAATAATCAGGGTAATATAACTCTTTTTCAACACTGAGTCCAAAGACATCAAGTTGATTGTGATGTCAGATAGAAGCGTAATTAAAAAAAAAATCAATGTCTTCAAAAAAGACACAAATTAACACCTGAATAAAAGAAATAAATGCATTCAATACTTAGATGAAAATTTTTCGAGAGTCTGAAGAAGAAAAAAGTAGATGTTAGGAAAGGGCTAAATAAAGTCTAGAAACTTAGCATTTTTGCCATCAGGGAAATAAAAATTCAAAACGACATTGAGACTTCATCTCACTCCAGTTAGACTGGCTGTCATGAAGAAAACAAGAACCAATGTTCAGGAGGCTGTAAAGTCACAAGAAACCCTTATTACTTGCCGGTGGGAGTATAAATTCAACCAGCCACAATGGAAATCTGTATGGAGGTCCTTCAAGTAATTGAAAGTAGAGCTCATTCAATATAGCAACACCACTTCTGGAAATATACCCCAAGGAATTGAAGTCAGCACACCACAGAGCTATTACACACTCATGTTTTTTCCCCTCATTTATTCACTTTATATCCTTATAGCCCCATCTCTCTGTTCCCCTCCCAGACCCACTCTCTATACTTTCTTCCCCTCTCCCTCTTCCCCCTTTCCTCAGACAAGGGGAGCTCCCTTTCCCACACCCCAGTTCATCAAGTTGCATCAGAACTGAAGGTATCCTCTTCCCCCGTGGCCTGGAAAGGCAGTTCTGCCAGGGGAAAGTGATCTAAAAGCTGACAAGTGAGTCCAGGTCTTATGAATTCCACACTTCCGTTACCAGAGGACCCACTTGAAGCCTAAGCTGCCCATCTGCCCGTCTGCTACATTTTTGTAGGGGGCCTATCCAGTTCATGCATGGTCCTTGGTTGGTGCTTCAGTCTCAGCAAACCCCTCTGGGCCCTGGTTAGTTGGCTCTATGTTTTTTGTTTGTTTGCTTGTTTTTGTTTTTGTTTTGTTTGTTTGTTTTCTTTTTTGTGGAGTTCCTGTCAACTTCTGGGTCATTTTCTCTTCCTTCCCACTGTTTCTCAAAACTCCTTGTTCATTGACCAAATGTTTGGCTGTGAGTCTCAGCATCTGCTTTGAAGAGCTGCTGGGTAAAGCCTTTCAGAGGACAAGTCTGACAGGCTCCTGTCTGCAAGCTTAGCAGGGTATCATTCAAATGTCAGGGGTTGGCCCTCTCCGATAGGGTGGGTCTTTGGTTGGGCCAGGCATCGGTTGGACATTTGCCCAATCTCTGCTCTATCTGTTCTATCTTTATCCCTGCACAACTTTTAAGCAGGGCAAATTTGGGGTTGAAGATTTTCTGGGTGGGTTGCTGTTTCTGACCCTTTACTAGAAGACCTGTCTAGTTAGAGGGTGTCCTCTTCAGAAAGACAAGGAAAGAGTATGTCTCTCATATGCAGAATTTGAAGGGAAGGAGAAAGAAGTATATATGCAAATTATAAAAGAGTGAGTGTAAGGGTAAGATTGGGGATGGGGAGAGAGGGGGACTGATGGGGAGAATATGTACAAAGTATATTTCAATGAGCAAAACAGCATAAGTAGCTAAACACCATGATGCTCACCTCTGTCCCATCTAAGCAGCTAAGACAGGAGGATCGAAAGTTCTAGGCCATCCTGCATCCTATAATTTTTTCTTTTTTTGTCTCAAAGCCAAAATCAAAAGCAAGAAAAAGTTATCACTGAAACTCATCATTTTGTACGTGTAGTACATGTCAGTGAGAATCTAGGTGTTAAATTCTTCCACTCTAAAATGATTTTCTCGCACTTGAAACACAAAAGGCAACCATCTTTGAGGACTATATCGAAAGAGTGGATTTTCCAGTGCTGAGCTTGGACAGTACCCGGAAGAATGAGATAACACCCGAATGTCTGGTCATGTGGGAAAGTGAGAAAAGCATGAGAGAAAAATGCACTGTCCAATAAAAGCACAGGATGGGAATCGCTGTGTAATCGCTTGCACTACAAGTGTGACTGCTGATGAAAGCTTTCGTGTGATGTTCTCTGGGGAGGAGGCACGATATCATTAAAGATTTAGGGTCATGGAGGGACCCAGTTGGAGGAGGACCTGAAGAGAGAAGGAACTGAGTGACCAAAAGAAAAGGAAAAGGAAAAGGAGGAAAAGGAAGGGATAAGACCCTCTAGCCTGGGAGTTGTCAGTGCCAGGTACTATTGCTGGGATATTCAATCCTGATCCGGGGCTGACAGAGCCACAGTCCCGGCTGGCCCAGGAAGAGTGGAACTTAAACACCTTTTGTGCATCTTTTGTGCACTTGGCTATTGCGATGTTGTTAAAGGGGTGAAGTCATCAGGCAGAGCTGTCATTCTGAAGCTACAGACTTCACTTACTGTCCTGAGACGTCGACCTCCTCCTCTGCTTTGCTTCTGTCTGACTTTGAAGTGGCAGATTCTGATGTGCATAGGGGACGGGCGCTTCCTGTTACAGCACTCAGATGTGTACCTTCCAAATTCTGTCTAGAAGGGCTAACTCTGGACCATGAACCGCTGCTGTAGCCTCTGGAGTGCTTTCTAGGAGCATCACTGTATGGATGATGCTCTCCTAGAACCACCCCCCCAACCTCACCTCCTATGATTCCTGTTACGTTGCTTATAGTATCTGACAGCATCATGAGCAAATGTACCTTCATCTATGACTGCATGGCTCATTTCTATGGGAATTTTGTGACTTGGGTGCCACTGTGTAGCATATGGATACCCGGTGCTTTCATTTAAGTGAAGCTGATGTATGTAAATATGATGATGCTAAGAGGAGAATGGGCCCAGCTTAGATAACAGACACTATATATATATATGTGTGTGACTTAAGAGTAAAACTATTAAATGATTAAATATTAAAATTTCATATTTTGTCATATGTATTTATGTATAGTTCATATGTATGTTCCAAATTCTGCTGCTTGAGGTCCCATGTCAAGACATACTGTGCGAATTTACTGATTTTGGTTCTACTCTCAATTCTGCATTCAAACTATTTTCCTAATTCCAATTTTTATTATTCCTATAAAAGAAATATCCTGTTACAGCCATGCCTGTGTTGGTCTTAGATCCATACCTCGTAGAAGAATCAGGTAGCTATATATCCAGTTGGGAACATCTCTTCAAGAGCTAAGCGCTGAATGTGGGCAGCTGTTGTGTTAGGTTGGTTGTATTTAAATGCATTTTAATCAAGATTGAACCATATGCTCCTCTCATAAAGTCTAGGCATAAAGCAAGGGAACGGTTGGTTCCACTCTGGAAAATGAAGATTCATTTCCAGGAGAAGAAAGACAGATGCTGTGTGTAAAAATGATAGATTGCTATATATCATTCCTTGGGCATTGTGGGAATTTAATGGTTATCCACTTAAACGGTGTTTACACTTGAGCCTGGCTTAATGAATTCTCAGTTTTATGCTGCCTTGCCATCACTCTGAACATGAATTTAACTTCTTCATGAGAGAAGTCGCTCTCTACACAACTTCCTGTTCTCTTCCCTGTACTTTGATGTCTTACACAACCTACCTTGGGGACCACTTCATCACAGGACAGCTAGACACAATCTCCTTGGCTTTCCACATTCATCCACACACACCACATGGGCTGCACAGGCACTGCAGCAACCACCTCTTAGTAGGAGCCTGTAGGACCTGTGACAGCTTGATTTTGTTGTTGCTTCAAGTCAGGGCTTCTCTGTGTAGCCTTGGCTGTCCTGGACTCACGTTGCACAGACCAGGCCGGCCTCTAACCCACAGAAATCTGCCTCCCTAAGTGCTGGGAGTGGTGGCACATGCTTGTGACAGTCTGATTTAAGTCCACCATTTAGAGCTCTCTAGAAATGCCTCCGTCTCAAAGTTATCCAGTTTCTCTGCTCACTAGTTGATCATACATGTCCTAGAAGGCTCCCCTCCTCTTATTGGCCCAGAAAGCCATACTCCCTGGGACTTGGAAGTAATTGAACACACCTGTTATTTGATGCACGGTTGAGGTTTATCTTCTGACACATCTGAAAATAATCTTTCCTGGTTAAGAGTCTTCTGAAGGCTGGCTTAGCAGCAATGAGTGGAAGAGATGTAAGAGAATAGCCTATTAATGTGGACACATTTCATGGGAAAGATTCTTAACCACAGACCAGACACTCAGGCACTAGACTTATGGGAGGATTAAGAAATATCTCAGGATGGGCTAGAGAGATGGATCAGTGATTAACAGCATGCATTACTCTTCCAAAAGATCCACGTTTGGTTCCCAGCACCCATCCAGCTTCAGGGGATCCGATGCCATTTTCTGACCTCCACAGGCACTTGAGGTGGGTATGTGCATATACCCGCCTGTCCTCCCCCCATCTTAAAAATAAAAGAAAGATCCTATAGAAGGTACAATGCACCTACTGGGTGCCTTCTGGGCCAGGGTAGGAAAAGATAGCCAGCCATTCTCATGAAAGCAAACCCAAGGCCAAGTCAGAGAACAAAATATAAAACCCTGTAATTAATTCTTTGAATCTTGAAAGAAAATGTTGACATGGGACCTGGAAATCCTAAATCCCTTCTATCCAGAGAACCTCAGCTCTCTTCTAACTAAGGATAGCATTTCATTTGGCTGACTTAATAAGTGCCAAATCCTGTTGCATTTTTTTCAAGATCCACCAATATTTACTCATTCCTAGAGTGAACTGTCTGGAGAGAGGCAAAGTAGCACCTTGTGAAGACACATGCATATACCAGGGCCTGAGTAAGTCCATAAAATTTAAAATGTCAGAGCAATAGGAGACACAGGTAAGCCTTGATGCAGAAAACTGTTTCTTAAAGGGGGGTTTGGGACTTACTGCAGTGTGTCATTGGGTATTAGCCAAAAGAATGAATTAGAGAATACTCATCCTCAAACATACCAACGGTGAGGAATTTCTATGCAAAAACCTGTTATATATATATCATTAAAGAACAGGTGCTATGTGTCCTTTAGTTCACAAATATTTCAGTTTTTCAGAATAGGCATGCACCTGGCTATACGCTCAGCAGAACTCAATTTGTAAAGTGTTATGTTGCTTGACAATGTCTCTAGATCTGCTCCCTGGGAATTGAAGAGACTGTCAGTCACGCTCATTATTGGCAATCCCCTTTACACAAGCAGGACAACAAGCTAATGGTCCCGTCTCCTTCTCCCACCAATACTTGGAACAGACAAGGCCTTAGGGGGATAACGAGATCATGTCACTTCTGGTTACTGCTCCTAAATGTTTGCAGAGGATGATGGGATGCTTCTCAGAGCCCAGCATTCTAGCTATAAAATAAGTCACTGATGCTACTCAGTTAAGAATGTAGCATCTCTTTGGCTTTCAGTTAAGAATGTAGCATCTCTTTGGCTCTTAGTTAAGAATGTAGCATCTCTTTGGCTTTCAGTTAAGAATGTAGCATCTCTTTGGCTCTTAGTTAAGAATGTAGTATCTCATTGGCTCTTAGTTAAGGACACACTATCTCAGCGGCTCTCTTCTCCAAAGAAGTCACCACACCAGAAGCAAGCAGTGTCCTCAGGACTTGCATCACTTAGTCTTCTCTTAGTGGCTTTAGTTCAATGGCTCTTTAAATACAAATAGCACGTGTATCTGGCATTGAGACCTCTTTGTCAAAGCCGTTGCAGAGGACAGGAGGAAGGATCAGTCATGGCTTGTGATGTGTTGCATGTGATCAACAAAAATTAAGAACAGAATGAGCACAGGATAATTTTATTTTTCTGGTGCTAATACATGGGCAAAAATGACGGAGTGAAGTTGAAGCATGGAATTTTTTCCTAATTGAATAAGAAATGATATACTCATTAAAACAAATGAACAAATGCTGTAACAATTTACCATCAGAAAATGTCCCAGAAGTTGGCAGTGACCTATGAGATAGAATTTGAAAAAAAATAAAATAAAATATAAAGAATAAATTTGAAAAAAAAAAAAAAAAACCATTACTGGAGTGAGTGGAGGAAGCCAGCCAGGCTGTCTTACAGCCCTGGTGATGAGTACCACTGTGATGAACAAAATGTGATGGAGAGAGGGAAAAGAACACAGTGGTAAGTGTGTGTAGTGAGAGAGATGGAACTGGAGAAGTGACAGAGAGTGGCTTGTGCTGCCACCTGAGGCGGTGGTGAAGTCCAGATCCATGCTGCCACCAAAAGCCATCTCTGGGCCTGAGGTCCTACTGCACACAGAGCCTTTGTTGATATCCGTGTGACCACCATAGTCTGGGCTACTTCTTGGGACTATGGTGATGTCTGTGGTCTGAGCTGCCACCAAGGGACTCGTCTGGGTCTTTGGTCCTAGTGCTTCCAGGTGTCATGTTTGTGGTCTGTGCTGTCTCCAGAAACCATGTGGAAGCCCATGATCCATGATTCCATTGACTGGAAAGAGCAAGGAAGCTACTTTCGCAGCGATAAAAATGCCTGCAGATGCACAGCTGAAAAAGGGGCATAGAAGACTTCGGTGATAGCACCTACTTCCATGCCAACCCCCACCCCAACCCCCTAAAAAGTAGCAACCCTAACAGGAAATCATCAAGGAGAACTCTTAAAAAGTATGATGGGGGTGCTAAAGCTAGCACTCTACAATCAATGGCTTCTGGCAGGGGTTCAGGAGGGGAGGGGTATGACTCAGTTCTACTTAAGGGATAGGCCACTGAGAGTTTGACCGTGCTCTAGTGAGTATATGGCTAACTGTTAGAGTAACTTTTCTTTCATTGTGTGAAGGTGTGTCTCTGTATTGTCAGTTGTTGACTGCTGTACCAACAGAGAGCTAAGTGCTAGCACGGTCTTGGTATTGTAATTTTTATGGCCCATCACTGGTCTTATTATGTTCTAGTGTTGTCTCGTTGCTGATTGGTTGTAATAAAGAACTGATATTACAATATCTGGGCCAATATCTGGGACAGGAAGTAGAGGCAGAATTTTCTCGAAGAGAGAGGGAAGAAGAAAACAAATGTGGGAGATTTGAAAGCAGACATGGAAGGAGACAGATGGACAGGAACAGGAGCAGAGAGGTAAACAGCTAGGTAACTGGCTAGAATAGCTGGGTTAAGTTTACACGGTACCTGGGAGACTGCCCCAGTGAAAAGCCTAAGCTTTAAACTATTTTAAAGTCTCCATGTCATTATTTATACTGTTGGTGGGTCTGTGAAAAGCACCCAGTATAAATATCAATAATTGGACATTTTTCCTTTTCTTTTATATTTGAATTTAATCTATTTTTTTCCACTTAGGAGAGGTCAAAGAGTAGGGGGAGTGGACATGGAAAGACTGGCAAATGAGTGTGACTCCAGTGATTGATGTGAAATTCCCAAAGAACAAATTAAAATATCATGTTGAAAAAAATACCACTGGGAAAAAAAGAAAACATGTGCCTTTTATTATTTTTGCCTAACTAGGCTCCAACTACACAAAGTCAGTTCTGTGGGAAGAAAAGGGATCAGACAAATTCTGATAATTTTCACTCTAAATTCACTTCAGAAGAGGCCCTAGAATGTTCTCTTCCATCTTGGTAGAACAGAAGCAACTTGGAGGAAAAAAAGCAACCTGGGTACAGTTGAGAACCAGTATTGACTGAATCTGATGGAGCCCAGGAACCAAAGCCCAAGGTCAAAGGTCTTCCCACTGAACAGGGAATATCTCCTTTCGGTCAAATAAATGACCAGCGCTAACTAATAAAATTTCAGGAGAACATAACTGGGGACCTCCCAGATCTGGTTCATGTAGGCATGAAGCCAAAATGAAAGAACACCAAATGCCCACCCTTCTTCATAGTTCAGATGAAGTACAAAGAAAATTTTAGAAAACTGACCCACAGAGAACCGGAAAAACTAAAACAAATGTTCAGAGTAGCAGTACTAGGTACACAAAACTGTGAAAAGCATCTAAAATAAATAAATACATATGCTTATTTATATATGTGTATATATGTATATATGGGAAAGAAGAAAACAAGGGAAAAAATTTTAAAGTGGTGCTAGGATGAATTAGTGCAATATGAATTTGGCTGAGAATATGGGCATCCTGAGAACTCAATACAGTAAGACGACACAGGAAATGGAAGAGGTCGGAATGATCCTGTCTCTCTAATAACACCATCACATAATGGAAAAATTAATGGGAATCACCATGAGTCGACTGGCCCTGACTCACTCAAATTACTTCTGTGAAAAGGAAAGTTGAAATTCTCACACAAAATAAAGAGAAATAGGATGAAAAGCAGAGAAAAATTTTTTAGTATAGATAAAGAGGAAAATGATATGGAAGAATGTTAGACAAAATCAAACTTTGTGGGTTTTTTTTTTTTCTTTTCTTTTTGTTTTTGTTTTGTTTTGTTTCAAGACAGGGTTTCTCAGTGTAGCCTTGGCTGTCTTGGACTTGCTTTTGTAGACCACGCTGGCCTGGAACTCACAGTGATCCGGCTGCCTCTGCCTCCCTGAGAACTGGGGTTAAAGTCATGTGCCACCATGCTCAGATCAAACTTTGTGTTTTTGAAGTAGATATTTTAAGAATAAAAGAGCAAAGGTCTCCAAGGATCAATAGAATATGAAACAATTTCACTAAATTACTTATGTCTTTATATGTAAACTAATATCCACTATTGGTACAAATCATTCATCTAGTTAATAATAGATCTCACTTTCTTAAATTCTCAAATTTACTTAACCAATCAAACAAGTTGATATTACTAAGCTCACTTTGTAGAAGAATGTATCAATTTACATTGCTCTAACAAAATGCCGTATGCTGGGTACTTGATAGACAAAAGAGTGCATTCAGCTTACAACTTTGCACCTGACCCGCTGGTGGAGCATGTGTGGAAGATGCTACTTGACAAGACCTAAAGAAGAGGCCAGAGAGAACGAAGAGCCACTCTTTAGAAAGATCTGCTCTTATGAAACGGAATTCACTTACCTGAAATAAGTAAAGCCCCTGAAATGGTCATGAATCCACTCACGGGGGTGGATCCCAGTAACCCCGATGACCTCCCTTCAGCCCTGCCTTACCAAGGTGCGACAGCCTCAACACAGCTGAACTGGGCGTCAGAGATGAATGACAACGTCCTCTGCAGTTGCAGGTCCTACCCTGCCCCCCGTTTAAAGAACAAAAACCAAGTGATCTTGGCGCTCAGGGAGGCAGAGGCAGGCAGAGCTCTGTGAGTTCGAGGCCAGCCTGATCTACAAAGTCCAGGAAAAGCCAAGGTTACACGGAGAAGCCCTGCCTCGAAAAGCAAAACAACCAAAACCAAAACCAACCAAACAAACAAAAAACACGAAACAAAAACAATAAAACAAAGAAGAAAACCAAGTAAAATCAGAGTCTCAGCACTCCGCCACATTTTATTGAAGAGAGAGAGAAAGAGAGAGAGAGAGAGAGAGAGAGAGAGAGAGAGAGAGAGAGAGAGAGACTCATAGAGAGTCACTCCTAATGAGACTTGTCTCCCTAGGTGGGATGGTATGACAGACGGATCAAAGGGCGAAGGACTTTGTTTGTTTTTATTTTTATGGTTAGGGAAAGGACATGCTCCCTTTCTCCATTTAGAACTGACTCATGTGGGCTAGCTACTGCGGGAGAGAGGATAACTCCAACAACCGCAGGAAGCTGACTGGCTCCCAGCACAGACGCTCTTGAGCGCAGCTCTCTCTCACGGAGGTGGGAGAAGTAAATCCACTGAGTGTCTGTCTCTGAGGAGGCAAACCAGGAAGGCAACCGTCTTAAATATTCTAGTGAAAAGTTCACCAGTCTACCTAGAGCCTCTTCCCTCTGTGTGTGCATGCCTGGGATCTGTCTGACTCCCGGGCCCTTAAAGCCACAGCGGAGCGAGTGGCTTGGCCGGACGCTCAGGAAGCTTGTGATTCACGGTTCCCAGTCTGTGTCGCACCGTGTATCAAGACATTTAGTGAATGGGAAAGTGATGCCAACGGGGCTGGCTGAGTAGTCTCCAGGACAAGCTTGGAGCAGGCATCACAGACACTGGGATTTAGAAGTAATCTCATGTTTTCTGTAGCTCAACTTAAAAAAAAAAAAAAAAAAGGTAACACTAAAAGGTACAATGAAAAAAAGTTTTATTTTATTTTTTTCAATTTCATATTGTTTTGTATTCTAATGGTGACTACTTCGAGCAGAATGTTGGCGCAAAACATCTTACAAAGATGACACCTCTCCCTCGTTTCAAAATAGAAAATACTGAAAAAAAAATTTTTTTTCTGCTGCTGCTAGACTCATTGTCATTGACCCTGTTAGATCAGAATTCATCAAGGTGATGTGGAAATAAGAGAAGACTGACCTCGTTGGAACAGAGCTGTCCTTAAATCAGAACAAAAGACGGCAGCAATTTCTCCATACACCATGGGTGTGTGTGGGATAAGGGGTTGGGAGGGTGGGGGTGAGTGGGGGAATGAGGGTGGGGAGTGAGGGGGGGCTGGGAGGGTGGAGGTGGGTTGGGAGGGTGAGGGTGGGTTGGGAGGCTGGGGGTGGGGTGAGGGGGCAGGAGTTTATAGCGTAGAGAGGAAACTCTGGGTTGGAGGAGTCAGCCCATCTGCAGGTCTGGTCCCCGACACTCCCTGAAGCACCTTTCCTGTCTGGAGTTTCTCAGCCTACCTGAGGCCTTTAGATCACTAACCCTTCAGACTACCTTCCTCCTTCACCTGTGAAGGGGGACATCAGTGCTGTCTCCCTCTTACGCTTGCATACATTGTTTGGGTTTTTAAAGTGATAATATTTGGACACAGAAGAGCAAGGATACATTCACAAGCCTTGGGGGAGATCACAGCCCCTCCGCCCCCCTCCTCTTTTACTTCCGAATGATATTTCACAGTAGCTGAATCACCGGACAGGAAGAAGGGCAAATGGAATTTACTAACACATCAGCACAGAAAGAGGGAGAAAAACACAGGAACAGGAAGACGGCTTTCAGAAGACGTATTATGATAGGGTGCTTATTAAATAAACCTGAGTTCAAAACATATCTCATCCTGGAAAATTAAGTTACAGCATGCAGCCATGATGTGCTTGCTCTTTCCAAACCAGTTCCTGCCTAGCTTTCTGAAGCTTTCCAGATAATGTCAGTTAGGTATTTCCACTGCTGCAAAAGCCCCAGCCCCATGTTTCCTGTATAAGACCTTTATTGTTTAGCAAATATTTGCTATGTTCTTACCGTGTATGGAGTACTAAAATTAAGTTTGAAATTGTTAATGCATTCCATCAGTGGCTCGGCCAATTAGAATTTGGATACCCAGGTATTTCTGAGATAAGTTAATCAGGGCTTTGGGGGAAAACAGAAAGCCAGGCTGACCTAACCTCAAGGGTGATCACCTGCAGGGCTAGGCTACTGTATTCTCTTTCTTCCTTCTTGCCCCTCTTGGCTCTCATTCTTGTTCTTTTTCTTATCGTCTCCTTTCTTTCCTATCTGCATATTGACCTTTCCTTTTAAAGCTGTAGTTCCCGGAAGTACATAACTCTAGCCACAAGGAACTCCTGGCTTCTAGACTTATAGTTAATGCTTCAGGAGAGCCACGCAGCTTCAGCCAATCAGAAGTCTCCTGCCTGGCCTTCGGATGTACAGGATGTTGGCTTGAAGGTTGGTTACTATGGCTAGCCGATAGTCCTAAGATACCCAGGTAAGGTCTGCTATAGGACCCGGTAAGAAGTAGAAAATGATACAATGGTGTGGACAGAATAGAACCATTGCAGCATAGCCAATGAGAAGAACTACATTGTCACTTGAAAGCAAAAAAAATTTTCTTTCTTTATTCTTTTCATCATCATCATCATCATTATTATTAATTATAATTTATTTACTTTGTATCCTGGCTGGATCCTCTTTCTGTGTGGCCTAGTAAGGCCACCTCACCAGGTTGAAGTGATCAAAGAGCAAGTAACCTGGGCCCAGGGAGTCCTGCAAGAGACCGATACTCCAACTAAGGATCATGCATGGGGAAGACTTAGACCCCCTGTTCAAAGGAAGCCAATTGGCTGCTCAGTTTCCAAGTGGGTTCCCTAGTAAGGGGTACAGGAGCTGTCTCTGACATGAACTCAGTGGCTGGCTCTCTGATCACCTCCCCCTGGGGGGGGGGGGTGCAGCCTTGCCAGGCCACAGAGGAGCCAGCTTTGATGAGACCTGATAAGCTAGGGACAGATAGAAGGGAAGGAGGACCTTCCCTATCAGGAGACTAGGGAAAGGGCATAGGGGGAGAAGAGGGAGGGTGGGTGGGACTGGGAGGAGACCAGGGAGGGGGCTGCACCAGGGATACAAAGTGAATAAACTGTAATAAATAAATATATAAAAATAAATAAATAAATAAATAAATAAACCCAAAGACCAGGCAACCAAGTTCATGCCAGTGACTGCCCCTGCTCCCTTTACTAGGGAACCCCCATGGAGACTGAGCCGCCCATGGACTGCATCTGAGTAGGCAGTCTATGATGCATGGTCCTTGGTTGATTTTTTTTTTGTGTGTGTGTGTGTGACAGGGTTTCTCTGTGCAGCCTTGGCTGTCCTGGTCTCGCTTTGTAGACCAGGCTGGCCTCAAATTCACAGATATCCACCAGCCTCTGCCTCTCTGAGCGCTGGGATCACAGGTGTGTGCCACCATGCCTGGCTCCACAAATAAATTTTCAATTAAAAGAGGGTAAAGTGCATGATCAGAGAAAAAAAATTCTGAAAAGGAAGAGCTAAAGTAGTCAAAATAATGCTTCAGTAGGTTACACGGCTTCCACCATTTGTCAGGATGTGACTGCAATGTTGTTTTCTGGTGCATGTTTTCCTGTCGCTAAAGACTGCTTTTGCTTGCTTATCTTCATCGTGTTGCCACAATAGCAATTAATTCCTTATCTGATTAACAAACCTCTCTTATTCTGGCGATGTTGTACCCTTCATGAGGGCAGAGCCTAGAGTCTAACATGTCCGATATACAAGGAGGACTCAGTAGATGCTGATGAATAGAAGGAATTAAAGAGAATGCACTTAGGTGCGTGCCCTTGTGCCTCTGTCTGCAGCAGAGGCAGTGACTGTCTCCCATTTGCTTCTGCTGTCTGGAGAATGGACTATGCTGCCAGGAAAAGCCACCACCCATCTGCACTTTCCTCGGTGGTGGGTAAACTGTTCTTTCAAGTTTGTCTTCTTTGGATAGTCTCCCCAAGATACGCTTCCCAGTTCTGTACCTAACTTTACAGTGGCCCTCATGGGAAGGCTTAATACATCTTTATATCATTCTCATGGACTATCATGGAAGAGGGTACAGAAAGAGTGTAAGAGCCAGAAGAGAGGGAGAAGGGCTGTGAAAGGTTATCTTTTGGGAGTGGTACAGCAAATACAACCATGGTGCCATGGAGTAAGATTGGGCCTGTCAACCATCAATAACTGATGGAATGGAGCCAACAGAATCCTATCCTTCCATGCTGCACTATTGGCAACTGGTGGACTGCTGGGGAGAGGCAGCCATTGTCTTCAGTTGTCCACCCAGTGAGGCTGCCCAAGGCTCCCCCAGCCGACAGTTCCAACCCCACGTTTCGCAGGTGACCCTGGTGAAGTTCAGTGGACATAGAAGCAAAACGAAAGGACGTGAAGGCGAGAAAGCAGCTTGCCTAGGTGAGGTGGGGAGGGCTAGTAACAGTGAGAGGGAGATGACAGCAGTTGGGTGGGATTTCAGTAATCAGAACGCACTGCGTGGTAATACAATACGATATTTGTCACGCCTGTCTCGTCCAGCAAGAAAGACACAACCACTAGCTCTTCCTCAAGCAGTTTATTCAGGCATTTGTAAGTTTCTTCTCCTCCAGTACCCCAGGCCCTTCCCAATTATAGAGGCAACCACATCAGCCAATCACAGCCAACCACGCTCACTCATCAGATCTGCATCAGGCAGCCAATGGGCCAGTGCAATGCTCGCCTTGACCAAACATGGACTTGTTTATCAGCAGTCAGTACATCCGGCAGGCGGCATCTTTTAGGCGCCGCAACTTAATAGCCACGGCTTGCCACAGATATTGTTGAAGAACAATTTCAATAAAAGTTGCTTTTGAAAACATTCTGTTTAGGGCCTAGAGCAGCATGGACTCCTCCAGTAGAGGACCCCAGTTTGATTCCTATCACCCACACGGTAGCTCACAACTGTCTGTAAGTCCTGTTCCAGGGGATCTGATGCAAACACATGCCGATCATTACTACCTACTCCTTGCAGACAAATATATTTGAAAATGGGAAACGTACTAATGAACAAGGCTGTTTTCCTCATGACATACCAATTACGATTGGGCTTCTTTAAGAAATTGCGTGGCTATTTTGTGTGTATAGAAGACTCAGACATAGAAAACACACCATGCTTCTCATTTATGGAAAGTCCCCTTTCTGTGTGATGGTGAGCTTGCGATGGCCTCCTGGTTGATGATGGTATTTGACTTCTGGTCAAAGTTGCTGAACTAGACTGACAAGCGACAGCCATGTTTAAGTTCAAGCGAATTCTAAGGGAGAATTTGGGGGCTTGGTTCTGATTAATTTAACACAGACAGCAAGAGAGCAAGAAGGCGCGAAAGCCTGTTTCTTGTTATCTATCTCCTTAGTGAATTCTGGTATTCTGATGTTCTGGTTTGATTGTGAAATCTATATACTCATCACTTGTTTTTCTGTTGTGTGTGTGTGTGTGTGTGTGTGTGAGTGAGAGAGAGAACAAGCACATGCTGTACATGCATATGGTATGGATGTGTGTGCAGGTGCACATGAGTGTGGAGATCAGAAGAAGTCAGGTGCTCTGCCCTGTCACTTACTGCCTTACACCTTCTTCTCTTGAACCTAAAGCAACGTGGCCAGTAAGCCCCTGTGATCTTCATGGCTTTACTCATAATGACCGCTCAGACATACCTGGCTCTTTACCCGGGTGAGGGCCATTTGAACTCTGGTGCTCATACCTGTGCTTTTATCCACTGAGCCATTTCCCTAGGCCCCACATTCATGTGTTTGAACACTTGGTTCCTAGTTGGTGGCACTGCTTGAGAGGACTGTGGAACCTTTAAGAAGTGAAGGAGGGAGGCCAGAGAGGGTGACCCTTGATTTTCCAGCCCCATTTCCTGTTCACTATCTGGTTCCTGACTCTGGATGCAATATGGCCAACACCCTCCTAATCCAGCCACCCTACATGCTGCCATAATGTTTTATTCATGGTGGTTTTGTCTCACACCTCATCTTTAAGTTCTGCTGACCCATGCTGCCATCCACCCAAGGAAGTCCATTGGAAGGGAGGATATATAAACTACAATGGGGTAATGTATGCTCCACAGCTGGGAAAGTCCAAACCATGAAGATCGCCGAAAACCTAGCTGGACTAATGGGCAAGTGAGTGAGTGTGGAGTGTGTTCTACACATCAAGCATGCATTGACATCTTGTTTGTTTTTGTTTTGCAGGACAGGGTTTCTCTGTATAACCCTGGCTATCCTGGAGCTCCCTTTGTAGACCAAGCTGGTCTTGAACTCAGAGGTCTGCCTGCCTCTGGCTCCCAAGTGCAGAGATTAAAGGTGTATGTCACCACGCCTGCCTGTGCATTGGCATTTGTGGAACACGTTTAACAACTCAAACGTGTTGACATCTGTAGACTGTGTCCTTCATGTCAAGCATGTGTTAGGGCTGGCAGAAATGATTTTTTTCAGTTCATTGTATAAATATTTCTGAATGTCTCTTATGAACAAGCTAGTTCATTGCTCCATAGCCCAGAGACATCACAGTGAATCACAACGGTGTCTTGGACAAGAGAATTACAATGGCAACAGTGGCGGAAGGGATCTGATTTTCTCCTAAATTTGACCTAGAGACCTGCTAGTTGAGCCTTCCTACTTTATTTCTTCAGTAGAATCAGACTCGAGCTCCATTTTGAAGGAAGAAATAAACAGCATCCTAATTAATCAGATAGTTCATGAAACTAGAGCCTGAGTGCAAGTCAGATTGTAAAGCTCAAGTATTAGAAATCACTTTGGTGAATCACTGTGTACATTTGAAAGGAGACAAGTGAATCTGGGCTAGGAAATGCCCATCTTGTTTCATTGGCCAGCTAAGAACCCTGCAAAAACGGCAACAACTCCAGAATACAACCATTGCACACAGCTGTGTGGTCTGTCCAGGTGGCTTTGCTAGAGCTGCACGTGACTGAACTGATTCAATGTTCTTTTTTTTCTCTTTTTTATTTTTATTTTTATTAATTACACTTTATTCACTTTGTATCCCCCCATAAGCCCCTCCCTCCTCCCCTCCTGATACCACCTTTCCTCCCCCTTCTTCACGTTTGCCCCTCCCCAAGTCCACTGATAGGGGAGGTTCTTCTCTCCTTCCTTCTGATCTTAGTCTATCAGATCTCATCAGGAGTGGCTGCATTGTCGTCTTCTGTGGTCTGGTAAGGCTGTTCCCCACTCAGGGGGAGGAGATAACCTAGAACCCCTGCAGAGATGTAGCCCATGGCAGTTTAGTGTCCAAGTGGGTTACGTAGCAATGATTCAGCCTTCTCAAACAGACACTATCACAAAGGGAACCAGTGCAAATCTCTAGGATAGTTTCCAAGTAGGCAGTTAACAGATGTGTTAACTAACCTGTGGAAAGAACTCCTGCTGACAATCCAGGAAGGTAATAGGTTGCTTTTCAAAAATCCTGGAAGCAATTCAGTGGCAATACTGTTATCCCCGAGAAGAGATTTATTTTGATCTGGGAACCTATGGGGGGGTGCTGTGATTTGCAGTTCCTTGCAATGGTAAGGCGAAGAGCACAGGAGGGCTCACTCCTGAGCCTTGGAAAATGATGTAGCTGGAAAATAGGTTACTCTGCAGGAAAATAAACTAAGCAAAGAGATATCATGTGATTGGCCTAAAGAAACCCATTGCAGTAGCCACGGTTTTACATTTCTACTTCTGAGATCTCTCTTTGCTTTGCATCTTGAATACTACAACGTGGGTATTTGTGTTGCTATTTGTCCTGTAAAGGAGCTAACTCTGCTTCTCATATGAAATAATTTCTTCTTGTAGAGAGAGATGTATCAACATCTGGGAACATTCAAAGTGTTGGATCAGAGAAGTGCCTCACTTTTAATTTCCTCTATTACTTCTGCACAGAAGCTATGATCTTCCGGGGTGAGCTTCATTCTCTAGTTTTGCGCTTAGTTACCTTTCTCTCTCTTGTCAAACACAGTGACAGTCAGGAGGGCACGCAGAAAATTATTTTGCAATCCTGCTGTGAAAGCTCATCCCTTTAGGAAAAAAAAAAGACATTGATGCATTACCATTAAGAGATTCTGAAAAAGCTTGGGAAATATGTAGATAAATCATCCAGGAATTCATGAGGATTTAATTGTTTTCAAATACCAGGTACACTCAATAAACAGTTGATGAAAAATTAAAAAGCATCTTACCAGAGGCAAATTACCAAAAGAGTGGAATCTTACTGTGTGGCTTAGCACCAGTGAGCAGTTCGCTTCTTTATAAAGAATAACACTGAATAACTCTCTCTCTTTCTCTCTCTCTCTCCCTCTGTGTGTGTGTGTGTGTGTGTGTGTGTGTGTGTATGTGTTCACTTGTGAATAGAAAACTATACAAGTAATTCATGGAGGATCACTTAAGTATCATGTTCTATCCATTGAGAAACCTAATACATCTTAATGAAAAATTCAAATGAAATTTATCAATGCTTTCTCATGAAAGTATAGGCAAGATTATAACCTTCAATTTCTAAATCTACAGGTCATCATTAAACTTCTTTTTTTTTTAACCTATTGCCTGTGCAGGTTTGTATAGGTGCTTAAATCTACATTTCATTGCAAGTGTGCAGTTGCCTTTACAGTCCTGAAGTTCTGAAAGTCATTTACCTGTTCTATAGCTACTGGGCTGGTAGGGTTCCACTTCTGAAGGCTATTTCTAAAGTCATTCTTTATAGCTGAACTTGGAGTAAATTTATAGACAATCTCCTTCTCTATAAGCTGTGCAGACAGCACCAAATGCTATGACTACCAACAAGAGCCACAAATCACTCAAGGTTACTAAAATACAGAAAATAAACTCGGGCAATAAAACTGAGGAAGAAAATTACGTTTTGAATATTCTTTCCATGGCAATGATTTCTAAGCTGTTACAGTAGTTTCAGGGAATTCAAAAATGCATTATCCTGGGCAGTCATATCCCCAAAGCTTATTACTGGGGAGTTTTAACTTGACAGGGTGATTCCAATGCATTTGTCATAGTTTGTTTTCTGTTGCTGTCATAAACACCACAACCAAAAGACACTTTAGGAAGAAAGAGTTTATTTCTGTTTATTTGAGGTTGTGGTCATTCATCGAGGGAAGCCAGGTGTGGGTCATTCCCACAGTGAGCTGGGT
The DNA here is from genome assembly GCF_030254825.1 of Meriones unguiculatus. Lineage (NCBI taxonomy): Eukaryota > Metazoa > Chordata > Mammalia > Rodentia > Muridae > Meriones > Meriones unguiculatus. Next base: position 80,570,749 of record NC_083360.1, read on the forward strand.
CATTCCACATTAAACGTAAACCAAGAAAATGCCTCACAGGCCAATCTTACGGACGCAATTCCTCAGTTGACGTTTCCTCTCCCCAGTGACTCCAGTTTGTGTCAGGTTGGTAAAAGCTTGGCATCGCAGCATTCCTCCAAGAGAGCACTATTTTGTAGAATAACTAAAAGGTGGGCAAGTGCTTTTCAGCCACTTCCAAGGGCGTTCGTCGTTAGCTCGGAAGCTGGCCTGCCCTGTCTCCTTGTGAGAATGATGAGCATAAATTCTCTAGGGTCAACTTAGGTGTTTCCCGAAGGTATAGCATGGAGATGAGTATGGACTTTGAAAAAAGTTCAGGATATTGGTTCAGGAAATATCAAAAGGGGCACAGAACATGCCTCCCTTTCTCTCCATAGGGTGCCCTCTTACTGTTAAGTTTTGAGATCACAAGATCACAAAGAGCTGAAACCCCTGTCTTCTCTGAGGTCCGCCACAGTCCTCCTGCATGCGAGATAGCTCCTCTTCTCACTGGATTATTGCTGCACTTATTGGACACGGAATCTCCCCCACTTTCAGCTTTTTAAGTATCGGTCTCCCCTCATTACCCATTGCACCCTCCCAGCTACAGTTAGATCAAGGAAAGAAAAAGGAATCTAAATGTCTCATCCGTAGATAGCCCAAACCTGGGGACTGACATGGCCGTGCCAAAAGGACCCATGGGTTTCTGCATTATTGTGTGTCTTGTTGATCTGTGGTTGAGTATGCATGTGACCGTGAGTGGAAGAGCCTTACCCGAACTCTGTGAAAACATACCTTGCTCTGGACAGATGAATCTGTTCTACTCCTATGATCCTTATATTACTAGAACTTGGCTCTGGTTGACTCAATGGGAAAATAAATGGCTGTACAAGCATAAGCTTATTAATTTTACAAAATAAACACACAACTTAAATGATTTTAAGCATGCTGTATTTTAAGAAAAGAGTCCTTATATAAAAGGTAATATCTCAAAAATATATTTATATAAGAATGTAAGCTCCCGTGATTATAATCAGTATTTAGACAAATAGACTGGTTTAAAATACTTTTTTTTTTAATTTTAAACATCAATAATAGCGTTAGTCCTTCCTCTCAATTGTTAATTATGGAATGTGAAGTAAGAATGCAAAAATATCGATGCTTGTTTTCTCATGAGACGCGTAGTTAAACTTGTTAAATTGAATTCCTGGCCAAATAAGCTGACATTACTCCCACCTGCTGTTTAAGATCATGAAGAATGCAATTTGTCATAGTTTGTTAATCTCAATTAAATTATAATTCCATCAAACATTTTTACAACACCAGTCGTGTTTTATAGTGAGCCATTTTAAACACAATTTTCAAAACCATTAGGTAATTTGGGTACTTGTGCTAATGTTTCTTGTTGTATTTTGGAGTCGGGCAGAGGATTAAGACAATATCAACAGACACAGACTAAAAGCCAACTGGCCCTAACACATGACTCTAGAACAGGCTACCACAGGAGACATGATTTTCACAAGTGCCTTTGAAGGAGTGTCTAAACATAGACGGTTAGGACACAACACACTCCTTAATAATCTAAGAGGATTTAGATCCCTCAGGCATGTCTGCTCAATAACTATGTTCATCGTTCCTCATGGAATGAAATTGAAATAAGCTACAGGAAAAATTTATAAGATGAGGAAATGAACATAGCTTTTAGTCAGCTGCCTCCCAAAGAAACCACAGTGTTAGAAAGTCAAGTCAGATGTGGAAGCTGAACAAAAGCCTCTGAACACTTACAAGCTAGAGCTAGGGCAGAACTTCAAGGGAAACTGATAGCTGTGAATGTCGCCATCACAGGAGACAAGATTTCACATCTGCGAATATTACATTTGTTTTAACGTCAGCTTTTCACACATTAGAATCACCTGAGTAGGGAGTGATGCAGGACAGCTCACCCTAATTGTGGGTGGCACCTTCTTTGAAAAATCCACCAAAGTGACAAACCTACACCCACTTAGAAAAAAAAGAGAAAGAAGTCAAATGACTGAAACTAGTATCGTAAAAACTAACTGACTAAGATCCCCAGAGGTACCATCTTGGGTAACTTAAATCAGAATTATAAGGAAATAGTTTTTTGGCTCTGCCAAAACAATTAGATAGTTTATTAGATAATAAATTTTCTAATTACATAATAATTATATAACAAATTAGATAATTTATCCTAGAAGAAGCAGACAACTTCTAGAAAGAATTCCTGGAAAGATAAAAAAATATTATTTTTTTTTTAGATTTATTTATTTATTATTTATACGGTATTCTGCCTGCATCTATGATATATGCCTGAAGGCCAGAAGAGGGCACTAAATCTTGTTATAGATGGCCATGAGCCACCATGTGGTTGCCAGGAATTGAACTCAGGACCTCTGGAAGAGCAGCCAGTGCTCTTAACCTCTGAGCCATCTCTCCAGCCCAATAAAAAATTATTAAATTCTTAAAAAGAGGAAAGAATAGATCATCAGGATAGCCAGAAGTCTCCTGTTCCTGAGGACCCAGGAAAAAGTTGCTTCAATGCTCTGCTGTCTTGACATTTATGTTAAATATATTATATCTACTGTAATACTTTTATATATAAATTTTTTGTTTTCTTTTATATGTTCATTCAATTTTTTTACATTTTAAGATTACTGGACAATCTCGTTTTTATCTTTTCCTTATTTCTTCTTCCCCATGACCTTGTTTTCCCCAAACTTATTTTCTTCTGTATTATGCTTTTAGTACTAAATTAATTTTATTTTATTGGATTGGGGAGTATTGCGGGTGGAGGTTATTCTGTTTTATTTTTCTAAAAAATTATTTTGTAATCCCATTTATATGTTTACCTAATTTTGTTTCCAAAACTTTTCATTATTGGGAATTATTGGTTTTGTTTCTTCCTTTTCCATATTTGTCTTATGTATTCTGCTCCTCTCTTTATTTCCTTTCTACAGCATTCTTCCATACTTTTTTTTTCATGTGTTTGGCATTGCTTCTCTTCTCTTTGGCATTTTCTCCTTTTGAAGCCTTTTTCTTTCATTCTTTTACTTCATTATTTTCACATTTACTCTAAGTAAATTTAAACTTAATAGATCATTCTATACTCTTTTTTTTTTTTGCTTGCAGTCATTGTTGACAAGCATGAGTCTATTTTATATGTATTTTGAGATAATCAATGCTTTGATAGTATTGCTGTTATAACAGTTTGTTTTCCCTTAATCAGTGGTAATTGAGATTAATCATTCGTGATAAGGTTGCTTAATAAGAAGCTTCCCAAATAAGACATGAAAAACTATCCAAAAACTCATATGTGCCAATCCATTCACAGAAGCACATGAAATATGAAAAAGAAAGGCAGTGCAACTCCCCCCAAAGACCTTCCTCTGCAACTACTAAATTCAAAGGTACTAAAACAGTTAAAATACCAGATGATTTCAAAGGATAACCTGTAAAAGTTATCAATTACCTCAAAGAGGATACAAGTAAATATTTAAGTTTAATATAGTCTTTGAAGAGAGAAATTAGAAAATGGAGGATAAAATTAGCAATATGAATGAAAAAGTCATCAACATGGAATAAATATTGTATTTATGTATTTAGAAACATGCATATGTATATGTTTATATATAACAATAGCTACAGAAAAAGAAGCCATAGATATTTTTGGGGAGGGGGTGCATGTGAAGGGTTGGAGGGAGGAAAAAGATGGGGGAAATTATGTAATTATACTGTAATTTCAAAAAATTATTTTACAAAAACAAATTGGAGTTTTGGAAGTGGAAAAACTCAGTGAGCCAAGTTAAAAGGAAGAAAAAAAAAAACAGTGAAAAGCATCAGCAAAAAACTTGAATAAACAGAAGGAAAAGGATCAAAGGCGGAAGGCATTATCAACAAAATAATACAACCAAAAATCAATAGGGAACAAAATGAGTCTGATCCAACACCCCAGAATTGTAGGATATATTAAAAAAGCCAAACCAAGAATTCACAGGACAAAAACAGGAGCTGAGATTTTTAGGCTTAGAGTTTTCAACAACCTACTTTATTTAGGTTTCTTAAATGCCTCTACCTCTCTTCTAACTTCTGAGAGAAAGCACATTGGTAGGGACAAGGAATGTAGACCTTTTCAGCTACTTCCTGCTGATTAGGGTCCTTGGGTTCTTTGAGGCAATACCAATCTCAGACACTGGATTCCAGAAGACCCTTTTTTTAAAAACAAAAAACAAACAAACAAAAAAACAAAACAAAACACTGTTCTGCCTGCATGTATGCCTGCATGCCAGAAGGGGGCACCAGATCTCACTATAGGTGGTTGTGAGCCACCATGTGGTTGCTGGGAATTGAACTCAGGACCTTTGGAAGGGCAGCCAGTGGTCTTAACCTCTGAGCCATCCCTCCAGCTCTGGAAGAAGTCCATTCAAACAGCAAACAGCAAACTGTAGCAGCAAACTTGAACCATTCTCTGGAGCCCTTCTCTACTGGAGTATCTCAAAGCAAAGTGATATGAAACAATGCAAAATGTTCTCTCTCTCTCTCTCTCTCTCTCTGGGTTCCTATTTATACCTTCTTAAAATCCACTCAACGATATTTTTCAGCTGGCTACCGTCCCCCCTCCCCCCGCCACAAGACAGTTTTGTTGACAAGGATCAAGTGCCCTCTCACAAAGATGTTTAGCAGCTGACAGAGATCACACATCGACTCAAGAGTCTGTTTTTAGTGGTGGATAAAGCATTTCCACATCCTACACTTAAGACAAAACTGAGTTTTAAAAGAAACCAAAACTTCCACTGCAAAGATGAGCAGGAGCTGGCAGGAAAATTGGATGTCTCTACCTACAGAAGAACGAAACTAGAGCCACATCTCTCACCTTGTAGAAAAATCAACTTAAAAACAATAGACCAGGGCAGGCTTAGAAAACAGCTTATTGTGCAAATTGCTTTCCTTATGCACATGAGGACCTGAGTTGAATCCCCAGAACCCACATAAAGCAAGCGAAGTGTGGTGTGTGACAATGATGTCAGAACTGGAGAGGAGGAGGTAGAAGATATCTAGGGCTTGCCGGTTAATCAGCCTCAGCTACTTGGTGAGCTCCAGGACAGTAAAAGACCTTTTCACAAATAAAAATAGAAATAGTGTCTGAGGAATAATACCTCAGGGTGTCTTCTGATGTCTACATGTACACCCATACATCCACACAATGTATCTATGAACTAAATGGAAGACCTAAAACTTTAAAACTACCTAGAAAAAAAAATAGAGAAAATACCTTAAAATAAGAAAGGACTTTCTACAAAAGTTTCTGATATAGGAACTAATTCAAAAATTGGCAGGAGGGATACCATGACATAAAAACAGTTTCTAAACAACAAAGGAAATGTGAGTGAAGAAACAGCCTAAGAATTGGGAGAAGGAAGGGTAAAAACCTGCCAACTACACATTAGACTGAGGATTAATACTTAGACTATATAAAGAACTGCAAATGTTAAACACCAACACCCCGTCCATCCAATTGCTAAATGGACTACTGACCAGACTAAGAAAACAATACAAGCGTCCAAATATTAGAAAAAGTGTTCAATATGCTTCGGCAGCAGGAAATGAGAGTTTAAGCTTCCTTAAGATTCCATCTCACCTTAATCGAAATGGCTGTCACTGAGAACGCAAATAAGAACCAATACCACTGTGGAGAGGATGTGGGGAAAGTGGGGTCTTTATTTTCTACTGCAAGAGATTTTAACTGGTACTGTATGATGGAAATTTCTATTCAGGTTCCTCAAAAAAGAAACTGAAAATGTAACAACCATATGACCCGGCTGTACTATTCCTGGGTATATACCAGAAGGCTTCAAAGTCAACATACCACGGGGATACTCATACATTTTAGCTATTGACAAACGATTCACAACAACTGTGATATTACCCTAGATGTCCACCAGCAGATGAATAGATAAAAAGGTACCGCGTATATACATGTAATTTTATTTGCCAGTAAAGAAAAACAAATCCAGAACTTTGGAGGAGCATTTTCAGCAAAATAAAACAGAGAACCGTATTTTCTCTGAAATACAGACTATATTTTTAAATGGACGTGGAGGTCATTGTCTTAGTCTTTGTTTCCTTTTTTTTTTTTTTTTTTTTTTCCTGTAAAGAGACACCATGACCAAGACAACTTATAAGAGAAAGCAGTTAATTTAAGGGACTGAGTCCATGACCATCATGGTGAAGAGAAAGGCAGCAGGCAGGCAGGCAGGGTGCTTGAGCTTATATATTATCCAAAAGTTGGAGGCATAGAACATAAGATTGAGAATAGCACAGACTTTTGAAACCTGAAAGACCATTCCCAGTGACAGACCTCCTCTGACAAGCCCACACCTCCTAATACTTCCCCAAATAGTTCCACCAACTAGGAACCAAGCATTTAAAATACATGAGTCTATGGGGGCCATTATCATTCAAGCCGCTCATAAACCATAAAAAGGACTGAGAGAGGAGGACAAGATCTTAAAGGAGAAGGATGGAGGAAAAAAAAAGAGTAGTAGAACAGAAATGGCATGAAAATGGAAGAGGGGCTTGTTTTGATAGCGAACCAACAAGAGGTAGATAGTTGACATAGGGAAGGCTCTAAGGGACAGGGATAAATAAGAACAAAATAGATGATGTCTGTGTATGAAAAAAAAAAAGTGAAGAATACTGGGCTGGGAGCATTGACAGCATGTCTTGCTTTCCATCATATAGCAGTGTGATAAGAAACAACAACATATCCATAGATAGATATGAAGAACTCTTATATTTCAAAGGAAGTCATAAAGTGAAAGGACACTCTGCAGAGGGGGAGAGATATTTTCAAATTGCATATGTCACAAGGAACACATAGACTATATTAAAAAAGACTCTTGCAATAAAAAGAGAATTCAATAAAAAAAATATGGACAGATGATCCAAGCAGATTTTCTTTCAAAGTAGATGATTCAATGGTCAATAAACACAAGAAAAAAAATATAACCTGTCTGCAGAAGATGGAAACTAAAACTTTAAGATGGAAACTAAAACTGTAAGCATTATATGAAGACATAATAAAAAATAGTAGTCAAGTATTCTCCTTAAAAACTGCTGTGTGCTATCTTTAAAAAAGTCTGACTCTATTGCTTATACTTGGGACAGTTTTCCTTCTAACGGATTGCCTCATCCAACCTTGGTATGAGTGTTTGTGCCTAGTCTTATTATAACTTGTTATTATTATTATTTATAATTTATTCACTTTGTATCCCAGTTGTAACCCCCTCCCTCATCTCCTCCTGATCCCTCCCTCCCATTTTCTCTCTTATCCCTCTCCCCTAGTCCACTGATAGGAGAAGTCCTCCTCCCCTACTGTCTGACCCTAGTCTATTAGGTTTCATCAGGACTTTCTGCATCCTCTTCCCCTGTGGACTGGCTAGGTCACCCCACCAGGGAGAAGTGATCAAAGAGCAGGCTACTGAGTTCATGGCAGAGACTGACTCTTCTTTCTTTACTATGGAACACACGAGGAGACTGAGCTGTCTATGTTAACTTTTTTTTGTAAAAAATAATAAAATTAATTTTTTATTAAATTTTTATTTTTTATATTAATTACAGTTTATTTACTTTGTATCCCAGCTGTAGCTCCTTCCCTCATTTCCTCCTAATCCCACCCTCTCTCCCTCATCTCCTCCTTGCACCTCTCTAAGTCTACTGATAGGGGAGGTCCTCCTCCATCTGACCCTAGCTTATCAGGTCTCTTCAGGAGTGGCTGCAATGTCCTCCTCTGTGGCCTAGCAAGGCTGTTCCTCCCACAGGGGGTGGGGAGGTCAAAGAGCTAGCCACAGAGTTCATGCCAGAGACAGGACTGGAGAGAAGGCTCAGCCGTTAAAGGCTAGGCTCACAATCATAAGTATGGTAACTTTTCAATGCCATGTTTGGTTGACATTGAGGGGGGAGGCCTGCTTTTTTTTTTTTTTTTTTTTTTTTAAGAAACAAAGAAGGAGTGGATCTGGGAGAACTAGCAGGTGGGGAAGTGGAAACTGGTCAGGATGTAATATATGAAAGAAGAATAAAAATGCTATGCAATTAAAAAAGTAATTCCTCTATATATGTATGTATGAATGTATCTATCTATCTATCTATCTATCTATCTATCTATCTATCTATCTATCTATCTAGGGTATGTGTTTCTATGTATATGTGTGCATATGTGTGCATATGTTTGTGTGTGTGTGTACTTGTGTCGGAGGCCAGAGGATGACTTGGAGAAGTCAATCCTTTCCTTCTGCCATGAAGGTTCTGGGGAGTGGGCTTAGTGTTTCAGATTTCACAGCCAGCATCTTTAACCTGCTGATCTATCTTGTTGGCTCTGCTCTATGAATTCTTATGGACTGCTAGTAAGAATGCAAGATGGCACATCTGCTCTGGAAAATGATTTAGTGTTTAAATGTGGCCTTAACATGTAACCCAGAAATTCTACTGCAAAATTTACACTCAAGCAAATTGAAAACGTATTTATCCAGTCTTGTACAAGAACGTCCAAAGTAACTCTTGTTATTATAACAAAACAGTGACAACACAATATCCATCAGTGACTGCATAAAAGGTGACACGCTCATACAGTGGAGTGTTACTCAGTCATAGGAAAAGGTGGCTCTGATACATGCTGCAGGTGAGTTAAGCTCCAAAACACAGTAAGTGAAACACAATAAGTGAAAGTATCCAGTCATGCATTGTATGGTTTCATTTATAAGGTATGTCCAGAATTGGAAATTGAGAGACATGTGATAAAATAGTTGTTTTCTGCACGAGCTTGAGGGAATGATAGATTCCACCAATTAGTATGGGTTTCTTTTGGGGAGTGATAAAAAGGTTTTGAAATCAGTATACAACCTCGGGAATATACTAAAAGTCACTAAATTTTAGGTTTTGTAAGGGAGAACAATGCTCCCTGTGCTATATTTCAATAGAGAAATTATTTCTAAAATACCTAAAAATTCGGCAGTAGAATTAGCCCAAGTGAGTTTATGAAAATATCTCAATTGCATCCAGTTATTTTACTAAGTTGTATTTGCCTAATCTTTATTTTTGTTTTGCTTGTTTGTTTGTTTTTCGGCAACTTATATCTTTTCTTTCTGGGATTCAGTTTGCCACCAGCTGCCTTTGCGATGTGCTATTCCTTATATTCGTCATGTCAGTCACCTCCCTCTTGTCAGGTTGGATCCCCTCCTTTGGATCTCAGGCTTACCTTTCAACTTTCTATTGACCTAACAGAACAGTACTGATTTGATGCAACATTGTTTCCCCTGAGACATCCCCTAAATAGCTTAATGTGACTGAAGAAAAAGCCACCATAATTTTGACTGTCCTTAAACTTCACCCATGACCATTTACTTCAGTGCTATCCAAAAAACCTTTACATGTCTGTCTCTAATTAATTCACTCTGCAGTCTCTAAAAGAAAGAAAGATAGAAAGAAAAATAGGAAGAAGGAAGGAAGGAAAAAAGAAAGAAAGAGAAAAAGAAAGAAAGAATGAAATGAAAGAAGTCACTTTCTTCTTTCTCTTATATCAGTTTTCTAGCACCTTATCTATTCTCCTCATCTGGTGCTGATCCTGAATCCATCATTGTTAACGTGGAAAACAGAAACATTCTGTAATTCAATTTGATGTGAACATCAAGTTTCCCCATGTTCCAGCATTTTTGTCTACAGATGTCAAATCTACTCCTCGTTCAATAGATAACCTATTCTTCCTGAAGACTCCTTCGCCAACACCTAGGATTCTGGGTAGTTTGAATGAGGACTGTTCCCTATAGGTGTTGGGACACTTGTTCCCAGTTGGTGGTGCTATTTGGGGGAGACAGAGCAGCCTTGCTGAAGGAAGTACAGCATTGGAAGCTGGCTTTGAGGGTCTATGGGCTTGCCCCATTTCCAGTTCCCCTCTCCCTGCTTCTTGCCTGTGGTTGAAGATGTAATCTTTCAGCTTCCTGCTCTGGTTGCTGACTGCCATGCTTCCCCTGCCCTTATGGACTCTCGTTCTGGAATCATAAGATGAAATAAACTCTTTCTTTCTTAAGTTGCTTTTGGTCATGGTGTTTTATCAGAGCAACAAAAAAATAATGAATACAGACTCCAACTCTCTTTTTTATTTTATTACATTGATCGTATACCATCATTTCTCCAAGACTACTGTGTTATTTCCATGTACCATTTAAAACACTCTAACATCCACCTTTTACACCAAAAAATGTCTCAGCTTCATCTTCACTCAGTTTCAAATGATAGAGCATATCCAGAAGAACTGCCTAACATAATATCTACTCCTCATCTGCTCTTCCTGTGTGTGTGTGTGTGTGTGTGTGTGTGTGTGTGTGTGTTTGACACAGGGTCTCTTACTCACCTGTAATTCCCAAAAATAGACTGTGCTGGCAGGCCAGGGGGCCCCAGGCTTCTATCTATTTCAGGATCCTCAGAGCTAGGCTGCTGCTAAGCTCTCTCTCTCTTTTTTTTTTTGCTTTCTTTTCTTTAGTTTTCCGTTCCCCTTCCTTCCTTCCTTCCTTCCTTCCTTCCTTCCTTCCTTCCTTCCTTCCTTCCTTCCTTCCTTCCTTCCTTCCTTCCTTCTTTTTCTTTTCTTTTTTCCTGACTAACATATCTCCTTAGCCACCTCCCTTCTTTTAAAATTTACTTTAGGGCTAAACAGCTGGTCAGCAATTAAAAGTAACATTCTTGGGGCTGGAGAGATGGCTCAGTGGTTAAGAGCATTGTTTACTCTTTCAGAGTCCCTGAGTTCAATTCCCAGCAACTACATGGTGACTCACAACCATTGATAATGAGTTCTGGTGCCCTCTTCTGACTGTACAAGTGTACATGCAAACAGAACATTGTATATATAATAAATGAACATTGTGTCCATAATAAATAAATACACCTTTAAAAAGAGCTATCACTTTTGCAAAGAACTGGAGTTTTGTTCTCAGTATCCATATCAGGTGCCTGTAACTCCTGTCCTGGAGGACCTAAAATCTCTGACTTCTACAGGCATTGCCTTCGTGTGTACATATCAACTCCTCTTCCACATAATTAAAAAGAAAATAAATCTTTTTAAAAAATCTTCTTTATTTAAACTCTTCTCTTTCACTTGGCTCTTGTTAATATCATTGATGATCACTACATTAATAAAAATTATATGAGTTATTATTGGCACAAACAGCATTTCTCATTTCTTTCTTCTTTAAAGATATTACTCAAGCCAGGCATGGTGGTGCACATATGTAGTCCTGGTCTTGGGGGAGTCAAAGGCAAGCAGACCTCTGTGAGTTCATGGATAGCCTGGTCTACAAAGTGATTCCAGGACAGCCAACACTACACAGAGAAACCCTCTCTCTCTCTCTCTCTCTCTCTCTCTCTCTCTCTCTCTCTCTCTCTTGCTTTAAGACTATTATTATGTCCTTATTCTCCTGGTTTTCAGTCTCCATTGCTGGCTTTTCTGGTCCCGTGACCCCTAAGTGTTAATGTGCTTGGGGGTAGAGCCTTTTCCCAGTCTAAGTCCACTGTGCATGCCAAGAATGTATTACTGAACCTCTAATTTACAGAGCAACATTCGGTGGGGTGGGGTAGTGATCATGGGTTTGTGCAGGCCAAATATATCCTGCTTATGGGAGTCACTGTATTGCTTTCTGTCATAGGTCCTTTCCTAGCTGTAAAAAGCCAAGCTCAGGTGACCTGAAAGATGGACTACATTTGCCATTGCTTACTAAAGTTGAACTTGGAGCTTTATTTCCTAACTCTTGAGTACCTTAAGCTATTACAGCCAAGTCACTGCAACGTTGCAGAATCCAGATCTTGAGGAAAATCCACTTGGAAGATTCATTTTTCGTTAGGCAGAAACAAGGTCTGACCTTGATTGTCATTGGCAGCCCAGAGCTCACCCTAGCCAACACTGCATGCTGAGCAATTAGGATCATTCACAATCTATAGAGGTGTTCAGTGTGTTACATGTCTGGCAGATGTCAAAAGGATGGATAAACACGAAGTGTCCTTTATAATTCTTAATATTAAATAAAAATTTCCTCTTTGTTTTTCAGGTTCACTTTTTGATGAGCCATCAGAAATAAGGATGATTTTTGCCTTTTCTTACCTACAGAGTCAATGAGCCCCTTGAAAGTAAGTAATCTATTTTCAAACTCACATTGTTACATAATACTTTGTCATTTGTACTGCTGACCATGTTTTCAAAGGGACAATTCATTAGCTAAGTTTGCTTTGCTATAACTTCTCCAGATCATGGTTAAGACAATGTAGGTCTTCAGACAGTATAGGAATTGGTTAATAGACCATGTTCAGAATTCTCCCGATCCTTAGATAATAATTGACTGATATGAAAATTCATGGAAATTTGGTTGATTTTATTGTGGCCAAGTAAATTGTCTGTTCTCCAGTGAGAAAATAAGTTAATGAATCAAATTCACGCCAAGAACTCTGCATACATTTTCCTCCCTAACCTTTCAACAGTTCCCTGCAGTACATATTATTGTGTGCATAACAAGCTATCGCATATTGCAGATAGTCAAGGTTATCCAAGAAACCTGGCAATTTCTGCCAGGAGGCTCCTGGAATCACAGCTTAGAGAAGGCTGTTAATCTTACGAACAATACTGGTTCTTGTTATAAATGAAATCAATGGGTTTCAAATATCTCCTAGCATAATTAAGAGTTATGCTTTACAAACCCAGGAGAAACACATTTATTTGTGAAGTAGGTTGTACACGGTGAAATCTGAATTGCCTTGAAACGGGGCTTTCGCTTCAAAAACAGTCATTGTTAATTTATGTTTCTCAAAAGCCAGTCAAGGCGGCAAATGCAAAGGACATACACAGTCTCCTACACTGCCCATGTCCCTGCTGACCAAGCACTGGCAGTGACCCTTACTTTGAACTTTTAATGGTGGCATTGTATAATATGAGCTGTGCATTGTCGTGAGGTTGGCCTCATCAGAGAAACACTTGTTCTCCTTTAAGGGCTGAAGTGTGAGAAGAGCAGAGGTGAATTTGTAGTTCATTACAAGTTCACTAAGGCACAAATATCAGCTTCATGCTTTGACGTCAGCCCATCTTGGTCTGAAGTATATTTTAAAAAAAGCTTTCAGATAGGGTTATGGGTAAGTTTAGAGGTTGTCATTCTTTTTGACAGTTGAGTATATGGTTAATTAACTAAAGAGGAAGGTTACGCACCTGAAATAGCCATGTGAATCATGCCTGCTAACATGATTATACCTTTCATGTGAAAATGAGTTTGACCTTTTCATGGAAAGAAATCACTTTCAGCACTAGCATTGTTCTGTGGCACATCAAATTTTCCCTTAAGATCAGAGGGAGTGCATGAAATCAGAACACATAATTCACATTACATCTAATGACTTTTAAATACATTTTTCTTAATGCTTAACTGGATAACAATGATCACGTTTTTCAAATCAAACAATATAACACTTCACTTGCTACAGGTGTCCCAAGCCCCGCCCACTTCTATAAGTTGTCACTTCATTTGTGTGTCCAGTAGTCATTGAGGAATTTTTAAAATTCATCTTCAAGCAAGACTAATATGTATTTTAACTTGTATTCTTTTGTGACCCAAAGGTAACAACTGCTGTTTTAAGTTAATAATCCATTTTGGAAATTTTATGTATCTATTCACAGCAAGCTTTTGCTTAATTTTTAATGGTTACATAGTAACATTCTATCACACGCTGTAGTTTAGTTTAAAAATATTAGGCTAATAGCCTTTGTTATTTCTAAAACACCACAACAAAGGAATTTGTTTATGCATCATTTCAAATGTGGACTGGACTGTGGTAACTCTCACTTCATTCTGAAAAGTGTTAAAAATGGAATTTCTGGGTCAGAGCATGAATTAATTTTAATGTAAATTTAGATGACTGAATTGTTACTGTAGAAGTTGATTTAATTTATATTCCTCTAGCAATGAGTTAGAGAACCCATCAGGCTTCTTGACACTTTATCCCTGGTCAGCCTTTGCCTGCCAATATCTATGATGTTTGTGTGTTTGTTTTGATTTTGCCTGTACCTATGGTGTTTGGTTTTGTTTTGTTTTTAATTTCCTGTTTTAATTTTGGCATGTAAAATTTATTTTCTTTTAGACAGTATACTTTTTCAGTCTTCTTTTTATGGCTTTTAGATTTAGCTTTATGGTATTTTTTATTTTTTGAAGATTTTTTTTCTCATTTATCCCTCTATGTGGAATTTAGAATTCATTTCTCTGGTTCTAAAATAAGCATGTTTTATTGTTATTGAATTAAATTAATACATTACTTTAGAGTTCCTGACTGTGTGATCTTAAATCTATCTATTCAAAACATGGTTGTCTTTTCCATGCTTTCTGTTAGTAAATTTCTTGGGCTTTCCTTATAAAAACCTTATACATTCCCTGATGACTTATTGTTAGGTATTTCAACTTTTTGTTCTCCGTGTGAGGTATTTTGTTCTTTATATCACCTTACTAGGTTCTGTATATCTTCCATGATTCATATACTAGTTATTTTTAATGATTTTCAATTGATTTACTTGTATTGTCTAGCTAGATATTCTCATATGCATATTTATGTATATAAATATGTGTTTACAAATGATAATTTATATTTGTACATTAATTGGGGTTTCCCAGAGAAACAGAATGAATGAGATACATACACTCATACGATATTACTGTACATCATTTTATGTATTTATCATGAGGAAGTAGCATCGTTGACTGTGGTAACTGAGGAGCCCCAGGACCTGCTCTGTCTAAGATGGAACCCCAGGAAAACCGGTGGTATGAGTCTAGTCAGATGGGGGACTGAGGCTGAGAGCCAACAGAATGGATGGTGAGTGCTCTAATCCAGACTGACCTTGAGAACCAGTAGGCCCTGGGTCTAAGGGCTAGAGAACAGCATTTTAGCTCAGACAGTGACAGAGAGGCAATGCTTCATCTGCTTTAAGCTCTCCTTAGGTCCTAGGCGGGCTGGGTGATGCCAAACAATAGCTGGGGAGGCCCCAGCCCATGTATTCAAATGACAATCTCTTTCAGAACTATCCTTGGATACACATCAAGAAATACTGGAACGAGCTATCTAGGCATCCATCTAGGTCAGACTGACACACAGAAAAATTAATCACCACAAACTTCCTTAACCTCAACACTCTAGTTCTTCTTTCCTCGGCGTTGACTTTACATGCTCATTGTAACATTAGAAATTAGTTATAGCCAGGCAGTGGTCGTGCATGCCTTTAATCCCAGCACTTGAGAGGCAGAGGTAGGTCGATCTCTGAGTTCAAGGCTAGCCTGGATTACATAGTGAGTTCCAGGACAGCCATGGCTACACAGAGAGACCACATCTCAAAAAACCAAGTAAGTAAGTAAGTAAATAAATATTAGTTATAATATTGCCTCATACTCTCTCTTATTTTTGCAGAAATGCCTTTAATGTCTTGTCTTTAGATACATCCATCCTTCTCCCCTCAGGAGGATGTATTTCTTTATCTTACAATGAAAACATTCATACATATGTAGGTAACTCTGAGGGTCTTTTTTTTAATTTTTTTTATTTTTATTTTTTAAGGATGAATCATTACTGGTGTTTTCTAAAGCCTCTTTAACATTTCTAGAGATAATTCTATGGGTTTTACTCTTTGGATGTTCTTCTATGGTTATTTACTTAAATAACATTATAGGTAAGATTGATTGACGTGTTTCTTTTCTGTGGCTCATTACACTATCAATGCCACATCCTTTATAAAACTGAAGTGATTTATAAAGTTAAAACTACTAGTCTTTTAGTTTATACATTTTAAGAAGAACCCACTGTTTGAACACTTGGCAAAATTTCCTTGGGAAAATCTTATTGGCTTGGTAATTCATTTGGAGAAATATGAGTCATTGAAGATTTTCTCATTTCATGAAATCCTTTTTTTTTTTTCCCAAGCCAGACTTATTTAGCTAATTTAGCTATATTTTCCACTAAAAGTTTCCTTTAGCCCAGGCTCTCAAATGTTTTTTTTTTTTTTCTTTCCTACAGTAGGACAGGCATTCCTAATGGAGGTATTATGTCTCTGACATTATAGGGTTTAATGTCTCTCTTAAGGGAGAAAATATTTTAAATGGGAGAGAAATTGCGTTGTCGATTAAAAGCATCCCTTAGGGGTATATTGACCCTTAGGGGTTATATAATATTTCCTTAGGGGTTTCTTTGTTGTGTCTATTTTTAATATTTATAGTTTTCCTTGATTTATTGGTTTAGCAATCATTTTGGTAACATGCTTCTATTTTGTTCTGGTGTTTTGAAACAGGGGTTCTCTGTGTAGCCCTGGCCATCTTGGAACCCACTTTGTAGACCAGGCTCACATCAAATTCAGAGATATGCCTGCCCCTGTCTCCTGAGGGCTGGGGTTGAAGGCGTGCACCCCTATGCCTGACATCATGTTTCTGTTTCCAAAGACCTGCTCTTCCAAGCCCAGGGCTTTGCAGAAGTTAGATTAATGATCAACAGCACCTCCGCCAGGGAGTTACATGCTAGCTCTAGTAAGGATCTGTGCAGATTAGTTTTCGTTGATTTGACACAAACCAAAGCCATCTGGGAAGAGGGAATCTGAATTGAGGAATTGCCTCCACCGGATTGGTCTGGGAGCAAGCCTGTGGTGCATTTCCTTAAAGTGGGAGGACCCAGCTCACCATGGTCAGTGACACCCCTGGACTGATGGTTTGGGGTTGTATAGGAAAGCAAGCTGAACAAAGCACAGGTCAAGCTAGTAAGCATCATTCCTCATCAGCTGCATCAGCTCCTGCCTTTTGGTTCCTGTCTCGCATTCATTCCCTTGGTGGTGGAACATGACCTGGGGTTGTTATAGTGAAATGATCTCTTTCCACAGGTTGCTTTTGGTCAGGGGAGCTGCTAATTTTGTTCCTAGGAATCACTAGTTTTTTGATTAAATTTTCAAATGGGAGGTACTTCAACCATTTTGATCTTCTATTCATCTTTAATTGTGTGATGATGATGGCAGAATGTTGCCCACGATTCCTTCTTTCTTTTCATCTCTTCTTTCTGATGTGATGTGTGGGTGTTGGTCACTTTGGGTCCCTGTGACATACCTGAGCAAAGCGACTTAAAGGAGGAAAGACCTATAGGTTCCAAAGTTCTGGTCCTCCAAGGGGGAAGCAGAGAGGGCCTAGGATGACATACAATCAACACGGCTCAGTGACTTACTTCCTCCGGCTGGGTCCCTCCTAATCAGTACCTAGAATCTTCCCAAAGAGTACCATGAGATGGTGACTAAGTCTTCATCACATGAGGCCTTTTGAGTCATCCTTCTCGTTTAAACCGTAACAACAATCATTTTACCCTCAGATTTACATTCACAAAAATGATGTAAATTAGGTCTCAAAAAGAACCTGTACTTTCTACTTTTGAGCCTCTGAATGTGATTATATCCAGATTTAGACTCAAGTCATGAAGGGGATTCTCCTGGCTTTGGCTGCTCCTTTCAGCTTGGAGTTCTGTCTCCTGTGATCCCTGCTTTGTCCACACTGGTCCTGTGCATTTGGTTCATAGGTAATTCACAACTTTCACATCTTCACTGTGGTTTTTACCTTTGATTTACACATGCTATTATTTTATCTCGCATAGCATCTCTTTTGACTATGACTCATCTCTCACAGCTTCTGCCTGACTGATGCTATTTCTTTTACCCTGTCCATGTGGAGTTGGGGTTTGTGTGTGTAAAACCTTGACATTCCATTTCTACAGTTTGTGACATCCTATCTAGCTCTCATGTGGCACATGGCTATTTTGTAAAAATGCAGTTTAACAATCCTTTAAAAATATCTTGAAAATAATCACCAACTGAAAAATATTTGTCTCAATATTTGAATATATATAAAGAGGTAGACACATATCCTTTGCTACATAGTATATATACACACATACACAAGAATAGTCTTCCTTCCTTTCTTTGTTTCTTTCTTTAAGTTTTCTTTCCTTCTTCCTTCCTTCTTTCTTCCTTCTTTTTCCTTCCTTCCTTCCTCCTTTCTTTCTTTTGTTCTTTCTTTCATCACTTTACAGCCTGATCCCAGCCCCCTCCCTCCTCTCCCCCCAGTCCCACCCTTGCGACCTCTCTTCTCTATTCTCTGCTCTCCTTCTTCTCAGAGAAGGTGAAGCACCCAAGGGGTAGCAACCTACTCTCTCAATTCAAGTTGCAGTAGGGCTAAGTACATCCTCTCCTACTGAGGCCTGACAAGGCAACCCAGCTAGGATGAAGGGATCCAGAGGCAGGCAACCGAGTCAGAGACAGCCCCCACTCCCACTGTTAGGGGAGCCACATGTTAACCAAGAGATTTGCTTTCTGGTGGGTACATTCGTGTCCTTATATAATAGTCAAATGCTCTTATTTTAGCTACAACCATTACTGATGAGCAATGAAAACTGACACGCATTCTCTACACTGCATTTTATCCATATAGTGTCTTGTATAAAAGTTAAATTTCTTAGTGTTTGTCTTTATATTGTCACAGATGCTTGGTCTACCACTTAGATGTCAGCCTTAAATGACACCGTCAATCTCAACAACTCTTTGTGAGTCAGCTAGTGATCTAACTCTAAGTACAGTCATCCTTTTCATTTCCTTCTGAGTTTTGTAGCTTGTGTCATTTCCATGCTCTAAGAGCCTACCCATGATATCATTCACATTTTTACATTCTTAGTCTTGGACTAAGATGTATGTTCTCTATTCACCAGAGATCCTTCCGAGAAAGTTCTCCCAGATTTATTCCTTTGTATTCTTTGACTTGTAACATCTTAAACTGGCCCTTTACAGTCTGATGAACAGCTTGGCCTGGCCTGGCTCCCTTGAGTTCTGCGGTCTTTCCTTGAGTCTTACATTGCCTCACTGGCACTGGGGTCTGAATGTTGCTTTGAAGAAAATTGACTTGATTTGTTTTTCCTTACACTTGATCTTTTGTCTTTTTAGCTTTAGAGTGTATTC
Source organism: Meriones unguiculatus (assembly GCF_030254825.1). Classification (NCBI taxonomy): domain Eukaryota; kingdom Metazoa; phylum Chordata; class Mammalia; order Rodentia; family Muridae; genus Meriones; species Meriones unguiculatus. The sequence continues at coordinate 80,589,797 of NC_083360.1, forward strand.
TTCCTGTTCAGAATTCAGTAACTTACATGATAAAAATTAGAATAATCTGAAAAAAAATCCAATAACATATCAGTGCATGTCTTGGCTTATTCTTATGTGTCAGTGCTCAGTAATATAGGCACAAGTCTTTTTCCTGCAAATTCAAGAATGAAATCTCTTTTTGCTGATTTACCAAAAAGGTCCATTTTCATAGTTGTTGGTCACATGTGCTGCGGTTCTGCACTCCATTTCTGCGGAAGACAACCATTTCACATCACTTAGAAACCATTTCCGCTTACTTTTATTTAACTTTAACCACTTGCATATCTGTCTTTGCTGTCTCATACCTTCTGTGTTTTTCTAATATTATCTTTATTTCTATGATGATTTCTTTCTTCTTCTTTATATGATCTCATTTCATCCTCTTCATCTCTCACCTGAGTTTTTATTTAGGGAGGCAGATAATCATGCAAGGCTTTGATGTCTCTTATACATTAACTTAACATCTGTATTGTAAAACAATTCCATACATATTTTTTTCTTTATGGAAAAATGTATTGCAAAATTCCAAAAGTGCATTACTTTTTCTTTTCAACATATTATTCTGCATTGCCCTTTGCCCCTTTTGCTTGGAGGCCAAAGATCTGGGTGTTGGCCCAGGCCATACGAAGACTGGCAAAAGCCTTGAAGTTCTTCTCTTCTGTGATGACCCCAGCCTTTTCCTTTTTGTAGATATTCTGGATGGGCATCACAGGACCTGTTAGCTGGGTAGTCAATTTAAGCTCTTCAGCAGAACTGTCTCCCTTTGGAGCGGAAAGCTTCCTGGGAAAAGCATGAGCTTGGAACTATATTCCTTCAGGCACTGCACATTGGCCTGTAATGACTCAGTGGATTTGTTTTGCTTCATTGGATCCACAGAGATGCCAACAGTGCGAGCCATTTTCTTATGGATACCAGCCGCTAGGAGATCTTCCAGGCTGAAGCCCCTGCCAGCTCAGACCTTGGTGTGCTATCTAACTGCAGGGCACCTCACTATTTGCCTGATGGGACCTGACAAGGGGCAACATGTTGCCCTTTCGACTGCCAGGCTTGTATCTTGCCAGCCAGCTGCTTGAACCAAGTGTCCACTTGTTGCTGCTAATCCTTGTGGAAGTGGGGCTTCAGGATCATGCCATTCTGGCTGGGCACCATGGCTCCTGTGCAGGAGAATGGCTGAGGGGAAAGGGCCCATACATAAATATTATAGCTTGATTAATAAAAAAAAAACTTCATATATACAATACTGGAAGAATGATTGTAAGAGATCATTATTCCCTAAGGACTTCAGAGCTTATTACTTTTGAAAAAAATGGTGCATTCAAGCTACTTTATTCCTTTGGTGCTTTGGCACACACACAGACACACACACACACATACACACACACACACACACTCACATACACAGAGACAGAGAGAGAGAGAAAGAGACACAGAGACAGAGAGAGAATCTGTTTTGTGTTGGCTAACTACTGTTGGCTAACTACTGTTTTGTGTTGGGCGTGAAGCCTACCCTGGAGTGTGATTGATATACCAAGTGTCATTCCCTTTCCTAGCTGGTATCATTTGCAAACATCCTTTCTCAGTGCTGGGATTTTGCTGGTTTGAATCTGTACAGGTCTTGTGCACATAGTCTCTGTGAGTTCATACTCAACTGCTTCCTTAGTCATCCACTGCCTCTGACTCTTATAATCTTTTTGCATAAATTCCTGGCCCTGAGGAGAAACATTTGAAAAAGCCATCCTGTTTAGGGCTGAGTGTTCCAAACTCTATCACTGCAATTCTCATGTTGCAGAGGTTTATGTTAGCATCTTCTGCAAGAGGAAGCTTCTCTGATGAGGGATGAGCAAAGGTTTGTTCTGTGGATATAGCAATATGTCATTCTGAGTCATTATATTGCTGGTACTAGGTTTTCATCTAGGCCCATCATGATTTATCTAGTTTCAGGTATTAGGTATGGGTTCTATCTCATGGAGTGAGCCTTAAATTCAATAAAGAGCTGTTTGGTTAGTCCCATAACATTTGTGCCACTACTACACCAGACTATCTTGTAGGCAGGCCATGGTTGTAAGTTTTGGCATTTGTAGTTGGGTAAAAATGATGGCTACTTTTTTCTCTCCAGTAGTACATAAAGTACCCTCTAACACCTTGAACACTACTCACGAGGAGTGAAGCTTCTAGTTAGGCACCAGCTCAATTTCTCTATTTTTGATGATGGAAGTTAAAAAAAAAAGTTGTATTTTCAGCAATAGGGCTTTACCATCAGGTTACACAGATAAATCATATCTCCATTACCTTGCCTTCTCTTCCCATCTTCTTCTCCATTTAATATCCCTGTTTGTGTAAAAGTCAGTCAGAATTTTACCGCCTCTGTAGAACGTTCCTTAGTTAACAATAGCCTGTGTTTCGTTGTTGTTGGTGGTGGTGGTGGTAGTGGTGGTTCTTTTGGTGAGAGAGGACATCCATGGGGCCTCTTTGGCCAATGATTCAACAAGATATAATTCATTCCTGGCACTAGAGGTTGTGCATGTTGGTGTAAGATATGTTTTAGGGGGAACTGTTTACTCAATTATATGGTGACTTCATTTAAATTCCTTACACACACACATACACACACACGCGCACTTGAAAGCTTCTACAGCAGTAGATTTCCATATGGCTTTTCAAAGGCCTTTAATGTTAGCTGTCCCTCTTGGTATTCTTTCCTTTACCTTGCTTTCTTTTCCCTCCTTCTCCATTTGTATTCCAATTCAGTCTGAATTGTACTACCTCTGTGGAGCATTTCTTAGTTACCCATTCGCAAGTTTTGATGTTTCTTTTGGAACTTTCCTATAGTATCTTGGTATCTGTCTTGTGTCCGTCTTTCTTTTTCTTTTAGTGTCAGTTTTTTTCTATATCAGTAATAATTATTGAGTGAATTGTTACGTTTTTTTTTTTTTTTTTTTTAAATGAAGTCTTTGGAGAAAGTTCTTGAGGCTTCAAGGTAAGTTTAGTGTTCTCAAACTCAAAACCCCCACCTTCTGTTACAAATTGTTAAACAAGATCCAGAGCCTCTGCATTTTGTACTGATTTCAGCATCTTTGAGGATGGTGGTTTTGATGGCTAAGGCTTGCTGCAACTGTGTTCCTTGGAAACCAAGCACCCCCTATCTACATCCCTCTCTTTATTTTTTTGTCTAACTCCTGCATTTATTCCAGTTTCTGAGACATGGTTTTTGGATTTTATGGTCGGTTCTTCATTTCTTGGCACCATATTTTTGTTTTGTTTTATTCCTTGCATCTTCTACTGTCTCATTGGTTAATTCATGCTACAATTCCCCAGGACTTTTCCATGCAATTTCTGGCCAAATGCAACTGCTTTTGGCAACCTTTGCAAGTACTTTGGAGCTTATGAGTAAATATGTATAAATCTGATGAAAATGTTATTTAAATCTTTCCTTGTTCTCCTTGTTAGAGTGTATAAATTCCAGGAAGAGACAGGAAAGTTGCTTAAATAGCTGATGTAATGATCAGATTGTAGTCTATTTGGTTCTTTTTGCAACAAGAGTGGTTTGGACTGATTTGTTTATTCTGAAGATGGAATAACCTTGAAAGACTTAGTAGCTAATAATTTTTTTTCAAAGTTTTAGTATCCAGAGAAGGGGAGCATGTCATTCAACTTGGTCCTATTATTCTTAGATTAAATAGCATTTTAGGCTCTCATCCACTGTGTCTTTGGCCAATAATGTCTTCACAGTAAATAAGTCTAACTAATTAATTCTCACCGTAGTTCAGAAAAAGAGACTATGTCAGAACCATGACATTGCAGGATTTGTTGGCTTCCCTCCAGAGACTCATTGCCTCAGTGTTATTAACTTTGGGCTCAATTTCAAGGTAATAGATGCGGTGGATGGCGCACAATACAAAGCAAAGAGCAGGAAAAGCAGAAGAGCCACTGGACAGTTGGCAAAGTGGCAGCTGGAGATCTGGGTGTTCCCCGGCAGGTAGTGTTGGAGGAAACAGGGCACAGCAGGGGTTGGTAAAACCTCATCACCCATATGGTGCAGGCGCACCTGGTCCTGTGTGGTTTGTGTCCACGGGAAAATATGGAAAGTTGCTGTCGACTTGGTGACATTTATGTGCCCTTTAGTACGCATAGTTCAGAAAGACTCTAACTCCCTGACCCCTCTCCCCTTCCCACACAAGAAAATCATCTCCACTCGGGCAATTGTGAGACGTTTCACGGTGTAATGTTTGTATTGTCTGTTTTATGGTTGTCTCTCCTGTTAGATAACAGACTGCCGATTAGGATTGCAGATTAGTGTCCTGCCATCCTTGTACCCCCAAGTCTGATACCGGGTTCTGTGCTTCGTGCAAAAAGCCCCCACCCCCCACCCCCTTAGGTGATGGGAATGGATTAAGACATAGGCTAAAGTTTCCGTGAAAGTCTTTCTGGTCTCTAATTAGTTTGGTAGTTCAAGGCACAAAGTCATCCCTTCCCAAGCTCCCTCTTTTTCTTCTGGTACGTTCTGAATGAAAGGACTGGGACAATTAGGAGAACACACACACACACCACACCACACCAGTGGCAGGACCCCGCCCAACTGTTTTCTTAGAGAAGGATCAGTGGCAGCAGCTCAGGTTCCCAGTTGCCTGAGCCTGTTGCTGCCTCATGAATTCCTAAGTTGTGGGACCCTCTCCCAGGCTGGCTGTGTTGCTAGACCACCTCCGCAGCAGCGAAGTGACCCTTTGGTTCAGGAACACAGCGCTGATCCCTCAGGGAGTCCTTTGTGCAACAGGAGAGCAGTGGGCTACTGTGCTCCCACCGGCTCTTTGAGTGATGAGCCAGGCTCTCTCCACCCGCCCACCCTCGGAGGGGGGGGCATCCCCCCCCCTTTTGCAGCTGGGAGGTGCGGGAGCCCTTGGTACTGTCTGGGTGGCAGATGAACAGGGAACCACTGACACATCGCAGGGCCAGCGAGCGAGCGGGAACGAGCGCGGGGGCGGGGGCCGCGTGTAGTGGCAGACGGCCGCGGGGATTATGAATGGGGGCGGGGGCCGGCGAGTTGAGATTCCACCCGGGATCGTCCGCACCGGCTGATGGGCACGCAGGGCTGCGCGTAATCCTCCAGCCGCGGTGGAGGGAGGCTGCGGCGAGAGTCGGCTGGCGGTGAGGGATCTCCTGCAAAAGTCCCCCGCGGTAGCGCGCGCGTGGAGTGCCCAGGAGCTCGGCCAGGTAGGAGGGGAGAGGAAAGGAGCCAAGGGCGACCGGCCAGAGGCCCCGGCTGCGGCGGCTCACAGGTGGTAGCCTCGGTGGCCTCAGCCTCCAGCCTGGGCGAGTGGGTCTCGGTTTTCCTGCGGTGCTAGAACGAGAGTAGCGCGGGGAAGCAGAGGCTCAGGGTTCGGGTGGTAGCGGTCCGGGGTCCCGAGGCGCAGGAGAGGCACCTAGCTTCTCAGCGCGGACTGGTGCCCTCCCACCCCCTGGGCTCCCGTGGTATCCTGAGACCAGGCTGCGGGTCGCTCGCCTCGGATCTCCGGATCTCCGAGGTTCGCCCACGGGGCAGCCTGGCGCGGGAGCGCAGCTTGAGGTTGAGGATGCCTCTCCTCCCACCGCACCGCACCGCATCGCACCGCACCGCGGCCGCACCAACTGCAGGCTCTGGAACCCCGCAGCCGGGATGGCACCTCTAGGCGCTTCCTATTCGCCTCTGGGAACCAGTCCTCCCACGGACCCCTTCCCTTGGGCGCTCGCAGTCTCTGCCTCTTGGCCCGTGGATCTCTTGGGCAGCCCCTGGGATTCAGAGCTAGCTAAGAGAAATTACCAGGCAGAAGGATTCCCTCAACCGAGCCTTTCAGCGGGTAGTGATGAGCTGGTGGTGCCTGGGGACCAACTAGCCAGAGTTTGACTGGCTGCTGCAGGGTGCTCTTACACCTAGATAGCTGGGTCCCCAAGCCGGGAGTACCCAAGCCTCTGCAGAACCAAGGTTCTGCCTGGAACTTTTGGCAAGCTCTGGTGCCTGGGCTGCCGTGAGAAGCTCCAAGACTGGGGGAGAGCAGGAGGCCCCGCAGCTCCTCCCTTTACTTTCCTTCTGCTCCGTCTCTTCTCCCTGTTCTGTTTTCCTTCCTTCCCCACACACCACCTTCCTTATGCTACACTGCGCACGGCAATCTGAGTCCAAAGGAGTCACGGTGTTGACCAAGAAGTACAGGGGAAGATGGGGAGCCCTAGTCCTCAGTGAGGTGCTCATCATCCGCATGACACAGCACGCCTGCCTGGGGTGATTTTTAAAGCAAGACTGACTTTAAAAAAAAAATTATATTGCAAGTACCTTAGGTTTCCCTCATACGCGTATGATGTGCTAAACAGAAATGCATTTTGTGTATCCCTGTGTTAGATCTTCATGAGATATGGCTGTTCCGTAGATCACATGCATCTTTTAGATTTAGCACTTTCCGGCTACAAGTTTCTGGCTGCACTGTAAGGAAGGGGTGTCAAGTTTAAAATGTGTGATCAAAACAAACAAACAAAAAGTCTATGCAGCTTTAATAGATCATAACTTCCTTTTCTTTTGCCAAAGCCTCTGTTATGAAATAATTTTCAACAACCCTCTCCTCCCCCACCCCAGTTTGGGGATCCCAATATTTTTATGTATGACCCGGGGAGAAAGGACCTAGACTTTTTGTGAACATGTATTGCCTAGAAGGTGGAGAAGGCTAATGATTTCATTTCAGGTAAAGCCAATTTAGTGTGATTCCTGCTCGAGGTACCTCACTTATCTTCTGACAGCCCCAAGAAGGAGGAGAAATCTCTTTAATGTAAACACGTGTTTTCGGTGTAAACTTGGCCTTTTCTTCAGCTCTTCAAGCAATCTTCAAATCAGTACTTGTAGGATGTAGCCAGGAACATATTTAGTCTAGTTTCTATTATTATTATTTTTTTTTTGGTTTTTATAAACAGAATAATGTCAAATTTGTAAATTTACAAAACAAAACAACACAACAAAAAACCCAAGTATTAAAAGGCATTGAATTTTTGAGATGATGCCTATTGATACATTTGAGATGTCTAGTAAATGGACACATCATCCTTCTCTTTTCCTGATGGAGTTGTGAGATGACTAATTTTGCAACGGGTCTGCTTATATTTCCTCATTTGACTGACTTCTCAGCTTATTTCCAGCTAAATATATCTTGCCAAGATGAATTATCTTACATTACTTCAGAGGGTACCTGCTGGGAAATGCTTGTTTACTTTTCTAATAGGGTCGATTTTGATTGAGAAGCCTGAAATAAATGACACATAGTTTTATGTTCTTGGGGTCATTTGTCTGCATAGAGACACTAATATTGACAGGTGCTGCGCACACACCTTTGGAAAAGATGCTTTTGTGTTGGCTTACAAATCATTTAAAATGAAGAAGAGTCAAGAGTTTCCCTCTGCTGTCAGCCCTTTGTTTAACCTGTTTTGGCCAGAAAGCAATAAAACAGGTCTTGATTGAGAAAGATTTGAATGTTTTTTTTTCTTTTCTTTCTTTCTTTTTTTTTTTTAAATTATTTCAGCACGAAACTTAGCTTATTGGTCTTTCTAAGAAATCCGAGCAGCATCGTTTGGGAAAAGCCGTGAGTGAGTTGTGGATTATCAGGCATGAGGATTCCTCTGAGCACTAAGTGTAAGCACCTTTCGTTTTGGCGGGCAGTGTGACGGTGTTGAATCCTCCCTCTGGGAAGGACTTGTCGTCTCAGCCCCTGAGAATCTTATGAAGAGAAGACCTTCAGTGGCTGCAAAGCTCAGGGAGTGATGGGGTGGTAGAGGACTCTATTGTCCACAGCCATACATACTTTCTTCTAGAACAAGCGTTATCTGGTGGATAATAGATGTGGGAACATAAAGATGACTGTGTCAGCACAGCTCTAAGAAGTCCTTGTAGCTTTGGAGCATGTGGTGTGACTTGCATTGTGTTATATACACCACCTTTCTACAGCTGCTTCAATCCATGTTCTCCCTTACCTGTTTGTAATACAGCAATGCTTAAGGAAATTACACTCTGATTTAGTGTCAGAGATGGCTTGCCAAGAAAATTAATCTGTGACAATGTTCCCTGCATGTGCTTGTTTTACCAGTTTTGCTCCATTTACCCTTTGAGATGGGGTGTCCGTTGGCAATGAAGGACATTTCTTTGTCATTCCACCCCTCCATGATTTGCCTTTTCTTTCTAACTATTGTTTACAGTTTCTGTATCCTCTTTTCTATTGACGATAATGTATCCCATTTCTATTTTTAGTAACTTTAAAAATGTTTTTAGACACTTTGTCATTTTGTTTTGTCTTTTTTTTTTTTTGAGACAGTGTCTCACGTAACTCAGATTGGCTTTGAACTCACTGTGTAGCTGAGGGTGATCTTGAACTCCCGATCCTCCTACTTCTCTACTCCCAAACTCTGAGATTATAAGTATAAACTGCCTCAGCTAGTTTCATATTTTGTCTTACTAGATATAGTGGATTAAAATGTTGATTTTCTAGAACTCCATAAGGACCTCGTAACTTTATAATCTTGATCACCCCTCATATTTCAAAATTCTTTATAGAAGTAGTTCCACCATATTTTTATGCTTCATGTCACTTTTCTGTAATCAGGTCTTTCAATTGTTTTTACATCAATGCTTACTTAACTGAACCATATCTTCTGTGCTTACTGTTGCTATCTGTATTTCTCTTCTTCCTTTATTTTCCTCAAGATGACAAAAATCTCAGAGTCTCTTTTGCTTTTTTGAAATTGTGTCTTATCCTGGTGTTTAAATAATTGAGGATCTGGGAGGAGAAGGCAATTGACAGTTGCTTTCCTCATTACTTCGAAGACATAGCTTTCCAGCCACTGTTGTTGATAAGTTGGCTCCTGGGCTGTGTTTGAGCTGTTCTTTGTACCCAGGGTTTTTCTCTTTCACTCTAATATGCTCACCTGTGGGTTGGTTTATATTGCTTCTTCGTGGGCTTTGCAGAGCCTATTTTATCAGAGGATTCCCAGGTTTCTTCACACAAATGCACAGCCTGTCTGAGCCTATTTTATCTTGCCTCTGTTCTATCACTGTCTGTGAAGTTTCTCCTAGATTCATCTTGGGCTTTCTCTTTTCATCTGTCATATCTATCACCTTGGTATTACTTTCTAATTACAGATATTTGAAAGATCCTTGGGTGGCTGTTCAGAGGCATTCTATAGGTATTTCTGTCCCTATTGATGTCTTATCTATTGATTAAATTGTTCCTTGAACTGATTTCTTTTCTCATGGTTAGAAATGCTATTTGATCTTTTCAGATCTGCTTGCTTCTCCCTAGATTTTCTGTCTTCTTATTAGGGATTCTAATTGTACTTTATTTCTTAAAATTATACTGTGATTCTTTTATAAGCCCCTTCAGATTGTTCTCCTACTTGATATTCTTCTGGGACTGTTCATCCAGTAGTGATATCTACTAGAACTTTGATTGCTGCATAGTTTCCATAAAGCATACCCTTTCTCCATGGAAGGCATAAAGCAATGTGTTAGTGAATTCAGGTTGTAACTACACACTAGCCCCCACCCCCCTTTTTTTTGGCTATTATGTTAGAAGGCTCTGGTCCTCCTTATGCCAGCCTGGGCCCATTTGTGGGGGCAACAGTTTTAGGGGACGGTTTAATCCCTCATGGCTTATGGTCTGCCTGCTTTGCCCAGTGCATCTGGATTTTCCTCTGCATTCTGCTGCTGCCAAATGACGAGGTGGAGGGATCCTCCCCAGCACAGGCTGCATGTTCTGTGGGTGAGGAAAAAGGTTGTTTTTAGGCTGTAGGAATAAGGAACATTTCTTTCCCTGGAGCTCATTGTGACCAGGATCCCTAAATCTGTACTTTAAGGCTACCTGTTGTTTTTAGCTGGAGCCTAGCTGGACCTGGGAAGAACGAATCTCCCTCACCATCTATGGCTAGGTTAGGGTCAGGAGCCTTTACACCTGCATACATCTGCTTTTACATCTGCTTCAGCATTCCTATGGCTGGAGTCCATCAGCCACCCCACCAGCATCCTCCCACTGTTCTGAGTCTCTGTTGAACAATGGTGGCATGATTTCCAGGATTTACAGTAATGTTTAGTGAGAGAGGCAAAGGGAGATGAATATGCACTGTCATGTCTGCACTGGGGTATGTGCTTTTTAAACATGCTGCGGCTTAAATCCTCAGCCCCATTATCCACTAATGTAATTGAAAATGCTAGCTTGGCTGCATTGCCCTGTGACATGTATTTGTTGCAGAGACATAATCTAAATCTCAGTCTGAAGTTCTTACTTAAGTTAGCTCATATTGTTGAATTGAAGATTGAAGTATGAAGCCACATCTTCTCACTGAAATTCTAGATAAAAAAAAAAATCTGTGCATGGTATTTTCTCTGAAACGTTTTTCTCCACGTTATCTTTAAGCAGTTGGAAAATATTCATACTTTTAATCTTTTGACACCTCTGTAGGAAGTGCTAAAAGAACCTTTTATCAGCGGACGCTTAAATTTCAGAAAAAAAAATATCATTATTTGTGTAAGTACTTGCTGATGTCAATGGGCTTAAAGAAAAAGATTCCAGATTCTCTGCCATCAGTTTTTTTTTGGATCATGTCACAGGGCAGGCTCACAGAACCATGACATGTTTCAGAGCTGTAACTGACCTCAGAAGTCAACTATTGCAAATGGAAGCCTGGGGCTGCTGTAAGGGGTCTGAGGGGCTTCAGTTCACTAGCACCTGGGCTCGTTTATTCTGAGATTTTACTGTTTTCTAATGCTACATCTCTCATAATCAGAGTCGGCTTCTTTTGGGGAGACACTAAAAATGTATACAGAGGTGTGATTTCTTAGTACCCCCTTCTGATGAGAAAACACATTTCAAAAGGTGATACTTCTTTCTAGTAATAAGCGTATATTGAAATATGTGAGACATATGGGCCTCTTATCTAGAAAAATGAACTTATAGCCTAAACTTGCGTCTTATATGAGGATTGATGAATTTCTAGGGAAGACTTCTAAATACAGACTTTTGTTATCCTCATGTGTTAACTCTGGGTTGTCTTCGCTGAGAAGAGTGACTTAGGTTTAATGGCTCCTTATTATTATCACCGTCACTCCTGTGGGCCTGAGGACAGTGACAATTGTCCTGAGCATACTGCTTTGGTACACTGGCCTGAGGACAGTGGCAACTGCCCTAACCATGGTGCACTGGTATGCTGAACACTCAAGGATTTGTCTTCCTGGCAGGTCCTTGAGAGCCAGTAGGTGAGAAGGGTGTTGCAGGACTGAAATGTTCAAACAGAATGACAATGGGAAATGCAGACAAGTGACTCAACACACAGTCCTTGTTTTCTCTTCCCCCTTATACATGGAAACACACACACACACACACACACACACACACACACACATCCTAGGACTCCTTGGATAGGTTCTTTCATCTGCTCCTGTTTGCTGTCACCCTCTTACTGCACAGAGAAGAGTGTCCCTCTGAGACTGTTCTTTAATGCACCGAATGTTAGGAACTGAAAAGGCATAGAGTGATGTTGCTGTATTTACTGGAATCTTTTCTGAGGCAGATAAGAAAACACTTGTCTCGGTCTTGGCTCCATCTGTCTTCGTTTCATGGTGCATGCAGGTAATTATAACCACAGAACAATAATTGTTTCTGAATTCAGAGATTAAGATGTAAGACCGGTAATTGTTAAAAGTGGTTCAGATTATTTGGAAAGAGGCTGTCTGCCCATGCTTAGAGGATGCGCCTGCTGACCTCCCTGTGACTACTAAAACCCCTCCAGTGAAGATTGCTTTTGCAGTGTAATGACTTGCACCAGAGTGAAAAATTTGATGCCCCAAAGGAGAAGATTGTCCAAAATGATTATAAAGTGAAGCCCTCCCTCTACGATTCTTTACTTTTCCAAATGCTTTAGAGCGTGAAGTTTGGAAGGTGACACTGAGTGAGAACCAAGAATTGAAGTCCTGAGTTCATTGCTGAGATGGTAGTGATCACTAGTGAGTGTGGACCCAGGATCCATAAGATGACTTGGGAGCATACAACCACCTAACATTCCTTCTGGGCATTATGATTCAGTTAAACTTCATGGATATTACTTGACAAACCATTAGGGGAATTTTGAAATAGGCTGTGTATTAAGTATTAGTCGTGAGAAAATTGTCTAGAAAATTATCATCATCATTATTATTATTTTGGTTTCTCTATGTAGCCTTTGCTATACTAGACGCTCTTTGTAGATCAGGCCGACCTCAATCTCACAGCAATACCCCTGCCTCTTCCTCCTTGAGTGCTGAGATTAAAGGTGTGAGCCACCACACCTGATTTAGAAAATCACTTTTAAGTTTTAAAATTAACACACAATATTTTGATGTGCTTCAAAGTTTGCAATAATAGGAGGCGTGTGAACCCGATACCCGACAACATATTGCACCATTTGGAGGAAAGTATTTAATGCTGACCATGATGATTACCATGGCAGTGATGCTTGCGTCGATGGCATTCGATTTATTCGGTTTGGAAGAGTGGCAGTTGGTACAGAGGGACTTGTTTGACCATTTATTCACTCAGGCTCTCTTTCATCTTCTATTACAAAAGTTGGAAGGATAGATAGCATTATTCAACTTTCCAGCTTCCCTTGAAGTGGGGAGCGGCTCCGCTGACAAAGATTAGACGTCTGAACAAAGGCAGGCATCTCAGGCAGCCTTATATCTCAGGCCTTTCCATTAAGCACTGACGACTTTGTTTTGATTGATGAGCAGCCATCTTGCAACCATTAGACATGGATACATATGTTCAGAATGATGGGAAAAAATGAAAGAAGCTTAGATCCTAGGTGTCTTAGAGAAGATGTGTCAGCTCAGCCTTGTCTGCCTCCAGACATAATTTTCCACAAGGAAGTCTAAACCTTTTAATGATTTAATCTACTATTTATTAAGTTTTCTATGTCTCCCACCCAAACACGTTCCCAGATGGGGGTATAAGTTAAGATTTTACATTTTATATTTCTGAAGAATAAAGTTAATGTCTATAGACCTTCATAATTACCAGTCTTAAATTGTGACCTATTTCTAATTTGTATAAATATTCTCATCTTGAAGATGTTTAGGTGTGAGCATATTGGGTAATTTGTAAAATTTATATTCCATTGCTTATTACATAAAGAATAACACAAAAATCTAAGAGTTTTTGATTTGTAAACCAAGAAGAAATTTCACATTTTATTCAATGGGTGAAACTTTAAGAGGGAAACGCTATTTCTGTAAGTCACACCTCCTACTTAGCTTTAACTTTGGTAAGATGCGGATACAGCTGGAGAATACCAATGAGCCTTGAAAAAAAATGTGCTCCCCATTTGGATTAAGAAAAATGTATGGCAGGGTTGTCTGCCCTCTTTATCAGTTAATGTACATTTCCTTCTGGCTTTACAGTTTCACAAAACCAAGAATTACTTTAGCAGCATGGGGTTGGGGGCATTAAAAGTTCAAGAAGAGCATCCATTTGTAGTAAGTGGTAAAGGAAGAAAAATCAATTTCTTTTTTCGTAATTGATGCCACATGTAAATATGGTATTCTGTGGAATAAGACACTGACCTTGTTTTGTATTACTTATTTATGAAATGCTGTCTTTTTGTTCTTCAGATTTATGTGTAGAGATTTTGAGTTTATTTTTAATAATATGTAAGATTAATACCTAAGAGCAGATGTTTATCTTAAATAATTTTTTTTTCTGAATTCAAGTGATTTTGCTTTGCTATTTACATGTAGAGTATTGGTAAAAATACCCAAATAATTGATGGTTTATTTTCCAATTAATGTAGGCTCTCTACTTTCGAGTTGTTTATTCATACCAAGAAGTGTACTAAAAGGTTTTTGGTTAATTTTTTTTCCCCTTAAAATGGGGTGAGAACATAATTCTCACCACACATCACCAGCTATTACTAGAGAAATGAAATAATGAATGTAAAGTGTATTCATTTGCTCTGCAGGCTGTTACATAAATCCTATAAATAGCAGTGTACATGTGTAAACAAGATGATGGGTGATAATTTTCAAATATGAGTTCATAACTAGGAATTTTGAGTGAGGTCTTCAGTGTAGGGTTTTCGAAGATGAGCTATACATCAACACAATATTCCTTTCTTGCATTGGATTCTTGGAGGTAAAGTTCATTGTGAAAGAAAGAGAATGATGCTTTAATTAAATGAAGCTTTTTTCTTTTATTATTATTGGTGGTTTTTTTTTTAACAATTTATTCACTTTGTATCCTGGTTGTAACCTCCTCCCTCATCTTCTCCCAGTCCCACCCTCCATGCCTCTTCCCTCCACCCCTCTCTTTAGTCCACTGATAAGGAAAGTCCTCCTCTCCTGGTATCTGATCCTAGCCTATCAGGTCTCATAAGAACTGCCTGGATCCTCTTCCCTGTGTCCTCATAAGGCCACCCCACCAGGAAAGAACAGCAACTGAGTTCATGTCAGAGATTGCCTTTGCTCCCATTACTAAGGAACCCACATGGAGTCTGAGCTGCCTATGGGCTACATCTGAGCAGGGCGTCTAGGTCTTCTCTATTCTTGGTCATTGGTTGATGCATCAATCTCTGCAAGACCCTCTGGGGCCCAGATTTTTCCGCTTTGTTGGTCTCCTTGTGGAGCTCCTGTCCTTTCTGGGTCTTTTTATCTCCCTCTTCTTCCATAAGACTCCTTGCACTCTGCCCAATATAGCAATAGATTTACCCAGATGTTAGAAATATTTTTGGTTTTGTAAATGGTTAGTAAATAAGAAAATTTTTCTCTGAATATCAATCCTGTTGCCAGATATTGAATATTAAACCTAGAAAAGAGTTTCCAACAGTAACATCAATTACTTTGTGTTCTGGGACATCTTTAAAGGAAAAAAAATTTATCTGTATGATGTATATCTGTGTACGACTGTGTGGACATAAATGCAGGTTCCTACAGAGGCCAGAAGAGGCATTGCATTCCCTGAAACCAAAGTTACAGGCAGTTGTGAGTTCCCTGATGTGGGTGCTTGGAACTGAGCTTGAGTCTCTGCAAGACCAGACAACTCTCCAGCTCTTAATAAAGCATCCTTTAAATTCAGTAGATATTCAAGATTCAAAAATGCTTAAGGTACTTGACCAGCAAGGTCACAGTAAAAATTGTACCTCTGTGGAGGAATACTGCCTCTTCCTCAACTCAGTTTTTTGGATGCTGAACATTTAGCATATAGTTGACATGTAACAGTGGCCAAGAAGTAGGAATATGGAAGGGACATTGCTTTTCTCTGTGTCTTATCGCCTTGAGCAGTTTACTGGAAAGAAATGTTTGGGTGTGGTTTCGTAAGCGGGAGATGCTAGAGACAATAGCTAAACTGGAACAAAGTTCATCAGTTAATGAGAGAAGGTCATACTTTGTACGTTGGATTGTTCGGCTCATTGTGTGTGTGTGTGTGTAAGAGTGTATGTGTATGCATTCCTGGGCATGTATGTGAAGGTCAGCAAACAATTTCATGGATTGGAATTTGGCCTCCTCCTGGAGATATGGTGTCTTGGTTGTTGTTGCTACATAGGGAAGCAACGCTTCCCACTTGGCATTAGGAGCACTGGAATTCTAGGTGTGTGCTACCATATGAGATTTATGTGAATTCTGGGGATTCGAATTCAGGTCCTCATGCATTCACAGCAAGCACTTTACACACGGAACCATCTCCTTGGCTTTGGTCTCCACTTATATTTCCTTTCATTCTTGCAATTCATTGTTTAATTTCCTTGACTGCCTTATGAGAATTAAGAGGAAATTCAGAGATGCTTTGAATGAGAAGGAATGTACCATAGCCTATCCATGTCCTTCTTGGTAGCACTGTAAGTAGAGAAGGAAGAAATCTTACCAGAAGATGTGAGAGAGATAAACGGGAAGGGTAGAGAATTGGGTCTGCCAACTTGCACTTGTTTTCTACATGAAGTCTTTATATCTAGTATGTTCCACAGAAATCTTTTTTTCAGTCATGTAACGGTATGAAATGGGTCATAGTGGGTTGGATGAAGGGCATGGGAGCCCTGGGCTGCCATTTTTGTCTAAGTGGGGCCAACTCTCTTTGCTTCTTGCAGTCATTTGGACAGCTTTAGTACAGCTTCAATTCTAAAGGTAGCAAAGCACGCTCAACTCTAGTCAGGGCATGAATGATGAGAGGATGTGAGAGTCGATTTCTTAGAAGCATGCATCCCTACCACTTAAATCTCACTGTTTGGGCCTCTTAGTCTTATGATGAAACTCTAATTGGAGGAGTGGCTAGGACTTTTTGTCTGGCTAAGCCCAGAGAAGACACCATGGGTTTGGTGGGCATCTAATACTTTGCTCAGGATAGCCATGGTACAGATTTCTCAACCTCTTTTTTATGTCATATCCCTTCTTTTCCCATTTTTGTACCTTCTTCTTTCTTGGTTTAATCTCTTCTCTTGCTGTATGGTGCATGATTTAAATTTGTTTAAGAGAGAAAATGTTTAGGATAGAACTTTTGAAATGTTATCATCTAAAATTGTCTTCCTTTAGTTTTATGTCTGATGGATAGCTTTTCTAGATGTAGAATTTTAGGTAGTCATTTACTTCTGAATTTTGAGAGCATATTTGTCTTTGTAGCCACTGATAATTTTCTACTATTTAAAATCTTAATCCTTCATGCTGAATGAGTTGTCCCAGAAGCAAAACAGACACACACAGTATATACTCACTCATATAGACATACAACATAGGACAAACCCACTAAAATCTGTGCATCTAAAGAAACTAAGCAAGAGAGAGGACCCTAACTAAAATGTTCAATCCTCATCCTGAAAGGCAAAGAGGATGGACATCAGAAGAAGAAGAAAACAGGAAACAATTTAGGAACCTTCTACAGAGGACCTCTGAAAGCCAGAAGAAGAAAACAGGAAACAAACTAGGAACCTACCACAGAGGGCCTCTGAAAGCCTCTGCCCTACAGACTATCAAAGCAGATGCTGAGCCTGATGGGCAACTGTTGGGCAGAGTGAATGGAATTTTATGTAAGAAGTGAGAAATAGTAAAAGCTGGAGAGGACAGGGTCTCCACAAGGAGAGCAACAGAACCAGAAAATTTGAACACAGGGAACTTCCCAGAGACTCATACTCCAACCAAGGACTATTCATGGAGATAACCTAGAACCCCTGCACAGATGTAGCCCATGGCAGTTCAGTGTCCAAGTGGGTTACATAGTAATGGGACTGCCTCTGACATAATCTGATTGGCCTGCTCTTTGATCACCTCCCCCTGAGGGGGGAGCAGCCTTACCAGGCCACAGTAGAGGACAATGCAGCCACTTTTGATGAGAACTGATAGACTAAGATTAGAAAGGAGAGGAGAACCTCCCCTATCAGTGGACTTGGGGAGTGGCATGCATGCAGAAAGGGGAGGGAGGGTGGGATCGGCAGGGGAGGAGGGAGGGACTTATGGGGGGATACAAAATGAATAAAGTGTAATTAAAAAAAATTAAAAAAATCTTAATCCTTTAAATGTGATGTTTTAATTTAAAATGCTTAGTGTTGTCATATTACCAAAAACTTGAAATTTCAAAAAAAAAAAAAAAGAACTGAAAAGAATCATTAACAAATAAGGGAGAATTTAAAACTATAATCAAAGGAAATTTTCACAATCTATTTAACACACAAAAAAGTGTGCTGGTAATGAATGAATTTCCAAACCTGTTGTCTTTAAATTTTCTCTTAAAATTTTACACTTGACATTTGTTTATATACTACTATGTGACCATTTATATACCAATACCCCAAAATATTTAAATTTCCTCATCAGTATATTTCTGCTCATTAAGTCTAGTTCAATGACCTGTGCTACTAATAAAACTAAAGTATTATGTTGTAAAGTTTCCAAATTGATATTAAAACAAGAAACTCCTACAAACAACAACAACAAAAAAACTTGAAATTTCAAAGCATTGTAATTTGGAATGGGTCATCTTTTAGTGATTGTATGGGTCTCTGTTTGTCCTTCAGCACTGGGAATTTTTCATGCATTGCCTATTTTATCAATTCTCAAGTGAATTCTTCCTGCAACTTAACATTTCAAATCAGAAAAACAGCATACAGCTTAATTCCATTGTATCTTCAGTAGCCAAGTGGTAGTCATGACATGATTATGAAATGTAGACCTCTGATAGGATAAGAAAGTACCAACAATAAAAAATCTTGAAGTGAATGAAATGTGAAATGTTTTTTTTTTTTTCCTCTTTCCAGGGCCTCCATAAGTAAATGTCATCTGACATATTATTCTTCAACTCTCATATACAGTATTATTTCATGTATTATGAAGACAATGTTTCTGATGAGCTGTAATGCCCTCATGCCATTTAGGAAATTAGTTTAATTTTTATTGGTAGAATTTGTGTAAGCTTAAGTAAATATGAACTGCCTTGCACATGTGTCTCCTGAGAATGTATAACTAACGGGTACAGTAAAGTTCTCAAATAGGCTGGTCTTCAAATGCACTCACTACTCAGAGCCTTAAAATTCGCATTCAGAATCCACCTCATCTCAGTCTCAGGCCATTCATGCACATGCTTATCTCTGTGGAACCGCTTTACATGCCAGCAAGAGCTGCAGCGCTGCAAAGTCGCTTAGCAGTTACGCCGATGAGGCTTGCTTTGTGGCGTCATCTTGGTGCACGCTGTTAGGCATGCTTCCCCACTGTTCCTTCTGTGCAAGGATATGACTTCTAGTTGTGAAACATGTTTTATTACCATCCTTTGCGTCTTCTTCCAGCAAAAACAGCATCCACTCTGCAAGTTTTGATGGGTGTGCAAACCCGGTCATTCACCAGGCCTCCACCGTCTGGTCTGTCTAGTGGCAGGCGTAACATGCTGTTTTCAGATGTGCCCTGATTTAGAGCTATGAGAAGATGGAAATTATACATGCATGTATGGCCAAAATTAATTATCTTTTAAAAATGAAGGTTTTATTTTATTTTTACTGTAGACCTTGCAAGCAAGACAAAGAAGCATTTGAATTTTCTCAAAGTGAAATATAAATGGCAAGAGTCCCCAGGATTCCTCTAAAGCCACACATGTGAGGCAGGAAATGCACTCCTGCTGGGAGGTGATGAAAACGTGAAGAGAACCATATTTTTTGACTGAGGTTTCCCTTGTCAGGTACCTCAGCAAGCTGTGCCTGGAAACAGTGGGAAATGCTTTTATAGTTGTCCCTCTGCATAGACTCACAGTGATGTCATGCACACAGCTCCAAAACTTGATTTTTTCACTCAAAAACTTTGTAACAATTCTGTGAAGGATCACACAATATTTTACTTAGCTTATTCTCTGATGGTGACTACTACAACTGCCCCTGTGTCCAATTTGTGTGGTTTTCTGTTGCCTTAAGAAGCATCCTAATGCCAATTCAATTCCAGAGTTAAGAGCTACACACATTGTAAATGCTTTTTTTTTTTTTTTTTGACACCAAATTTCATTTCAGAAAGATTGTACCCATTTATTTTCATCAAGTATCCACAAGAGTGGTCATTCTATCACTTTCCACTAATCCTAGATTTTGTGTCTTTGATCAATTAGAGGAGACACAAATGCTATCTTGGCTGTTTTCAGCTCATTTTCATTGACTTTTGGGAGTCTGAACATTTTCTTAATTTGATGTTGCCCCTGGAATGAGATCCTGCCTAAGGGCAGAAGGTATGAACAGTGTGGCCTGGAATGGCACCTTGGTTGGTGGCAATGGCCAGAATCTGGCTGGCAGAGGATGAATAGTTACACAGCTTGGGAGACCAAAGAGAGCTAGTGGACACTTTATCTCCATAGATATCATTTTTATTCATTACCTAAGTGTCTGGAAGCCTTCCAGGAACTACACATACTGTCACTTTAACCACTGTCTCTGTACCAAGATAGAACCGTAGCTTCCAAAATGTATGATCCTCACCTGTTTCGTAGACTGTGTGACCTATGGTACGACAAACAGGCTTAAGTATTCTTCATGTCAGGAGAGATCAGGGGGAGGGCCTTCTAAACCTGAAGGTGGCTATGTGAAGTTGCATGGGTAGGGCACAGAGAAGAAACAGGAATTATACATAATTGCCATATAGAGAAGGGCCAGAAGGACACACTTGAAAAGCCGACTGAAATCACATTGTGAATTGAGTGTGGTTGGAATGTGAGTTTAAGCGTGTGCTCTTTCCCACGACAATGCTCAGGAACCTCTGAAATCTTTAGGATCTTGGCTTTGTGTGGTGTGATAAATGTCATGTTTTAGGAAAGTTATCAGAAACAGATGGGGACAATGTGAAGGTTTCACTACTGGTTGCTGCATATATTTGATGTATTGATTCTAAATATGGCTCAGACAGGGGCAGAATCTTTTCTGCTATGGATGATTAGAGTTTAGGAGGTTCATGAAATGAGTTGAATGTTTCTACTACAGAATTATCATCATTATTTCACAGAAAAAGACAACTTAATGTTGGTGTATTTTTCTCTTGTCTTTCTCTATGGCATTAGAGACCAAGTTTCCCATTCTACCTTGCCCCTCATCTGAGCATTACTTGTTGGCATATTTTTTTCAATCTATTTTATTGGGTTTTTCTATCTATCACCCTTCTCCACCCCAATCCCTTTCACTATTCCAACACTATGTAAGAGAGACAGAAAGTTAGAGGGGAAAGGGAGCGTGGCCTCTACAGTCTACATCCTGCTGATTTGGGAGGTTGAGTTCCTTGGTGAAAGCCCAGTCAGAATGCCCATCAGTCCAGGAAAGCAGCAACCCAGTAACAGCAAATGCAGCAGCAGGACAAACCAGCAGCAGTGGGACAGCAATAAGGGGAGCAGCAGCTGCCATGGACACTCTTGGGGTTTCCCCATTTATACCCTTTCCAGAGTCCCCCAGAATAAACTACAGTTGGAAAAGATCACTCCAATGCAAGTGTACAAGGCAAATCATAAACTTCTGCTGTGATTAAAACAGAAACACATAACATAACTAGGTTTTAAAGAAGCTAAAACTCTCACCACATTTCCCCCTTTTGTCCAAAAAAATGGCCTTTTCTCTAACATAAATAAACTATGTACAATAAGAAAAATTATGAGAACTATCAAGTAAGAATTGTTTTGTTTTTTTAACCTAAATCACTTTCTTATCACAACTTGCATTTATCAACCTAAAAATATTTTTAGACCTTAAAACATTTCTTAGATCCTAAACAATTTAAGATTTTATGTCTTTCATCTTTAATAAGGAAAATGGTAAGACTATACCTAACTGGTCTTTAACTCCATCAGAGACCTGAGAAGGATAAATATTGCCTGAGAAAATAAGAACAGAGCAAGCAGCTTCCAAAACTGTAGAAATGACAGAGATTTCTGGCTATCTGGACAGTCACCCAAGGCTTCCCTGTATCATTAGGGCATCCAATCTTCAGTCTACAGACCCAGAATATCTGACAAACTTTTCTGTGAAGCAGAAATTTTGAAGAACTGGTCTTACCTTATTTCTGCAAAGTTGGGTAGTTGATTTTTCAGTGTTCTGCTTGTCCACAGTTTGGACAACTTGCTATCAGCAGTCAAGGTAAGGGCAGCGTTTTGCTCGGTGGCTAGCTTTGCCACCTTTGAAGTAAACTCCATATGGAGATTCTTCAATGCCCATTATCTTCTTTGAGATAGACTGGAGGTGCTGCCAGGAGCAGATGTGTTTCTCTGTCAGAGAAGCCTTATATTATTAAAGCATCTTAAATGCTATATTCTGCAGATCTGGGAAGTGTTTGAAGACCATGTATCCATCTATAGTATGTTTAAATAGTCAAATGTTGCTTCTTTCTAGCTATTTATTATCTGCTTAACTTTGAAAACATATACAAGAAATTAAATAAACCTTTATTTCTATAATTAACTAAAGTGGTACCTAACAAGGCCAGAAGTAAGATTGTTTATAGAAAACTACTTACTTGCATTTCTAGTGATCCTTAACAGTTTGCAATGGTAGCTTTCAAAAGACTAGAACTTTTCATTACATTTTTAGATGAGTTGCATATGTACAAAACATTAAGCAGGAGTTGAACAAAATAGTCTTAAATTTCTATCAATATACAATAATCCCTACCAATGTAAACTATTTGAGACTAGTATATTCAATAATCTACATTTTATCCTATCATCCCCCCATTTTAAATATACTTTTGTCATCCTCTTTTTTCTTTCTTCCCCCTATAATAAGAAGCAACATTTTTGACATATAGCTCAGGACTTTAGAACATGTATAGGCCATGACAGAAAGAAAAATTGTTTTCTGATTATGCCATATGGTGGGTGGATATGTATTTGGCATATAGAAATGCAAAATTAACTCAGAAAGTGCAAACCCTATAGGTTTGCCATAATATCATCTACTATGCCAAATGATACAGATATGCCATGGAGAAGATAAATAAACACACTAATTAAGCCATTAGGAATTGCAAAATTACCTGTGATAGACTTTATATTAACTTGAGTTGTTAGAATGCAAGAGCAAATCAAAATCTTATATACATCTGATGCGAAGGAATTTTAAGCACAAAACAGGGGATCTTAACCTTAGTAGCTTGCAGTTGGATGGTTTCTAATTATTTTCATTAAAATCTAAACAGTATTTTCTGAAGCACAATACATTATATTCTTAGGTATAATCTATCTTGTCCAGGAAGTCATTTTCTAAATGAGTAACTTCTTTGCTATTCCTGTCCGATAAACCATCCTTTTCAGAGATGGTCATAAAATCATCATTAACAGTCATTCTTCTAGGTGGAATGGTAAATACCTTCTGATCATCCATGGCTTATAGTCTATTCATTTGTGAATAGTTACTGCTGTGGAACATTCTGGTATTCACAAAATGCATTTAAAATTGTAGCTCAAGGATTCAATTTTTATTCTTTCAGTAACTGCAGCCAAAGGCTGTACTCTCATTCAGTCTAGATAAGTCATCATGACATTCCTGAGCCAGCAGTAGGATGCTCGATGGAAAGCTGGAAACAGGAGGTGGAAAGGAAGTGATGTAGATAGCCTCCTTTACAAACACAGTGGCAGGGCTCCACCAACGTGTATTATAGGTTTCAGAATATTTCACAACACCTAAGACCACACTTTCTTCATTAACAAAGACAACCTGCACTGCTTATTTTTATCCTTTACAAAGACTCAGTGGTTTTTTTTCATTTTTTTTTTATTAATTCAATTTACATCTCAGTGATAGGCCTCTCCCTCCTCTCCTTCTGGTCCCACCCTTCCTCCCACATCCTCTGTCCCCTATAGGGGAGGCACCCCCCAACCCAGACATCCCAGCTCATCTGTTCACATAAGGACTGTGTTCATCTTCCTCCCCTGTGGCCTTGTAGGGCAGTCCCATCAGGAGGAAGTGATCAAAAAGCAGGCAGTATAGTCCATGTGAGAGCTATCTCCCAGTCTCCTAACTAGGGGCCCACATGAAACCTCAGATGCCCATCAGCTACTTATAAGTAGAGGACCTAGATCCAGACCATGCACTTGGTGCTTCAGACTCCTAGGCCCCTCTGGGACCTGGCTGATTGGCTCTGGCAGTCTTCTTGTGGAGCTTTTGTTACCTCTAGGTCCATTTATCCTCCCCACCCCCTCTTTTCCAGTAGGCTCCCTGTGCTTCTCCCAACGTTTGGCTGTGCATCTGAGTTCTGCTTCAAGCCACTGCTGGGTGGAGCCTCTAAGAGGACAGCTCTGGTAGGCTTCTGTCTGCCAGCATGTCAGAGTATAGGTAATAGTACTAGGGATTGGCTTTTTTTCCATGCGGGTGGGTCTTAGGGTTGGGTCCGGCACTTGTTGGACATTCCTTCAATCTGTGTTCTATCTGTTCTAACTCTGTCCATCCAGATCTTGTAAGTACAGTAAGTTTTAGATTAAGGTTTTTTTTGTTTGTTTGTTTTTGTTTTTTTTTTTTTTTTGTGGGTGTGTTGGTGATCTCTTCCGTACACTAGACTCAGCATTTTTTCCCTCTGGATATTATATAAATAATATTTATTGGGCACCCTCCACGTGACAGCCAAGTTACTAATGCTTTAAAATGCTTTCCTGTGTAATTCTCAGTGAAACCCTGTGATGAAAACATTATTGCACTCATTTTGAAGATGGCAGCAATTGAAGGACAGTCAAGTTATTTGCATCAGTTTCTATAGCCTATTTTCCCAGTCCTTGCTTAAGACAATTTTTTAAAATATATGTTTAAAGAATATTGAGTTTATATATTTTTAAGCACATAGATAATTTTATGTAATCTTCACCACACACACACACACACACACACACACACACAATGATGTGAAATCTTCACCACACACACACACACACACACACACACACACACACACACACACAAAGACGTGAAGGTTTACAGAGTCAAAGAAAATGGTTTGGCTTCACATGGAACGAGGATTAAAACCTGGGTTCATTTCTCTTCAAAGCCTGGATTTTCTTTCTCCATTGGCTTACAAAACTTCTTAAAATAATTAGTTTTTGCAAATGTTTTCTGTTTTACTGTTTCATCATGTAAGTACACAGGTGGTACGGCCCTTCAGATACGAAATGCTTTAATATGGAGTGCCCACTGAATGCCTTCTAGCACTTAAATGCTTTTCACCTTTGACATATATGGAACAATTCCTGTTTGGAGAGAGAAGCAGCCATGTGCCTGGGTGCTTCTAGCACTTTCCCCTGCTCCCTTAGGTTATGACAAAAAATAGTATGTCCAGACTTTGCCAAATATGCTTTTTGGGGAGGAAGTCACCTGTAGTTATCAACTGCTCTTGTGCATTACCTCGTCTTATCCCGAGGCACACTATAAGCTCACATAGTTATTATATTATGTTTGTGTGCTGAGAATGGCTAGCTGGAGGCCATATTTCTGGGAAGCCGCATCTCTAGGACACAAGCTCAAAGCTATGACTTTGGAAAATTATTGTACTTTATGGACTGTGTGGTGTCTTCAGAGAGAACCCGAGCATTCTGGAGCACTTGGCATTCTCCTTTTCTTTTCTTGCAAGGGTAACTAGAAAAGTACTTAGGATCCAGCAGTGTTTTAACAGGCATTCATTAGACAATGACATACTTTATGTGGGTCATATTTAAGACTCTTTTATATAAAATATAACTTAGGACGGTAATTAAGAAGGTGGGCTTTGGGATTAGATACAGAGGGTTACAGCTCATCACTGCCATTTATTACTACTTGTTGTAAGGTCTTGGAAAAGCATTGTTCTTTTTCATTTATTTATTTATTTATTTGTCTATTTGGGACTACTAATCCCTTTCATAGATTTTGTTAGGAATTCACAAATGAATATCTATAAGTCACCTAGCATAGTGTGTGACATAGCATATAGTGGGCTAAAAATTTAAGAAGATGTAGATCCTGGAAATGCAAATCACATTAATGGTAACATCATGGTTTATATTTCTCCTTATATGATTGTTGCATACACTCTGATTACAGTCAATCTAGGAAAAAAACATTGTCTACCTGATGTAACCTAACACTTCCATTTGGGGAAGATTAAATTTCAAAGCTGCAGAAAATTGGCCAAGAACACAAGGGTAAGGAAGGGAAGTAGAAAACCAAAGCTAAATGAAAAGCAGAGACCGTTGCCCTGGCTGAGATGATGCTGGAATCACTGAGGGTTCAGTGTGGAATTAAGTTAGGAGTTTTATTCTTTAAAACAATTGTAATTGCTTTTGATGGCTCTGCAGAGAATATCCTCTGGCCTCAGTGGCAGGGGAGTTGCCTCCTCCCTGGTCTCAGCTCTCAGCCTTCTGCTGGTTTGGCATCCTCTGCTTCCTTCCCCAGGTCTGACCTTTTGCCGGCATTTCCTCTGACTCATTTTGGGTTTTGCTCTTGGCTTTCAGCTTCTGTTCTGGGAATTTCTTTTTCTAGGTTCCTGGGTGCCTTTCAGACAGTTATTGTCTTGATTTGATCCCCCCTCCCCCCACTAGAATCCTTCCTTCAGGAGTGACACCATGTCTTGCCACTCTGGATTGAATTAATTGCTAGAGGTGACATTTGTCACCTTCTGCTGTTTCTGCTGGTCTTGGGCCAAGCTGAACAGACCTCTTCTGAACCCGTGTGGCTGTAGTCATGCTGACTTTAAGCATGTGTTGGTGCTGCAGAATGCTGAGGATAGTAAAATGCCAGGCTAACTCTGAGGACCTTTCTGTTTTAAGTGTCTCAAAGAATCTCTACACTTCGGGGCATGCTTGGATTTCTTAGCCTCTTGTGAAACACTACATGGAGAGACATACTGACTAGGGAGCTCCATTCTAAAGTCCCTTATGGAAAACACACACTCAAAAAAGAGCAGTGACTCTCTGCCACTTGTCTCGCTCACTTCTACTTGTCTATCAGAAACTTTCTAAAGGTCCCACCCAATCATCTTGGCTGACCCAGAAACAAGAACCTGTTTGGACAAGGATAAGGATGGTGATGTTTCTGTGGAGACAGGACAGGTAGTACCTAAGGATATTTAGAGAGATAACGGGCATGAAACTACAAAGAAACTAGGAACAGTGAAAGAGGAGACCATGGAGGGAATTCAGGAGTAATTTGCCGAGTACTAGTTACTGTGGTAGCTTTTGGATTGCTGTGATGAAATAGCTGAGACAGTTAACTTATAAAGGGGAAAGGTTTATTTAGCTCCTGACTCTGGAGGTTCAGGATACATTGACTTTATTGCTTTAGGTGTCTAGTGAAGGTGACAGATAACAATGGCATTGAGGCTGAGTCGGAGCAAAACACTCATGTCGCAGGCCAGTCGGTAGGGAGAGACTGGGTCCTACAGCCCCCCCCCTTGAGGTTACGTCCTCAGTTATCTAAGGCTTTTACTAGGCTTTACTCTGCAGAGGTCTCTTTGCATCCTAACAACATGAAACGAAGACCGAGTTTTTTAATGCATGGACCTTTGTGAGACATTCATCCAAACTATAGACAGCACCAATTAAAAAGGAAGAGAGTGTTCATTTTGTACACTGAGAGGTATGTATTGGTCAACCATTTTCCTCTACATTTGACATCTTGTGTGACAAATAAAGTTATATTTGCATAATAAACCGATTATAGAAGGCACCTGTGATTTTCAGTTAGATGCAAGGTGTATAAAGGAGAAGTCAATACTTTAAATGCTTAAATTCCTATTTTAGTTTCTTGGGGATTTATGTTAGTCTTGACAGAGAAAAAAGGAACAGTGGGGAGGTACAATTTTGGGTAAAGAGGTGCTGTTTTGTGTTTTAACACCCAAAGTTAAAGATACTCTTATAATTGAAAACGACAGACACCTGTAAGGTACTTAGGGTGTGGTTGTAGAGCCAGGTTGTTTTTAGAATCGAACTACTAATGGACTCTGTGTTTTCATTGAGTGTCTGTGTATTGCTTTTCAAGAAGAGTGTCCAAGGTTTAAAGGAATTGTTGCTGTATATGTAAGTATTAAGACATTAAGGATACATTTATACAGAAATTGTGGCTTTTAAAGCAAAAGAGGAAAATTGATTTAAGAAAACTCATTTTTTAATTAAAAATATTTGACAATAGCGCAGGAGCAGGACAGAATATTTTTGGAATACACATGCTCAGAAGCTCTACATTTGAGCTGGGACAGAGCTTTGGAAAATGATGTCACACTGCCCAGGCAGTGCCAATTGGCTGGTCTTCCCTGGTGCAATGGTATACCAAGCACTGAGTGTTTGGGAACACTGAGCCGAGGATTAAACCAGTGAGGAAACCCTAAAGGAGGCCAACATTTGCACTCTGAGTGTTACTCAGAGCACAGAGCCAGGTAAACAGAAGGGCTGGGCCATGCTCTGGGCCCTGGACAGAAAATCCAATCAGAAATTTGCTAGGCTTCGTCGCTTGCCAGAACTTCATTTGAGGCAGCTGCTGGTTGATAGAAATGTCGAAGACGGGTGGTAGCATTCTTTCTCTCCTGCTTGCTAGATTGTTGTTCTCCAAACTCTTTTGTCCCCTCATTCTGACAGCTGAATTTATTTTTAAAAATATCTCATCATAGATGTGTGTACAGTTACCTTCA
This sequence comes from Meriones unguiculatus, assembly GCF_030254825.1. NCBI lineage: Eukaryota > Metazoa > Chordata > Mammalia > Rodentia > Muridae > Meriones > Meriones unguiculatus. Next base: position 80,617,914 of record NC_083360.1, read on the forward strand.
ATAATCAATGAATCCAGAAATCCTCAAAGATGAAAGAAATTGATGAAAAGGTAAAATTTGTATTTCTAGAATCCAGGATTATTTGGGCACTTTCTGCAACTTTTGAAGACTCTTGATTAACTTCTTTGTAAGCAAAATAAGTGATACTCAAAGTCCACAGTGATGAATCATGGAAAAATATTCTAACCGTGATTGACATAAGAGGATGTCTCCATCACTCTTAAATTTTACCTCCAACCACCTTGCTTCCAGCCCAGCCCAGAGCAAATACTGCTCAGACTTCTCCCATTGTATGTCAATTTGTATCTTTTAGTATTTTATGCAAATCAAATTATGTGCAGTTTATTTTTATTTTTAATTAATTTTTCTTCTTAGTTCTGTATTGATACACTTCTTGTTGTTTATTTACTAATGGTAGATTGACCTTTAGGCTATTCTAGAATGTTGCCCGTCCATATTTTGTGGACATATGCTTTCACATAGCTTAGGGAAATACCTAGCTACAGAACAGCATGGTTGTTTTAGCTAATCAGAAAGCACATGGCTACATGAAAGATAGTGAATTTCCCAGAATAAATATATTCATTTATATTCATTCATTCTTCAGTCAACATAGACTTTTGAGAAAACACACATGCTTTGAGAGCCAAAATTAAATATTGCATGTCTGCTTTTATAGAAATTTATTTTTTTTAAAGAAGTACCCATTTTGGAAGCCATTTATATGATTAAAGCAGAATTTCAAGTCACAGGGGAACATAATTATTTCCTAAATATTTGCTCAATTTGGAGAAGAAACTGAACGCTGTTGGCTTTGTAAATGAAAAAAAAAAAAGTACAACCAAAATTAGAAGTGAAGCTAAGGCTAAATGTAATATGACAGGTAGCCTACTCTGAGTGTTGGGGCAGTAGGAGAACACTAGGGGAAAGATGGGTGTAATGTTTTGGGGAATCCTACGTTATCTTCTCAGCTTACTCAATCTGAAAAAAAGTTGGCGTTTTTCTTTGTTTTCTTTTGTTTTGTTTTGTTTGTTTATTTTTTTTGGAGAGGTTTCACACCACAGCAGCCCAAAGTAGCCTAGAGCTCGCTGTGTAGTGAGGCTGATGTCAGGCTCCCAGTAATCTTTTTGCCTCAGCCTCCCAAGTGCTGAGGTTACAGTAAGAGTCGCTGCTCAATTAAATTGATACCGAAGCTAAAAATAATCGCAGAGAAATGTTTGGTGTCCTTTCTTATCAAGAAAACTGCCTTTACAAGTCAACAGTAAAAATGCTGACCCTTAGGCAGAAATGTGGGCCAAGGGTATAAAGGCAAAATAATCTGTACACACACTGCTTTGTAAGAAAGGAGCACGCTCAGCAGCCCTGTGCTTCTCCAGAGGAATGGTTCAGCTACTACCTTGTTTTCCTGTTTAACGCTGTGTCCTAGGTCTGTCTTTTTTTTTTCTCCCCCCTCCACCCCCCCCTCTCACACACACACACACACACACACACACACACACACACACACACACACGGCCACGGTAGGAAGTCTAGAGGGCTTCCTACACTGCAGGGCTCAGCTCCTTCCCTGTGTTCGTTGTTCCTCTCGAAAGCCTCTGCTGCTTGTGTTCTGTTTTTACAAGCGTCTTAGGAGACCCACTTGTGATCAAAATCTGAGCCTTCTCTTGTGATCAGCCTAAATACTCAGAAAGCTTTTTTTTTAATAAATCAGTATGATTTCTGTTCTTTTTAGTGATTATTAGTGGAGTATATGTGGGGAGGCATATGTGTGAGCTCAATTGGAGAAAGACAGAGGCAGAGACAGAGACAGAGACAGAGACAGAGAGATGTATTTGAGAGTAAGGTAGAAAATACAATGGATCATCCCAAACCTGACAGATATTTAATAATAAACAGTGGAAAAATACACTAATTCTTTAGAATGATTAAAGGAGTATAGCCTGGGGTAAAGGGATACAATTTTTCTGCTATCCAACTGCTTGAGTCAGAAGAGGAGGAAAAGATAGGCAGGCTCAAAGAATGTGTGAAAAGGGCCCTTAAGTCTGTGAGAAGAAATATATACTGTCAGAATGTTCTCAAAAGGGAAATTATTAATTTGTATTAATAATAATAAAATGGTTTGTGCTCTATTTTGAATGCAAGATAAAGTCTAAGGCAGTGATCAAAGATGTCTCTCAGTGGATTTTTACTAAGAATGTCACTCACAGCACTATTTATGATGTGAAGAATGGGAAATAGCCTTATTGTCTAATATGAGAAAATTGTGCTACTTATAATCAAATCTATGAAAAGCATTTTTGTAGAGTATTTTTGAATTGGAAAAATAAATATGATATTATGTAAATTAGATAAGAGCAAGGTACAATCCTATGTGTGATTTAATCCATTTCACAAGTAGCCTCTTGACAAAGTACATTTTATAGAAAGCATCTTTCTAAAATTATAATTTCAGGAATACCTTTGTATCTGAATAAAACCAAACATGCTTCTTAAATATGCTGTCAAAACAAAACATTGGGCCAGATTCTTCTAGAGCTGGCATCCAAGGCTGGTAAGTACACTGTGGAAATGGTGGTCTTCTAAGGAATGCCCATCCCCAGGGCTGTTTTCTTGATCTGTGCCACACAGAAGGCAGAGAAGGTCAGCAGGTCCTTGCTAACCGGAGGAAGCACAGCCAGGAAAGTAATTAGGGAGAAGCCAAGAGTCTCTGTGTTTATCTCAGGAGACTGGTCACTCTCATCTACTTTGGGGGCGTTAGCCTTTAAGAGTAAGGGGGTGGTGCCTATAGATGCCTGTCTAACAGCAGCAACTGTTTTTGTTTTTGTTTTTGTTTTGTTGTTGTTGTTTCTGCATTAAAATTATTATTTGTTTATTTTGGTGCCTTTTGAGGCAGACTTTTATTCCATAGCACAGGCTTACCTGAAGCCCACTCTGTGACTTAGCATGTCTGGGAAACTCAAAGCAGTCCTTTCGCCTCTGCCTCCTTTCGTGAATCACTGTGGCTAAGGTAGCCCCTTCTCTCTGCCTCTGTTTATTTCTCTCTGTCTCTCTCTGCCTCTCAGAAACAGTTTATTCTGGAGCTGTTTTGAGATCATGGCCTGGGAATACAGATTTAGGTTACGCCAAATTCCATTTTGGGGAGTCAGCAAGGTCCATTTGCGTATGTGTGTGTGTGTGTGTGTGTGTGTGTGTGTGTGTGTGTGATAGTAGAGGCTTTAACTTTGCCTTAGATGGAAGCATAAGAATGAAAGGCATGAGCCTAGGCTGCTGCAGAGAGTATGAGCTGAACAGTAAGAGTGTGTGTCCGAATGTATGTGTATGCTGCTTATCCACCCCAACTCATGGGACTGTACTGGCTTTATGCTTTTCCTACTGTGGAATGCCACACTCTAGCTCCCTGTGCATACTATTGTAACTTTTATTGTCACGATGACTCAGCTCTACATGCACATTTTTTTTTAATATAATTTTGTTTGTGTTTTACACGTTATGAGTGACTGGGAAAAGTCGAAAGGGTAGGCAGTAAGAATATCAGTCAGTGTTTCAAAGATTGGATCATTTATTGCATAATTCACATCTTTATTCTTGTATTGACAGCAACAAATGTGCCTCATTTGTAATATCACAAGACTATACCATAAGAATCCCTTTTCTGAAATTGTCACTGCAGTTGACACCTGCTGTGCTGATTGATTTACATTCTATAAGGCTATCCACACTACAGTCAAGCATAAGGAGTCTGCACTGTAGGAAGGTGACCTAGATAAGGCAGTGAGATTTCTCCTATCAGATGGGAGTGCAGAGCCTCCTTGGCACTTAGAAAACAAGTCTGGATTCTTTCAGCCATGTCTTCCTCTCGTTGGTATTGTGCCCATGGCGTCTCGGTAAGAATGCCTCTGGAGCCTTCTAATTCTTCTGTCATCAACCTCTTCCACCCTCTGCACAGCAAAAAACAGATGTTCCTGGATGCAGACCTGGCTGTTGTATTTCCCTGCTTAAAATTCCTCAGCAGCATTCTGTGGCACAGAACTCGCTCCCCCTTGGACACCCTGAGCCTTTCCCTCTCAGGAATCTTCCTTGCATCTCCCGTGGTATCTTATGAACTACTTGGAAGTCTCCAAGAGTGGCACCCTCTACTGTTGACTTTGCTCTGTCTTTTGTGTTCTTTGTCTCCCGGCCCTTATTTTGTGCTGCCTGCTCAGTTCCACCTGGCAGAAAGACTGGTTGCTTTCTGGTTTTCTCAGGACGACAGAACTGTAATTTTTGCTTATTTCATGAGAGAGCCTCAGTGGCCGGAAAGAACCATGTCTTCCTCAACGGGCTGAGGGTGGATTATACTGGGGATGTTTGCTATTTACTTGAATAAAAGTTTTGCATGCATTGCCGTGGCGGTTTGAATAGGGATGGTCCCCAATAGAATCGTGTGTTTGAATGCTTGGCCCCCAGGGAGTGGCACTAGCACGAGGTGTGACAGTGTTGGAGTAGGTGTGGCCTTGTTGGAGGAAGCTGTCACAATGAGAGTGGGCCTTGAGGTCTCCTATGCTCAAGCTAAGCTCAGTGTGTGCAGAGTCCCTTTCTGTAGCCTGCAGATCAAGGTTGGGAACTCTTACCTGTTTCTCCAGCACTATGTCTACCTGGACATGTTTCCCAGAATGATGATAATGGACTAAACCCCTGAAACTGTAAGCCAGCCCCAATTAAATGTTTTTTTTTTTGTTGTTTTTTTTTTTTTTTAATAAGAGTCGCCTTGGTCATGGTGTCTCTTCGCAGCAATAAAGCCCTAAGACCCTTTTTAAATTTCCTGCAACAAATTATTGTTTGATCCACATTGTTGGAAGCTCAGAGATGTTGTGCTTTTTATGCTATTATTTACCTAATATCTATCTGTGCCTTCCATCAAACTAATCAAATAGACTAGAGTATGCTGCATTGAAAAAAAAAAACATGTCAATATTTCAGTGGCTTCCATAAGTCAATGACCCATTCTCAGGGTTCATTGGTAACTAACCAGTGTTCAGATACTCTGGGGTCTGTGTGACAGAGAAACCTTCCTTTAGAACACTGCCATTTTGTCACAGCAAGAGGCAAAGAGACTCGGTATACACAGAGAGAATCTGAAATTCCTTCAGGTTTCACCTGCACCCCACCCCTCCACTCTGCAAATGGCTAATCCTAAGCATAGCAGAGATGGGTAGGGATAGCATTGGTGAAGAACAAAATGACAAGAACAATTATGGGGACCTGAAAAAGGAAAGGAGCCCCTCATCTGGAAGTCTGGTTAAAGCTTCTTGCCATCCGAGAAGCAAGAACCCCAGCAACGTCTGGCATGGTGGCCCACACTCCCAGCACTTGGGAAGACAGAGGCAAACAGATTGCTCTTAGTTCCGGGACAGCCTGGTATACAGAGAGAGTCCAGAACAGCCAAGGCTACACAGTGAAACCCTGTCTTGAAAAAAACAAACAAACAAATGAAAACAAAAACTAACTAAACAAACAAACAAACAAAAAAACCCAGCACAGTATTGGCTGTGAAGGCTGCCAATATCCTTACATAGTATTTTATGTGAGAGTAACAAGAACTAGGCTTAAGGTCTAAGTGTGCTTGCGCTTACAAAAGACCTCATTGGCATTTTGTGGGTATCTCAAGCAAGACTGTGACAAAAGCCTGTGATAGACAAAGTTACAAAGAGGGAGGGCTTACTTTTGCTCACAGCTTCGGTTATCGTGGGGCCTATGGTAAGGTGAAAGCAGGGCATCATGGGAACAGGTGATGGAGCCACACTTCTCATGCCCTGGCTTCAGGAGGTCTGAGATGAGAAGGCCGGGTTTCCAATGTCCGCTTCAAGTCCTCCCCTCTTCCAGTGACCTAACATCTGCTTCTCCTCACTCTCTTACAGCGTCCACACCTCCAAACGTGCTTTGGGGGGGGGGGGGGCATTTAAGCTTCAGTGCACGGACTTAGGAGATACTCAGGCCTAAGTTATTACAACAGTGTTAGGTTTAACAGCGCTGCAAGGCCAACAACCCCAGAAGGGGATTGTTCTTTCCTTACTGTTTCAGTGCAGCCAGCTACCAGGGGTCTTAATAAAGAACTTCCGGCATTCTGGCCAAAGTTTATAAATTGTTTCGGTTGTGTGAGGCCCGGAAGAAGCGTGTGTGCAGAGCAGGGCACAGGCACCCTGTCTTTCATGACTCCAGAATGGCCATGGTCAGGCACAATGGAACACAGCTCACTCTGCCCCCAGACGCCGTGAAGTGGTTTGTTATTTGTAAATAGCGGGGCATCTTATTCTTGCAGGAAAGTTATCGCCATAGCAACATGTCACCTCTTTCAAGTCAGAGAGGCTCAAGGTTCCTTCTTGGGGAAAAGATGGGATGTTCGGAAAGTTCTCATCAAACCCACTGTGAAGTTCACGGTGCCATTTCATTCATTTGTCACATTTCCCTGGGAAGTAGCCAAGATTCTCCACTACAGTTCCTACCGCTGGAAGCTGTTGCCCAAGGAAGTTTCCGTAGCTCTGGTCTCCAGACAGATGATGCCTTTTGTTTTATGATAAGTGAAAAATTGGCTGCTTTTCCCAGTTACCATCCCTTAACTGCATTATGTCTGTCCAGTCTCCCAGACCTGTGTTCCTTCTGAACTCCTATTTTGGTTAATGGTGTGTGTGTGTGTGTGTGTGTGTGTGTGTGTGTGTGTGTACCATGGCACACATGTGGAGGTCAGAGAACAGCTTACCATACAGTTTCTGGGAATCGAACTCAGGTCATTAGGCTTGCTGGAAAGTGCCTTTAAAACTTGTTGAACCATTCCGGCTGCCCAAAAATGTTACTCATGAAACCCATCCTCAGATGTATTGATGTATAAGGAACGATTATTTGTGCTGTGAAAATTGCATAGCAATTAAAAATTAAGTACATTATAAAAGACAAGATAAGATGTAAGGAAATGACTTTGACCATGACCCAACTCAAACCCTTGAATTCTCGGAATGCAGCTAATGCCTTCGGTAGCTTCTGGCCTGCCATCCCCTTGTCTTTCATGTCAGGAATCATTCCTGTTCTCAGTGTAATGTTGACCTTCCCATTAGATTTCCCTGCAGATATATGCTTTCTTAAACAGGGTTTGGACATTATAGAAATGCTGTCAGACTGTGTCCTCTGCCACTGGAAAATGCTTCTGGGATTCATTCATGCTGGTGCCTGCAGCTGTAGCTTATTTATTTATAGTCATTATGACTTCAGCACAATTCATTCACTCTCCCATGGATGGATGGATGTTTGAGTTGCATGCATGCATGTGTGGGGGTGTGTGAGGGGGTGTGGGTGTGTACTAAGTACCCATATTAAACAGTATCTGCATGGCTTCTATCTAGGGGTAGAGAGTTGTTAAAGCTGGACTGTGTCTTCACTTTACAAAAGCATGTTACTGTATGTATGTTTGCCAAAGCAGTTGTAACAATTTAATCTCATAGCTGTAAATAAGAATTTGTCTTGATTGCTCTGTATGGCTGTTGTGACTTGTTCGTACTTGCTAAAGTTTGAACGTAGATATTCCTGCAAAATGTATACACTGGAGCGTAAACCCCAAAATCATAGATTACGGTATTAAAAGGTGGTGCTTTTTGGAGGTAATGATTGTGAGACTTCCTTCATCAAATCATCCCCACACTCCTTTCCAATTCTGCTTTCCTCCCTGTGCCTTCATGCAGCCTCTCTTTCCTTAGTTAATCCCTCAATTTACTTTCTGTTTATGTGTAGCCCATGGCATTATGTACTTCTACTCTCCCTTAAGACTTCCTCTTTCCCTCCCGGGGTCCCAATCTAGCTTAGTGACACACAAACACACATATTTACACACACTTTAAACTTTGGTTTGTCTGCATGAGAGAAAATGTGCAGTGTTTGCCTGCAACTGGTTCGTTTTGCATAACAAAGTTTTCCAGTTGCATCTTTCTGCCCAAATCCTGGTTTTTAATCTTTAGAGCTGCATACAATTTCATTATACGGATGTACACATGCTCTTCATCCACCTATCTGTTAATAGACACCTGGATGTGAACTATCTCTGTGAAATGTTGGCATCAAGACTTTCAGGTAGATAGGCAGGGGTGGGTCTTGATGTCATGCATGCTTGTCTCTAGTAAGCCTTTCTTGGTAGACTTTTGTGCTAATTATAGGTAAGACAGTTTTGTTGTTGTTTCCTCGGTATTCTGGATTGGGCGGGGTGTAGGGAATACGTAAAACCAGCTTTTTAAGGCCAAGTGCTACCATGTAAAGATGCCTCAGAAACAGTCCGGGTCCGTCAACTGCAGCGACTTTCTCACAGTGATACCACAATGCTTTTTTTCCGTGCACTCATAGTAGAAGCTGAAAAAAAATAGACACCTACACAGGACCCTTTCCTAACCAGAGAAACTTAAGGAAAAGACAGTTAAGGATGTCCATGAATAACAACTTGCTTCTCATTGATGGAGACAAGCAAGCAAGGGGTCATAGACACTTTGCTCTCCATCTTTCCTGGAATATTGGTGAGAAGATACTGTGTCAGGAACTGTAGTCAGCATTCTGTGACTACCAGTGCAAAAGCTGACCCAGTGAGGTGGCAGAACAAAAGAGGAGATTTTAGTTTATGTTGAACCCCAGTACAATCGCATGAGCCCTGGGAAGGCTTCCTTCCGTTTCCGTGTGCAGATAAACAAGAAATGCTTTTATTTAATGCTCTCAGGGTCTTCTGTTACTCAAAGATGAATACATCCCAATTGGAGGTCATGTGTTGAAAGGATCATCTGTTCATAGTTCTCTCAATAATCTGCTTGAAACATCTATCTGTCTTATATTACCATCCATACAATCTATTGCTTTGTCATTTCAATAAGATCTAGGCTAGTTGTTTATTATCTGCTCTGAAATGAGCTTTAAAGGTCTTTTTTATGTTTTTTATTTTTTTTCCTGAGATTTTAAAAACAGCTCATTCTTTTTATACAATATTTTCAGGCATATTTTTGGCTACTTTGCAATGATGGTGTCATCATCTTTATGGCAGTCTGAGTCATATTCAAATTTTGTCACATATTACATCTGGACTGGCATCAGAATTTCAGTACTCTTAGATGCTATGTTTACTGAGAGACTGCTGATTTCCCCTCAGGGGATTTTTAGCAAACTGTTTACCAACACAACAGCTTTTCTTTCCAAAGTCCACATTTCTTAGACTCCATGAGATGTCTTACTTTGGAAAAGTTGTCTCATGAGGGCTGAAATATATGTACCTATAAATTCTCTGTGCTTCCTTGCAAAATGATCTTAATAGTTTAATCTGTTTCTTCGCTTCATCCATGTCCCACTCAGGTTCTTGACCAAACTTACAAGGTAACATCCAATAGATAAGGGCTTTCAATTCTAATGCTAGAGGCAAAAGCTTTTTTTTTTTTTTTTTTACTAGATAGTAAATAACTAATGTTTTATGAGTTGTGTGGTCACAATAGCATGTTATTTTTTTTTCTTTTTTAAAGCTACTTCATTTATGTGTAATTCATTCTTAGGCTTGGGTTGAACAAAAACAAGGTTCAGGATAGATTTGGTCCAAGGGCTATAGTTTGCTACTCTTCCTTCCATAATGGGTTATTCAAGAAGCTTGTAACACTTCAAGCATACAGAGAAATCAGCTTGGAGTGCTTGTCAGATACATCATGATAGAGAGCTATGAATTCTCAAAGAGAAGGCACATTTGAGCATGAGGGATAGATTTACAAGATGATCTAAAAGCATGTTCTACTGTAAGAAATGAAATGCCAAAAGAACAGTTATGAGGAAGACAAGCTAAAAAGTACTTTCTGAATAAGAGAAGGGTGTGGTAGGTTTTCGGTTATAACAATAAGGTACAAAATCCCAAGAAATTACTAACATAAATATAAGATTTAAAAAATAGATTGAAATAGTTTGGAAGCTGGAAAGATGAATCAGTGGTAAGGATACTTGCTGGTCTTACAGACGATCTGAGTTTGGTGTGTGTGTGTCCACACACAAACAACTGATTAAAATAGAAAAAAAAAAATGAAAAGAAAACAGAGTGAAAAAAATCAAGCCATTGTATAGAAATATGTTCCTCTAGAAGGTCAAGTTTAATCCTCTTTGCCTCTAGTGTGGACTGCATTTAACAGACAAGGCAACTGAATAGGAAAAAAAAGACAATAATTTTCAGTGGAGAACTATGGAGGACATTACCTTGACGTGGTAAGATTTGACACCAAGCTCTTGGTCAGCCTGGGTCCTCAAAATTTTGAATGTATATGCTTGGGTTAGAATTTTCACTCATTATACTTTTTATTATTATTTCCCACTGGATCTGGGTATTGAATCCAAGACCTCATGAATAGTCAGTTGGTGTTCTCCAGTTAGACACACCCGAGCACTCCCTTCTTTTTAATAGAGGGTTAGTGCCTAAGATACACTTCAACACCCCATTAGCAGCTTCTCCGAAGTTTTGATACACTGCAAAATTTAGAGGACCCAAATGTGATAAACACCCTAATTCCCACACTCATGAGCGGATTGTGTTGGAGGACAGTGTGGGCTACCTAAGGAGTTCCAGGCCAGCTTGGGCTTTGTAATCACACGGCAAGACCCTGCCCTAGGAATGAAAGGAGCAAGTATAATAGCAAAGATTAAGTAATATGTTGACAGCAGAGAAACAACACATTGAATGAAACAAACAAACAAGCAAAACAAAAACCAAAGATTGACCCTGTAAGTAATAATTTCCCATTCAGGCTGACCAAGAGCTAAGGAGAAGGCACAAATGACTAATATTATGAATAAAGGTTTGTCATTACTAAATCCACAAACATTGATAGAATAATAAACAATAATAATAATAACTAAAAGCAAGTATATGCCTATATCATCAGCAAATCTGAAAAGATGATTCATTAAAAGAAGTTTAGAGAACCTGAATACTCCAGTGTCTATTATATAATTAACTACTTAATTTAAAATATTTAATAAAAAGAATCTGGTAAATTCTACAAACCATATGATGATAAAATTGTCCTTTTTCTTTAAAACCTTTCTGAAAAGTAGAAGAGGACACTTTCCAACTCATTTTATAAAATCGAAATTACTTTAACACCAAAACCAGACAAAAGCTTTATAAGAATATTCTAAAGGTATTTCTTAGGAACATAAACACACGAATATTAAAACAAAGTACTAGAAAGTTAGCCAAAGTATGAGACTCAACTCTTGGCAATAATTAGAGCCAGGCAAAATCAAAAGTCCCTCCATTAACTCATTCAGGTTTTCATCATTGAGGAATGCCTTTTGCAAAACAGAGAAATAACAGGTTTAGGCATGGAATCCTCTTAAGGTGTGAAAATACAGCTGCAAGATGGTTCTTTCTTAATTACATTAATAAGAATAGGGAGATTTTCCTAGAACCTGGGTTAGGAAGTGAGATGTTCACATTTGGGAACATGTGGGCTCGCAGTTGGTCTCTAACTGCAGGGAAAAACTAGAGGAAAGGGACTCATAACCTAGAAGATAAACAGCTGCTGTCTTGTGAACTTAAATAAGACCTGAAACAGACTTGTGAGTGATGATAAAGAAAATATGATCTACAGGCAAGAAGTTGATTTAATTGGCATCTGGCTGAGTTGGCCACGAGTATTGTAAAGTGACTGTGGACATGGAAGAAAATTTGATCCAATAAACAAGTAGAAGTGGTTTTTGTGTGTTAAGTACACAGAAGGAAGACAAGACAAAGGGTGCCAGAGGCACTCATAGGAAGCTCTCACAGGAGACATTGTTTTGGTTGCAATGAGGATTAGTCACTGTTCAGTATTTTCCTGTATCTGAGCACAGGGAATATTGCTCTTCCTTGAATTTAATGCAATCATGTGGCCTTTTAGGATAAGTAAAAATAAGCCCCATGATCAATGTTATCTGAACTTGAAACACACATTCAGAAATGAAAAATAAACTTTTTGTATCTTAAATCGTTTAACTTTTAAGCATCTGTTTTACCAATTTATAAAATATCCCATCTTCACTTAATCCTATGTCAGTGCAAATTTCATAGACTGGCAGAAAAATATAATCACGGAAGTAGGTTTAAGTCATATTTTGGCCATAAAAATGTTTTCTCAAGTGAAAACTTGCACAATATAATGAGACAAACTATTGAGTAGCTTTGGTGGAGACAGAAGCTATGATGTCTAACAGCTTCACTGGCCCTCCTCTCTTAGACATTTAGGCCTCTGTGTTCTCAAGGCTCACTGGTGAAACCGCTAAAGCTTAACAAGGACAACAGAAAACCCTGGATCTAGAGGACAAGTTTGAGCTCAGTACAAGTAAGCGCTTTCTCAGTGTGAGAAATACTCAACGACAGGATGGGCTGTTCCAGGACAGACTGTGACCCCCCTGGCACAGACTGGCTGTCCCAGGAGGGTGTGGCTGTAGAGAGTGTTCTTGTTTTGGCTGACCATTTCTAGGCTTTGATTCTTTTCTTTTAATTAAATTTTTATTTTTTTATATTAGTTATAGTTTATTTACTTTGTATCCCAGCTTTAGCCCCTCCCTCATTCCCTCCCAATCCCACCCCCCCCCTTTCATCTCCTCCCTGCCCCTCTTTAAGTTCACTGGTAGGGGAGGTCTGCCTCCTCTTCCATCTGACCCTAGCTTATCAGGTCTCATCAGGACTGGCTGCAATGTCCTCCTCTGTGGCCTAGCAAGGATGCTCCTCCCTTGGGGGAGGGGGAGGTCAAAGTGCCAGTCATTGAGTTCCTGTCAGAGACAGTCCCTGTTCTTACTAGGGAACCCACTTGGATACTGAACTGCCATGGGCTACCTCTGTGCAGGAGTTCCAGGCCATCTCCATGAGAGGTGCTTTTCTGAGAAACAGTCTCAAAAAAGACCCCTGTGCCCAGATATATTTGGTCCTTGTGGAGCTCCTGTCCTCTCCAGGTCTTACTAACTCCCCCTTCTTTTTCATATGATTCCCTGTACTCTGCTCATGGTTTGGTTATAAGTATGGCATCTGCTTTGATACACTGCTGGGTAGAGTCTTTCAGAGACCCTCTGCAGTAAGCTCCTGTCCTGTTACTTGTTTTCTCCTACTTCCAATGGCCATCCCATTTGTCTTTCTAAGTGAAGATTGATCATCTTACCTCAGGTCCTCTTTCTTGTTTATCTTTAGGTCTACAGATTTTAGTATCTTTATCCTATCTTATAGCTCTTATCCACTTATAAGTGAGTATATACTATGTGTGTCTTCCTGCTTCTGGGATACCTCACTCAGGATGATCTTTTCTAGATCCCATCATTTGTCTGCAAATTTCATGATTTCCTTGTTTTTAATTGCTGAGTAATATTCCATTGTGTGAAAGTACAATTTCTGTATCCATTCCTCTGTTGAGGGACATCTGGGCTGTTTCTAGGTTCTGGCTATTACGAATAAAGCTGCTATGAAAATGGTTGAGCAAATGTCCTTGTTGTGTACTTGAGCATCTTTTGGATATATGCCTAGGAGTGGTATAGCTGGATCTTGGGGAAGCACATTCCTAATTGTCTGAGAAAGTGCCAGATGGATAACTTGTTTTTTTTTTCTTATCTAGACTCTGCTTCATTTGTCTTCATTGAATTTTTTTTACTTACTCATGTTATTTAAAAAAAAAAAAAAACTCATACATTTATTATTATTTATCTGCCCACCCAGTAGCATGTTGGACCAATTTAAAAAATTTCTGGCATTTTAAGGCAGTTTTTAAGCATAGCTACCACTAAAAATTAAATTAGGAAATATTAAAAAACTTACAATTGTGAATTGTATAAAAAGCAAATAATCTCAGAACTTGTCCTTTTCTCTTTCTCTTTGTCTTAAGCACACTCACCTATTGCAATATGGAACAGCTTCTGCTGAGTGTCTCTCAAAGCTTCACGTTTTTGGTGTCACATTGGTAGCATGACATAAAACGCAATGTGTGCTCACTCTCCAGAAATTACTAAATTCGGCAACTCAAAGCCTCACCCGAGACATGTGCCTGCTAAACATTTATCAGGACACCAATGTGTCAATATTTGTCTATCTGCCTTAAAATTTAAGCTCTATCAGAAGGATATAGGCTGTGTTATATCTATTGTTGTCGGTTTGAAAAATCTGTACTTATTGAATACATTAACGGCTAGCTCATAACAACTCCAGCAGAAATTTTAAAAGAAAATGAGAAAAACCAGTAGTGTGAGGTATTATAGTTGATTTTTTTGCTTTCTAGTTTTCCCACCTTGGATGTCTTACTGGAATAATGGGTAGATGGGAAACCATGTCTAATACTAAACCATTCCTTCCAGTTTTCCAGAGAAAGCCTCCCAGAGCAATTCCTGATCTGTTCAGGTTCCTGAAGACTTGATACCATCTTCCCTTTATGATCAGTGCAAGCACAGCTGCAGCTTTTATGAACAAAGAAATATAATACTAACTCAGAGAAATGTTAATCCTTTAAATAGGATCTTTGAAAGCTGGAAGAGTCTGATGAGGCAGAGAAGTGAGCTGTCCATCAGTCCAGACAAGCCAGGCTGTGAATGGCCTATATCAAGGCTGAATAAGCAAGAATGAAAGCAAGGGCCTGGAGAGATGGTTCAGTAGTTAAGAGCACTGGCTGCTCTTCCAGAGGACCTGGGTTCTATTCTCAGCAACCATATGGCAGCTGAAAGCTGTCTGTAACTCTAGGTCCAGGGGATCTGACACCCTCACACAGACATACGTGCAGGTAAAACCACTAATTCACATAAAATTTAAAAAAAAATGTTTTTTTTTTTTTTTAAAAAATGAAAGCAAACACCACCCTCTCAGAGCTTTCACTGGAAAGTTCTCTGCACTTGGTGGTATGCATTGGCTACCTTAATGAAGTCACCAGAGGAGCTGCCTTTGACTTAATTTGCCACACTTAAAAAATGTTTTCTGAGAACTTCGTGTTACAGTAGATAAGCACCTATGATCTAGAGAGCCATAGCCTGCCACTGAACCACCAATACCTTGGTGTGCAGGACAAGGCAAGGAATAGAATTAGTTACCAACAATCACACATCATATGTCTGCAAACGATCTGACTTCTCTAATTACAGTATATTCACTAACACCAGACTTGAGTAACAAGGTGAAAGTCCAGCTGAGCTGGATGATATACTTCCCAGCCCATGGGCATCTCCACCATGTTTGATGTCTTGTATCTGGCATCCTTACTCTGACAGGTTGTCTGACAGGCTATCTTGCAGTCCTTTGATACTGCGACATATTTACTTTTCTCATATAGTATTGAGATGTGCAGCAATTGGTGTGCAACATCTAACAAAGGTTACAGTCTGTTCTTTAGCAGCCAGTAATAACTAGGCAGCTAGCCTCCTTGGTTCCAGTTTTCTTCAGGCATAAGTGAAATGGCTGACCAAATGCTCACCAAAGGTTCCTGTCCTGACATTCTGACCTTATAGTTAAGAAGCTTAACACCTATGCTATCTTCTTACAGGTCTTGTTTCCAAGTCTCACTTCTCTGTCTCTATTGCATTCCTTTCACCATTTCCATCTCTATCACCTCCTAAAGATCATTGTTCTCAGAGTGTGTAGACAATGGTGTGCATTTGCTTCATCTATACAGAAAGGAAAATTGATGTCATTCTCCCTCTATGAGATTTCGCTTCATTTCTTTGTTGTCTTCATGTAGCAAGAAGGAGTAAAACATGCTCCCTAAAGAATTCCAGAGCTCAAAGGGATATTTTCTCTTATACCACCACCATAGTTTATACACATACATATACACATATAGTTTGCTCATAATATAAAGAACTCAGTTGCTGGAAACAGTCACTTCTAAGTTTTAAATAGACCAACAAGCAGCAATTATCATTAAGCGCCCGTGGTGAAGGATAGTCTAGAAACAGGTAAATGCTCCCCAAGACACTCATTTATTTGAAAAACAAAAATGCTTACCACATCCAAACGGATTATCTCTGAGTTAGTATTTTTAAAACCTGGTTCACAAGAACACGGATACTTTCCCGACATAGCATATGCTCCAGGAAATAGAGAACAAGACACTGGACAGCCCTGAAGGGATGTGGTGTATTTGAAGCATCCCTAATGTAACATACTTTTGTGGTGTCTTTTTTACTCTTTGGTTATATAAGACATTGGAATAAGAATGAACTACATTTTATTTCAGTTCCACATATAAATTAGAGGTGCTTAACTACGTGAAAGATTTTTATTCTTGTCTTATTTTTATTCAGATTTTATTTTTTATTTTGTTTGGTTTTGTTTGTTTTTGAGCCAAGGTCTTACTGTGTAGCTCTGTCTGTCCTGAAACTCACTGTGTAGACCAGGTTGGCCTAGAATTCTGAGAAGTCTGCCTGTCTTTGCCTCCTGAGTGCTAGGATTAAAGGAATGTGCTAACATGCCCACCTATTTTTACTTTTTTAATTATGTCTCTGTCTCTATCTGTCTGTCTGTCTCAATCTGTGTGTGTGTGTGTGTGTGTGTGTGTGTGCACGTGTGTTTGGGTTTTTACTAGTGGTTGAGTGTAGTGCCTATGGATGCCAGAAGACGGCATCAGATGCCCTGGAGCTGAAGTTGCAAGTAATTTTGAGCCCCCTCCTGCCCACATGGTTATTAGAAACTTAACCTAGGTCCTCTGCAAGCATCATATAGGCTTTTAACCACTGTGCCACCTCTCCAGTCCCTCAGTTTATTTTTCTGTTCCGTAGACAGTGAAACTTTTGTATGCAATATGGAGAGAGCCTAAGAACTGACCTTTAAAAATAACTGGTGTGCTCTGTTCCTCATCAAAATAAATAGTAATAAGATGGGGGTCATGCATACCTAAAATCTGCAGAGATACATGCTTTCAAGGTAGAAATAATTTGGGTTAGAATAGTTTACATTTTGTTTTCATTGATTTGTCTATCTTTTAGACCATTATAAATATGTATATTTGTGTTCGTTTGTGTTTGCGATGCATATTTGCATGTGTGTTTGTACTTGTTATGTGTATTTGTGTGTGTTGTGTGTATGTTTTGGCCTGTATTTATGGCATATATATTTATTTGTGTGTGTACATGTGTGCATATGTATTTGCGTGTTTGTATGTGCATATGTATTTGTGGTGTATATCTGTCTGTGTATATGTGTACATGTGTATTTGTGTGTATGCGTATTTCTCTTTTTATTATTGCAAAAGCAGATACTACCAGTGATCAATTTAGCTCCAGTAGATGGCTTTATATCAGCCATTCACTTAATTGCATTCCTTTGCTTTCTCTGTCCTTTGAAGAAAGACAAGAAAAAGTTCTCAATTCCCTCTGAAAAGATTTCTCTAAGGCAAGTCATTCTTATAGATTCACAAGATTTCAGATTTCTGTTGCTTGAAAAGACAAGTGCAAAAAAAAAAAGGTTTTATGGAACAAAAAGAGTACCTTGGGAGCTGATGAACGCTTTGCATAATTCCATTGTGTTGCTTGATGAAGTTAAAGGATTGTTCTGAAGAAAATAACATTTCTGAAAACTAGTCATAAGTATTAACAATGACAAGGCCATAATTAAAGTAGAAAATTTCACTCTGTCCTTTAAAAACTGGAAATGACAGCAGCAGCTGAAATAAAAATCTTTGTTTTTACATCCAGCTTTCCAAGATCTTCCAAGATTTGATTCTTTGTCAGATGTTCAAATTACTATGATTTTAAACACAGGAAAAAAAAAAACACTGCATTTTAAAGATACTTCTTAGCCACTTTTATGTCTTGTTTTGAGAGCCTTTCTGTTTAGATCCATAGCCAATTTATCAACTGGGTGGCTTATTTTACTTTTTGAGTTCTTTTTATATTCTGGCTATTAATCCTCTGTCAGATGTATAGCTGGAAAAATTCTCTCCCCCTCTGTGGGCACTTCTTCACTTCATTAATTGTTTCCTTTGCTGTACAAAAGCATTTTAGCTTTATGAACTCCTATTTGTCAATTTTTGGTTTTAATTTCTGAGTGAATGGAGTCTTATTCAGAAAGTTCTTTTCTGTGTCTGTATCTTATAGGAAACTATCTGTCTTTTCCTGGCAGTTTCAGCATCCCAAGCTAAGAAGTGTTAACCGCGCTTAACAATTAGGGAAATACGAATTAAAACTGCATTGAGATATCATGTTATCCTTGTCAGCATGACTAAGATCAAGAAAACAACTAAAAGTAGAAGTTGGTGACGGTGTGGGGAAAGGAGAGCCTTCATTAACTTAGCAAATGTGTGCCACTCTGGAAATCAGAGCGGAGAATTCTCAAAAAGATAAAAGCAGACCTACCATATGACCCAATTATCCCACTCCATGGCATATGTATACCCAAAGGATTCAACGTCCTACTACAGAGACTGCTACTCAGTCATGTTCATTGTTGCTCTATTCCCAGCAGCTAGGAAAGCAAACTAAATGTCCTTTAACTGATGAGTGGACGATGAAACTGTCATAGACGTATACATGAGAACTCTATTCCCCTATACAGAACAATGAAATCATGACATTTGCAGGTGAATGGATGCAAGGGGGAAATCCTGAGTGAGGTAATCAAGACCTGGAAAGACAAACACTGTGTGTCCTCTCTCATTTATAGAGTCTAGCTCTGAACCTTTAGAGTTGAGCATATAACCTGAAGTACCTGCAGAGGCTGGGAGAGTGGAAAGGGAGCCTGGAGCATAGGAAGGACCTTTACAGAGGGGAGAGAGAATGCAGGAGTTATGAAAGGGGGAAAGGGAAAACGTAATTGTAAACTTTAAGGAGGGAAGGGGAAGGTAGGGTAATATAGAGAGACAGGAAGGAGAAACAAATAACAGTAAGGATATTTGAAAAAGTCATAAGATTATCAAAGATACATATATGTGTATGCACACACACATACACACACAAGCACACCCAGTTTAAATGGAGTTATGCCACATCAAGTCATGACGCTCCCTACAAGAGCCACAGATTTTTCTAACAAAAATCCCCAGTACCACGGATGGAAAACCTCCCTTTAAGTTGGTCAGGAGGGTCCAAGAGACTCCCCAAAGGATAAGCCTATCACCATTGCTCATGGTTGCCTCCCAGCTCTTGAAGGAAAGACCCTGTTGCTAAAGATACCACACACTGTGGACCCAGAACTTGGAGGGGTGGAGCTGAATTGAACTGCAATCCTCTCACTAAGTCCCCTAGCATCAGAATGCACTTTGCGTGCTGCCAAGGGAGAAAAGCAACCAATAGTCCTACCAAGCTGAAAAGTCCACCAGCAACCATAGCCAGCCCAGCAAGATATCACCAATGGTGTGATCAGCTTGTATCTTGGTGAGAACCACCTGCTGTCTAATTGGGCTTAATGTCTGCTCTATGGCAGGGACCTCATTGCTGCTTGTTTAAACCTAGCCAGCTCTCTGTGAATGGTTATAGATTCCCAGGGGAGATCCCACTACTGCTAATTTCCTAAACCAGTATAATTTCTAACTGTTCTCCAAACACTTACATTTATACCCCCAGATACATGTAGTTCTCATCCCTCGGCCAAGAGGCCTCTTATTTTTTTTTTTCAGATGAAAACGGTTACAGAGTTCCATAACTATTTAAAATGCAGAAGATGAGTAACAGTCCCTATACCCAGGCCTCACAGAACAGTATGGAAGAGAGAGTAGGGAGATTGTGAGAACCTAAAGATTAGGTGGCCTGCTGTGAGACAGAGTGTTCTAGACAGGACAGGGGTATTGCCCCCTATGAAATAACCATAGTGCTGCTTGTACAAAACCTGCACAATGACACCACCAGTTGACATGCCGTGACAACAGGAATGGAAGAAGTTTCACAAGGTCTCACCCCTACATAAAGACGATAAATGGCTGTGGAGAGGAGAATCATTTTGGATGAATCATTTTGGAGAATCATTTTTGGATGAGCCAAACTCCCAAGTAGTCAGCACTAGATACATATACCTACAAGCAACACTAAACAGACACAGTAGTGTGTGTGTGTGTTTGTGTGTGTGTGTGTGTGTGTTTGTGTGTGTGTATGTAATAATTATGGAGGAGGAAAAGGTCAGCAATTTGAAAGGGATAGAGGAATTAGAAGAGGGGAGAAAGAATAGAAATGATACAAAACAGTACGCATGTTTGAAATTCACAAAACAAAAATAAAGAAAAGAACATAGGAAAAAAGAAATAAATAATAAGCAGAGTGTACATCGCATTTGATAAAATGATGCTTGCTGAATCTTATCATGAATAGGTACACTGAGAAATCCAACTATGTCCTTAAAACTCACGTAATGAATAGTTTTGTTCTCTATATTGCTCTTTAATGCAGATGATAAACATCTTAATTTGATATAAAATATACTGTCTACTATCTATCTATCTACCTACCTATTTATTTATTTATCTATAATGAAAATTTGTAATAGAGCCAGGTACGGTGGTGCGCTCCTGTAATCTTGGCACTTGGGGAGGCAGAGGTAGGCAGATCTCTGTGAGTTCAAGGCCTGCCTGGTCTACAAAGTGAGTCCAGGACAGCCAAGGCTGCACAGAAAAACCCTGTCTCAGAAATAAAAAACCAAAAGCAAAAATGAAAAAGGTAGAATAAAAAAAGACAAATTCCTCTATATTAAACCATGTCTAGTGTAACATACTTTAAAGTAACTGATTGGCGTAAATAAAACACTAAGAAGAAAAAAATATCATTGTGCTGTGTATATATAAAATAATACCAAATTGGATTCAAACATAATCATTTTAAGACATTAAAAAAAATTACCCACCATTTCAGTGATTGGCTGTACCTTTTAAATAATCTCATGAAAGATGTGATTTATCTAAAGCATTTCAGTAGTATGCTAAATATTAACAATGTTAAAGAAAACCAAAGATGAAAGAGTAATGATTGAGTCTTAGGAAAAGACGTGACAGCAAAGAAATACTGACAAAAGACGTGAGCTATTTAAAGCTGAGCTCCCTCTTCAGCTGTTTTAATGCCCTGGTGCCCAATGAGTGCTTATTAGCTAGTGGGCCCGGTGCTGGGAACTAGATGGATTAAAGATACTCTCTGCCTCCAAGGACTGATGAAGTGGCTTGCCCTGTATCTGCTCTGTGTACTTTTCATCTGAACTTTCAGCATCTAGCATAGTGCTGAACACATAAAAGCCGGTCGATAGCTACTTGTATTGAACCACGTATCTGTTGTCAAAGAGAACAGATGAGATTTTGGAACCACTATGCTGAGTCTTACTTTGGGTTTCTAAGAAGCACTAAATGAAAGGTAGCACAGGTTCAGGATTTCTTGAAATTGCTAGGCTACTGGAAGGATACAGAATTATGTAATAGTACTGATTTTATCATTGTGGTAAAGTATACTGAGCTAAACGTTTTAGTCCATGCATACCCTTTATGTAATGGCAAGAGCAGGGTTCAAGGTAAAATACCTTGACGTCTTGGGCAAGCAGTTTACCATCTTTGAGCCTGAGATTTCTCCATCTTCACCTGAAGCCATGGGTGATGTTAAGGGATTGCAGAGAGTTTACAAAATGATATGACAATGACAATATATTTTTTACTTGGAGAGGGTATAGACTTTAGAAGATTTTATGGATGCCTATACCAGCACCAAAATAAGCTTAATTTATTCTTTAAGTTATCTCTAGAATTTAAATTTTTTGAAAAATCATCTTTAGAATAATTGGCAATATTATTTAATAAATTAAAATTAGGAAAAAAAACCTATAAACTTATTGTATAGAAAAAATGCATTTTGGGTTGTTTCCTACTTTCTTCCATAGTAAGTAATTTACCAATTAAGGAGTTAATGAATATTTATTGGTAACTATAATGTGCTCTGAACTGATAAAACAAAGGAACATAGTAAAAGATACATCAGTATCTTTCTTCAAAGAATCTACTACCTAGGAAAATACAAACCGTTCATCCCTTTCTTTAAAAAATTGTGTTTATATTATGTGTGTGGAGGTTTTGTGTTTATGTATGTAGATATGTATATATCTATATATGTATGTGTATATGTATGTATGTATATATACATATATATATATATACATGCACATATACATACATACGTACCTTGTGCATGCTTGATGGCCACAGAGGCTAGAAGAGGGCACTGGATACTTGTGAGCCACCATGTGGGTGCTAAGAATCAAATCTGGGTCCTCTGGAAGAGCAGCCAATGCTCCTAACCCCTGATCCACCTATTCTCCATCCCCTACTATTCCCTTTCAAAACAGTAGTAGAGGGTAATCTTGTACCACAAAACAACTTCAGGAAGACTGTATTTAAGACTACTCAATATTAAAAGCTACTTTGGTACAGCAAATAACCACAGACATAGTTACAGAGCTGTGACATGGTATTTTGGTTCAGGTAGGAAATGGTTGCGTGGGAACACAAAACAGCCATTCCAGGGTCACCTGTTTTGTTCTGTCTGTCAGCAATCTCAGGTGTAGTTGATACTCAAGGTAAACAAATAACCAAAACATGAGCAAAATAGGTTGCATTGCAGTAACTAAGCACCACGTTTTCTGGTAGTAGGAGAGTCTTCTATGTAGACGCGAGTGTGGAGAACAAGGCCACCAGTTGGAAGCAAGCACAAAGAAGAATGGAACTGTGAGAGGAAAGCTTGGCTGAGGATGTATTTGAGAAGACGACATAAAACGTCTCTAGTTTATCCAAAGCAAAAGATGCAGACCAGAGAGTAGTGGGATCACAGAAAATTAGGGTCAATGGAGGGCCTGAATATTATCCTTCAGCTAAGCGAAGGCATCATAGATTTATGCAGAGGGGAACGCGGAGAGGACTGTGTGCTCTGGAGCTTTTCCCAGAATGAACTGGGAAAGTCAAAGAAAGATCTTGTGTGGTGACAGACTCATGAGGACAAAGGGAACAGAGAGGAGGGAGCAGGTCTGTGTGCTTTGCAGAGGCACCGTGGCAGGATTCGAGGGGGCGTAATGTGGGGAATGAACAAAGCAACAGCAAAAACAGAGTCAGGGTTATTGGGCAGGCGCAACAGAAATAAGGAAGTCAGAAGGCCGTGTGTGTGGGGGGGAACATAGCCGTCAGTCTACTCATTGAGCTCAGTGTGGGTGGAAAGTCAGTTCAGTCTTGACAGTGTGGACTTCAGGCTTTGAAGGGCAAACAATCTAGATGAATCTAGGCTCAAGAACCAGCATACATTGACACTGCTGAGTGAGAACACTTAAACAAATGTAATAGCGCCTGTTTTAAAATGTAGCACGTGTGTGCTAACTGATACCAGACGTTAGGTTCTCTGAAGTCCTGTGAAGTTCATCTGACTTGTTATTCTCAACATGCCTACTGCAGAGTATATGTTCAGCATGCATTTTCTGGACAGAAAAAACAAAGACTCTATGCCAAGAACTATGCAGATAAGAATAAATTCATGACCTCAGAGGGCGAACACGCAGATGAGTGTGTGTGTGTATATGTATGTTATCACAGAGCAGTGTGCAAGGAAGTATATCCAAATGTGTTTCTTACGAAGGCCACTGACATTCTCAGAACTTGAGTGGCTTTTGCGTAGGCATGGATGTCTGAAAGGGAATGGGTATGGGAATGATTGGATATGTCAAACGTATGTAGATAGGACAAAGGGAGAAGATAAGAATGGAGACATACAGCAACCATATTGTAGAATATTCCAACTGTGTGGAGGGACTGGGAATAACTGAGGGCACGAAGAGGCAACGCAGTGATTATACTCCCAGGCATGTGGCCTGCAGGAGTCAGGTAAAGAGGGCCCCGCCTCCTGCAGGCAGGAAACATTCATGTATCCCTCAGGAAGGTGGCAGAAAATATTTCAAAAGGTGGTCCTGGTGTCTCTTTAATCCTGTACCCTTTTACCCTAGAGCCTCTTTTCTTTCTTTGGAGGAAACATACGTGCATATTTTCTCTCCCTCTCCCTCTCCTCCCTCTCTTTCTCTCTGCTCTTTTCCCACATTTGCAAATAAGAAGTTCTGTACCCAAACATATCACTCTTCTAACTTTTAAAAATAAAGCTGTTATTTGAAATTTCCTTTTGGTTAAATTTAATTATTCTAAAACCAGCATATCTGTACATATGCTTGCTTGGTGAGATTAAATATTACGTGCCTCTTTTGAGGACATGACATAAGTGGGAATAAGATAGTTATAGACAATTCTGGTAACAAAGTTACCATATAAGGCTTGTATATATGAGTGGATGCTTAATATTTTTATTTTCAAAGTTGCACATCTTTGGGTTTCTTTCTTTACCCAGGGTTTCACTTTGTAGTTGGCCTAAGAGAAAGTGAATTTATCTCTAACATTTCTTATCCACATGTTTTCAAAATATAATAATATTGCTTGGTATATCTGAAGTGCCTGGTGTCTGGTGCTCATAAATTGCTTTAAACACACACACACACGCACACAGACTGAGGCCTTGTGGGCAAAACAGCAAAAACAGTCTACAGAATAAGAGCTTTTATTGGCCGCTAATGATGTTCTGGATGCTGTAGGGGATAACACAATTGAGAAAGAAAATGTTTTCTTTGGTTTCGGTGATGCTGTAATTTAGCCAGACCATCCAAGCACAAATCTTTGTTTGAAGGGGAATAAAAGTAGCACACATGTAAGGGCTTGGCAGCTTTGATAACATTACCCAAAAACACCTTCTCAGAGCTGGCCTCCCAGAGACAAATGCATTTCCATAGACAAACGAAGGCTTTTTAGGAAGGTTGGTGTATTCATTACCACTAACCTAGCTGACAGCAAATTTGGTGTTGGATTTGAAATTCAAAGTAATTGAAATAAAACAAAATGAATTCTTATTATTACTGGCAGTTTTGTTGACTGTTTTTTTTTTTTTTAAATTACAGAATTAGGGAGGAATTCTGAGGTGCAGATGATTTCTAAAGCAGCCCTCCCCCAACCCCTGAGAAAAGTTTCTGTGAAGGTGTGACCATGGTGGCTGCAAGTGTAAACAGTTCCGCTGCTGAAATTTGCAATGATAGTGGAGCATTCTACTCCATTGGGTAGGCATACCTTCGCCTGTCATTCCTGTATTAGGCCTTCTAAGATACAATAACATTTTTTATCAACAGGGCAATATCCTTTTTTTCTCTGTATGATACTTCAACCTCCAACCTAACCACCTCAGCAGCTTAGAACTGAGTCTAAGGTACGCTTGCTTCCACTGGCGTAAACAATTATAAGTGATCTGCCGAGGAATGCGCATTCATTAAAAAGATATACTTGTGCTTTTCCATTTTAAGTTTTCAACTCTGTTCCCCAATTTCCTTTTTAGTATCCCTTAACAATAACCTGGGGTAGATTCTCTAGCTTCCGAGTCGTGACTTTTTTTTGTTAGAAGTTAATTTAACCCAGTTTGAAATTCCAGCTTCATACATAATTCAAAGCCTCCTCCTCCTCTTACACTGTGAAGGAACAGCTGGAGCCCCAACTCTAATGTAGGTGGTTGAGCACAGTCTGGCTCTAAGATACTGGTTAAACTCCTTGAGATTGAGGAAAGGTGGGCTGCAGAGGAGGAAAAAGGAAGGAAGCTATTTTAGTGAATCGATCTCAGAGGATGGGCAATCCCTTTTTGTCATAGTAGCTTATGCTGGTACTGGCCAATCCTGGTACTCTTTGTCAGTACAGATTGGTGTCCATATAAGTGCTTAAATGGCCTTTGAGTAGTGGTTGATCTTGTTTTTTCACTCCCTAGGCCCAAGAACTCCTTTAGCCACATTTTTCTTGAGGTCTACATGGAGGATGGGGAAATGAGTTCCATCTTGTCCTGCAAAGAGCCGTAAAGCTACTCTCTCTAAGCCTTGCTGGCTTAGGCACAAGTGGGCTTTCATCTTTTGCAATCTTTTTTCCAGATAAGGTCTCAATCCCTATGTTTTCATGTCCTTCGCAACTCAGGTCTTCTCTCATCTTGCTCAATTCAGTGCTAGCATAGGGTAGGACTGCCCGTTAATTTTATCTGGGAAGCACCCAACCAGGGTGGATCTTAGGACTTCAAAAGCTCTGTAATTGACTGTCCTCATTTAGTTCAGGAAACGCGGACACAAAGAGAGGAAGGGATGACTTCTCTCCACAAACTCTGCCTATGAAAGCTTCAGTAGACTGGATTAAATATTGGATAAATTATATACCATCCAGAAAACATGACATAAGAATATGATAATTCAGATAGAAACAAAAATAAACATAGTGTTGAAAAATTAAAATATGTGTAAAGGCAGAGAAATGTCTAATTTGGTTGTGGCATTGGGAAGTCATGAAAAACCAGGCTGTAGATGGGAGGAAATTTGGAATATTATGGAGGAAACTGAATTCCATGATGACAAACTTTAAATTAATTTAATTTAAAAAGGGTTATGAATCTAAGATGCTAAGGGTATCATCATGAACAAACCAAGAAAGAACATACTTTCTAGTCTGAGTGTCATCTACATTGCAGTCTGTGGCTTTACGAGGTGGCGATGGATGTCTCTGGAAGCTCTAGAATTCTACCCATGTTATCTGTTATCTACTTGTCAGTGTGTTATAGAGTTCTAGTGCTTTTTATTTTAGTCACCAGACACACATGAACTTGTGACCACTGTCATAATGTTTTCCCATATTGTTGGTTCTTATTATGACCATATCTCTAAATCTCGGTATTATCTACAACAAGGCATGGAAGGTAGTAATAACAACAAGATGTAATGTTTACTGGTATCTTGCTATGTATCCAGTGTTTTTTAAGTCACTTTTAATAAGCTAATTTCTGATTCCCATGGTCAAGCCAAGGGTAAAGTACTATTTAACGCAGCCACTATATTGTCAATAATATTTTATTATACTAATATGCCACAACTTATTCACTTATTCATTCTTTTCTGAAAGATGTCTTTTATTTAAAATTAGGTGGGGTGTGTGTGTGTGTGTGTGTGTGTGTGTATGTGTGTATGTATGTGTTGGGCTGGGGGGTTATGTGTTTATATCCTAGGCAATGAAAGGCTTCAGTTACCCTGGAGCTGAAGTTACAGCTGAAATTGCTCTTAAGGTATGAAATTCTAAAAAATATAAGATTAGCAGACTTTCCAAACACCCAAGGATGAATCTATTTCCCTCTCTGGGATAAAGTTCCAGGCTCACGTGAGATGGCATGGAGGGCCTAACTACAGGTAGAGAATTTCCATGAAGACTCTCACTCAATAGAAATATCCCTTCAGGAGTGCTAGAAGAGAGTGGTGAGAGGCAGAGATTCCCTCAGGAGGGTCAGGAGCTGTCCAAGGGGAGATAGTCTGCAGGGTACACAATTGGGAAATTACTGTCTAGGTTGCCAAGGGAAAACATTTAATTCATTTAAATATAAAGAAGCATCCTGGACAGGTCTCCGGCAAGCTGGGAGTAAAGGTCACTCCACTGACTTTGAAGCATCCTGAAGAGGTGCTGAGGGAAACTGGTTGAGTGGAAGTCCTTCTGATGACACCTCTCTTTGGCCAAAAAGTCCATACCAAAATGTGCTTAGCAGGTGGCACTTGTGGGGAGCCCAATCTGTGGTCCCTGGAGCAAGCTGTTCATGTAGAGGTTCCCTGACACTGTGACTGCACCACAAAGCCGTCCTAGGGAAAAGCTCCAGAGGAAGGTGTGCTTTTGGCCACTGGGTGACACAAAAGCAAACCAGAAAAGGGACACACAACCCTGTATGCTCTGTAGGAGTCTCATGTGAGGGACGCACCAGGACCAGAGAGGGAAACCTCTCTGATATTGCATGATCTCTTCAGAAACCTCCCTTACAAAGCCTTGCCTTGTGGCATCTCTTGAAAGAAATGCTAACAGGATAAAGATGTATAGTCAGAGTCTGGAAAGTGGGAGTGAATCAAAACACTGGAGGGATGGGGGGACCGCTGCCCCATCCCTCCAGAGGTCTCTTCAGTGAGTAGGTTTGAACTGGTAGCAGACACAGTTCGTAGATACGTGGGAGTGGAATTGCATGAAATTGCCTACCTGTTTTCCAAGCCATTTGGTTGCTCTCCAGCAGTGTCTGAGTTTCGATTGTTCCAAAGGGTCACTAACACTTGGGGGGTGTCACTCAATTTTATTTAGTCGGTTTTAGTAAAAAAAGTGTATTGGTTTTATTCATGTTTTACAAAGCCCTGAATTTATTTCCACTTACTGCTCTTTATTCTTTTCTATTTCATTAATTTCCATTTTTAATCTGTATATGTTTAAACCTCCTTTGAGTGTACCTTAATTTTCTAAAAGCCTCCGGTGAAATCTTAGCAATTGACTATAGAGATGACTGGATCATGTGTCTATTTTAGCTTTTATTGTGTCCCTTGGCTTCATGCCTCCTACTGTAAATACTGTCATCACTCCCTTTTTCTGTCTTATTTTCATTATTATGCAATAGAAATAATTTTTACACTATATTTACTTGAAGATTTTCATACAGTTTTGTTTTCTAGTGGTTTCTTACTTATTGTAGTCACACAACATCCTCTGAATTGCTTCAATCCTTTTCAAGGAATTATTTGTTCTATGGCCCGTGGGGTATCTGCCTCGCTATCCTTCAGGCATATCCGAAGAAAATCTGCATGCTATTGTCACAAAGTGTGTGCTTTCCAAATGCCAGTTCTGCATATTTGCTGATGATGTTCAAGAATTCTTTATTTTTGCAGCTCATCTGTTTGGTTATTCTTTCAACAACAGAGATAAGAGTATTGAATATTCTAATTAAAATTATGGAATTATTTCTCCTTCAGTTCTGTTAGTTTTGGGTTAACATAGTTTGGAGTCCATTACTAGTTTCGTGTATGTTGACAATTACTATGGCCCCTTGATCAACTGACCCCTTCATCACAATATATTTCTTCTTGTAGTTCTAGTTTTTGTTTGAAGTCCCTGGTAGGACAATGATGTATCAGAAGTACTGACTGCAGCTCTTATGTGTCATTGCTCCCAACCATTTTCCCCCAAGTCCATCTGTGTCTTTACCTTCTAAGGTGAAGGTGGATAAAACTCGTGTGGTTGGGTCTTTCCCTTTGGTCAAATTTAATAATCTCTGTGTTCTAATTGTCATGTTAACATTCTGTTTAAAGCGATTGATGGAGTATTTGGGTTTAAATCCACCATCTTTCTGTTTTTATATTTCTCCCATCTGTTCTTACTCCCTGTGTCTTCTTTTTGTGCATGTTTTGTTTTGGGTATTTAAGAATATTTAATATTCCTCATTATTAGCCCTTTAGCTGTAACCTTTTTGTTTGTTTGTTTGTTTTTGTGGGTCTGTTCGAGGGCAGACTTACAATGAAAGGGTAGAGAGTTAGTCAGTAACACCCCATGGCCTCTGCTGCTTCTAATGAACCAACATCCTTTATATTTGTCTGACATAGAACTGGTCATCTGTCACCCCTGGGAAATGAATAACATAGTCATTCAAATAGTTTGCTGAGCTTTCTGGTTTAAATGAGAACCCTGGGCTGATTATAGGTGCTCTCTAGGTCTTAGGTGGTACTATATCTGCTTTTGTAGCATTGCCTGCTTATTTCAGGCTTTTTGGTAGGGCAGGGGTAGATTTGCTTATTGGCTGATACTGTTTGTGGCTAAGCCTCAGCTTTCAGTTTCTCTCCCTTGTAATTTTTTTTTTAACCAGATACAGACATTGTGAGTCTCACTTTGTACACTGGCTTTGTTTCTCTCCCCTTCCTTTATCTTTCTTCTAGTTGTTACCTACATTTGTCACCGTATTCTGAGCCTTTTCATCAACATTTGAATGAATGACTCTAGAGGAGTCCCTACCTCCCTTGTTTTGGAGGTAGATTAGCTGAACTAGTCTTGTTCTGACTGCTCTGAGTGGCCAATACTCTCCTGCCTTAATTCCTTAATTCCTAAATTTCTAATTTCTGGGAATTTACACACTTCCCAGCTATGGAGCCTTTAGGCACTGTTAGCTTTTATAGCCTTGGTTATTCTTGGATCATGAAGTTCCGCCACACACACAGTAATCTCAGAATTCAGAGGAGTCTATGAATCAGCTGTGTGCTTTTCTGGAGCCTGTCTACATTGCTTACTGTCTCAGCATCCCTGTTTCCCAGCATCTTGCCCGTTCAGCCCCTGTGAAGCCTGACCTTTGGGCTTGGAGGTTAGTGTGGCTGTCTTCTCCTCTGGACTACTCAGCCACGGGAGTGCAGAGGATGGCTTCACCCTGAAGACACATGCCGTGCTTTCCTTTCTGTGGATTCACAGATTGATACCCTTTTCTGTGTCTGAAAAGCAGTTTTTCATCCATTTCTTCAGATTTTCTCTTGTTTACAGTGAGAGTGTGTTTGGGGTTATTTTCTGACTCAATGAGATTTTCCCCAAATCATTAAATGTTGACAGAGGACAAATCTCCAGTGATTAAAACACATGCATTTGTTATGCCGGGTGCTCTCTGCAGTGGCACAGTATAGATATTATCAACGATTGAAAGCATTCCTTGAGCTCGCGGAATCAATGCACAATCTCACAATCAATGCAATAAACAGTCCTAAAGATTTGTTTGCTTCGCCCTCATAAAGATGCACGAATGCTGTCAGTCCCCCACACATGCTTTTCCCCAGTATGTAACAGCCCAGCTACACGTATTTCTGCCTCGCTGGCAGATCACGATAAATAGTTGTAGTCATCCTTGACTTCTAACCTTCTCTTTCATACAGCTCGGTCCCTTAGGAAATCCTGTCAGTTCTACCGTCCAAACTGTCTCACATCTTGCCCCCATTTCCGGTGCCTGTATGCAGGGCCTGTCACCATTGTCTTATGCCTGGAAGGCTGCAGCTTCCTAACTCCCCTGTAACCTGCACCCTGTCTCCCGCCCACTTTAGTGTTGATGGAACAGCTAACACAAAGCTGCTAAAAGGTGAATGGGACCACATTAATGCCGGGTTCTCACCTGATGGCTGTCCATGTGTCCTGGCATGAAAGCCACATCCCTTAAGACAAACCACAGGCCCTGGGCAGGCTGGCGTCAGCTCTTCCTATTCCCATCACAATTCTGGATGCAGGCAGTGATATGCTTGCCGTTCCTCCATCACACTAAAGATGGGTCCACCTCAGGGCCTTGGCAATTCCATTCTCCTCACTTTTATTTCTCCTTGCCTCTTCTTCTCTTTCTTTTTCCTTTTCTTTTCATTCTTCTCCCAGTGGGATTTGCATCACTTCTCTTAGCATCAGCAAGTTTGCACCCAGCCCTCTTTGTCACATCTTTCCTGAACAGTGTATTTAAAGTGCCTTTCTTTCTCCTTGCTGATCACCTTGCTGGAACAGGCCCGCAGTCTAGTTGATCATTAAGCATGCATAGTAAGCATTCTGAAGAGAAACAGCAATAAATGACTATCTGGAGTCAACATCTTAGTGACCAGACACATAAGCCTTCTAGACCCAGCATTTCTTTGCTGATTGTGAAAAAGCCGCCAGGTTCTTGACTTAACGGTTCCCCTTTCTCTAGGCTTCTTACATGCTTCTATGTTATTAACCTTGCCTTGGCGGCAGGTCACATACCACCCATGACTTATCCAGAGCTTTCTTTTGTATTCTGACATAATTTCTTGGCCTTAGGAACTGGTCATCTTGGTTGGCTTAGAGTTAGAAGTCTCCAAAAACGATATGGGCATTTATTTTGTTGTGGTGGGCTATTTGTATTGAGAACTAATTTTGTCACCAGTGGTTGCTTTCAAAGGGTTCCATTCTTAGATGGGAACATTAATTTAAGCCCCAAGGTAACTCACTGTGTACTCCAGGGAACGCTTTTGAAAGTGTTAAAAATGAGTTCACTGCAGCTGCAAACATTTGAATTCAGATAATCAATGTTGGTTCCTTGGCACCTCCTTATAGAGGCTGGTTATGTTCACAGGTCAACCCACAGAAGCCCATTTTATCCACACAAGGCTGAATTGCAGCTCTAATAACACTGTGTTCTGCTGTTTATGCGAGCCCACGGGGAAGGCTATTCAGCTGAAAGTTTCAATTAACTGAATATGTATTTGCAAGAGTCAGATCTATACTTCCACCACATGAATCCTGGAGATTGACCTCAGGCCATCTGTCTTGGCAATAAGTGCCTTCACCCACTGAGCCATGTCAGCAGCACCTATGGATAGTTTTGAAATATAACACGTGGCAAGTTAAGCTCACATTTAGCTCACATTTCATTATCTTAGATAAGATGTGGTAAGCAACATTAATTAATGTGCACTGAACTTGAAACTTAAAAAAATAGTATATGGATTTAATTTTGTAGCTTTTTTTTTTTAAATCCTTGCTTCAGTACATGTTCTGTTTGATGTTATCAGCCCACATACCCGAGCCATGCAGGACTGATCCCTGGGCATTCTATGGTAAACTGTGTGTCCTTCTGTTTCTGAGCACTGAACCAGCCGAGATAGAAGCATGAAGGAGAGTTTACAGTGGTGTGGCCAGGAGCCAATCCTTTGTGGCCCTTGATTTGTTTGCCTGGAGACCATACAGAAATGGCTGGGAACTGCTCACACAGCTAAGCTCTCCATCCCCTGGGGTGTAGATAACCTGTGTTGCTGCCATTGTGGTGCTGTAACTGTGATCTCTCAGAAATGCAATGTGACCTGTCCGAAAGGAAGAGAGCCGCATCCTCCATGGAAGTCGGAGCACTTTGGGATCTCACCATTCACACATTAGGCACTCTGATGTCGCTAGGCTCAGTCAATAATCCACAAGGGATTTTGTGCATGTCTTTATCTTTGTATAATATGACTTCTGTTCTGTGGCTTCTCTCTATAGCACTCTTTATTCTGTAACAATCCCCCCCCCCTTTTTTTTTCTCCAGAAATGTGGGGAGAAGCAGCCTTTTCTTTCATATAGAGATGCCTGCCTTTCACAAGTGTTATGTCTTCATTTTACCGGGAGCTGTGGAGAGTCTTATAGACCGTGTCTCTTTGGGCTTGTAGCGTGAATGCATGTGCACATTTATGTTTGCATGCTGTCATGTACATGCATGTGTGTGCTCACATGGGAAGCTCTACACTGATGTTGAGAGTCTCCTTCAAGTGACATCTTATACATGGAGACAACCTCTCTTAGCCGAACCCAGAGTTTGATCCATTCAGCTAATCTAGCTATCCAGCTTATTCTTGGCACAGCCATCTCTGCCTTCTGAGTCCTGAAATTGCTGATGGGCCATCTCACCCACCCAGCTGTTAAGTGTGTTTCAGGAATATGAACCCAAGCCTTCAGGCTTACTCACTATCCGCTGATCCATCTCTACAGACCAGGTTTTAATGGTTTTTGAAGCTGAGTGATTAAAAAAATACCTACAATAGTCTTTCCAGTACCTAACGTGTTTGAAGTTTCATAACAAAACGTTTATATATACTAAGAACACAAAAGGATGCTTAAATAAGGCTGTAAGGACCGTGAGGTGGGTTACAGATCATAAGAGAAGGTGTTTGCATAGCATGAAGCAAAGGAATACCAGATCAGGTTGTGAAATTCCAGGTACCTAGTAAAAGTCACTCCAACTCTGTTTAAGTATTTAGGCTCTTTGCCCATCCACAGCAGCAGGCAAGTGCAAAGTCATTTATTTTCCACTTTGGAATGTATTTTGACTCTTGTGTTATAAAGACCTGTCTCACAGATTGGAGCTTCCCCACCTGACTCTCGCCAATTATAAACCAGAACATCCAAAACGGTTCTCAGAGTGGCTGACTTTGCCCTTGGCAAAGCTGGAGTAGCTGAACCTCTGGGTGAAGGCACACAGTCTTTGGCAGCTTTGACTTTTTGCCCTAATACCGTATCCTGACATTGCTAGCTTCTTCCTATGTGTCACACAGTAAAAATGCTTCAGATGTAATAGGCTACATGTAGTAGCTCTCATCTGTGATTCATTTCTGTTTAAAAAATATTTTTTACTTATATTAATATTTGTAACAAGTGGCTTTACCCACTGACTCCTTTAACTGTTTGGAATGGTCACTATCTTTGCTTAAACTGAGTCACAGTCCTTAGAGAAAGACAGCTGCCAATCTGTCAAGCAACATGCACCTATTAGTTTCATGGCTATAGTGTGTGTATATGTTTGCATTCTTTGTCTTGTTATATGTTTTCTGTAAAAATCCTTTTGTTTCTTCCCTGAGTCTGATACTGAAAATTACACCATCTCGTGTTTCAGCACGAGTACAGTTGCTTTATGGTCACTTAATGAACACTTCGTGAGTAGATGCCAAATGTTTGAATCAAGTTGGGTCCTAGGGCTAAGAGGGAAAATATATGAGCCATGGTTCTTCCTCTTGTTTTTAGATGATGATGATGATGATGTTTTGTTATTTTAGTTCTCATTTTTTCTGACTGCAAAATTTACCACTAGTGACCTCTGCCTTACTAGAGCTTTGTAATTCTTAAATTTCTTAAAGTCTTCTTGGACTTTCTTTGGCCCAAGTTCATTCCTTCTTACTAAATCTCTGGTGTTGCCTCCTGTCAAATACGGACACCCCCCATCTCCCATTCATAACAATAGGATTGTCAGGCAATCCTACTGTGCTTCAGTGAGACAGAGGCTGTAAAACAATATAGAAAAGCAAGATTGCACAAAAACCAGGGAGTTGGTGTTGCTGCTTCATAGACTGTGAGAATTAGTTCAGGTTTCAGGACATGACAGACATGGGTTAGCATTTAATTTTAATAATCTCATCTCTCTGATGTAATACACTACTCAGTTATTCTCACTGAATGAAAACTTATCAAATGCCTACTATGTGCCAGAGATTCTAGAAGACATTGATTCATCAGGCATCAAGCCAACGAAGGCATAGTATGGAGAAGACCAAACCATCTGACCACGGGTAAGAAGTGGCATGGCCAGACATATGCAGCCCAGGTCCAGATAGAAAAGCTCATTTGGTTCTTAACAGAGGCTTAGGACCAAGGGTGGTGGGTATGGCCACACAGTTTGGAAGCTATTAGAGAAATAGTGTGGTGGAGTCACTTTCCAACTAAGGAAAGTTTGTACCTCAAGTCTTGAGCAAATTGATATATTGGGTCTGTAATTTTACATTTATAAATGTAGAAGGGAAACAACTCTTCATTCGGAGTTTGTTACCTGTTGCTTAATGAACATGTTTAAAATTCAGGGATTTTAAACTGATATTTGCTGCAGAATTTTCTAAAAGGTGACACAGGTTGGTGTGCGCTGTGTAAACATAAGAAGTCCAGAAGTACAAGAGAAATATTAACAAGCAGCTAATTTGTGATAGTGTCCTTATGGGTTTTAGTATCTTTTATTAATTTTTACTGATGAAAATGGTACCCATCATTTTTCTGAGAGGCTGCACACAATTCTGCACCTTTATTGATAGCTAACTAAAAAAAAAAATCTCACCCTTACAATTTCTGAGATGGCATTTATCCTTTATAATATAAAGATTATTTTAAATATTAGTCACCAGAATACTACTGTAAGTGTATCCATTTCTTGCCTTTATCAGACTTTAAACAGTGTGGATTTTGTATCACGTGTCTGCTATGTTAATCTGAAGCTAAGTTTTTGGGTTTTTTTTTTTTTTTTTCTCCCATCAGCTAATGAAATGTTCCCATTAAAGTAGTCACAGCCATTAGCAGTTTTCAGCAGAAGCTCACCTGCTTTCATGACAGGTGATAGAAGCAGGAGCATGGTTATGGGATGGAAGGGTTTGAGAGAAAATTAGACAGCTTACATATGTCACAAACCGATTTTAGACTAGATATTTTCACATTCAATGCACATTCGTCAGGTTTTACAATTATCTTGCTAAGTTTAAAATAACCAAAAAATTTTCTATGAGAAAGAGAGAAAATTGTTTCCCAGGACAGGACTCATTATGCATGGATATTCTTCCTCGAAACTGAATAAATTGAATAGTGAGACCAAGAAATGTATAAAACATTTGCATATCTAAACCACTTCTCCAAAGCTAATACATTCATCTTCTTAGATGCCATTTTATCTTCAAATCATGTCCTGAGTAGTCAGAGTAGTACCTTGTATTGCTTGGTAAGCATAAATAGGTCATATATCATGTCTTCATGACCCTTCATTCTTTACTAGTATTTTCTAAAAAAAATACTGCACACACACACACACACATACACACACACACACACACACACTTAAATATAAGGAACAGAAATGGCTAAAAAATACTTTATGTTTTAAGATATATTGGAATTATTTAGAAGTTGTTTGAAGCTTAACTCTTAAAAGTAAAACAAAAACAAACAAATAAATATATTTTCCTCTGGCTGTTTAAAAGACACTCTTAATAAAGCAGTGATTCTCAACCTTCCTAATGCTACCACCAGCTAATACAGTCTCTCATGTTGTGGTGATTCCAAACCACAACATGACTTTTGTTGCTATTTCATAACTGTAATTTTTTTTTACTGTTATGAAGCATAAGTAAATTCTTGTGCTTTTCCATGGCCTTAGGCGACCCCTGTGAAAGGGTCATTCAACTCCCATGGAAGGGTTAAGAACTACTGTACCCAAAGGACACTGTTCTTACAACAAAACAACAGCCTACAGATTGGGAAAAGATCTTCACCAACCTTATATCTGACAGAGGGCTAGTATCCACAATATATAAAGAACTTAAACACCAACAAACCAAGTAATCCAATTTAAAAATGGTGGACAGAGCTAAACAGAGAATTCTCAATAAAGGAATATTGAATGGCAGATAAACACTTAAAGAAATGCTCAACTTCTTTAGTCATCAGAGAAATGCAAACCAAAATGACCCTGAGATTGCACCTTACACCCGTCAGAATGGCTAAGATCAAAAACTCAAATGGCAACACATGCTGGAGAGGATGCGGAGAAAGGGAAACCTTCCTTCATTGATGGTGGGAGTATAAACTTGTACAATCACTTTGGAAATCAATCTGTCACTTTCTCAGAAAATTAGGAATAGTGCTACCTCAAGATCCAGCTACACCACTCCTAGGTATATATCCAAAATATGCTCAAGTATACAACAAGGACATTTACTCAACCATGTTTGTAGCAGCATTTGTAACAGCCAGAAACTAGAAACAAGGTAGATGTCCCTTAACGGAGGAATGGATACAGAAATTGTGGTACATTTGCACAATAAAATACTACTCAGCTATTAAAGGAAATCATGAAATTTCAGGCAAATTGTGAGAACTAGAAAAGATCATCTTGAGTAGGATAACCCAGAAGCAGAAAGACACACATGATATATACTCATTCATAAGTGGATATTAGCCACGTAATATAGGATAAACACACTAAAATCTATACTCCTAAAGAAGCTAAACAACAAGGAAGACCCTAGGGAAGATGCTCAACCCTCATTCAGAAGGACAAATGCAGTAGACATCAGAAGCAGAAGACAGGGAACAGGACAGGAGCCTAACTGACCGAGGTATTGAAGCAGACGCTGAGACTCATAGCCAAACTTTGTCCAGACTGCAGGGAATCTTAGGAAAGAAGGGGGAAATAGAAAGACCTGGAGGGGACAAGAGCTCCAAAAGGAGAGCAACAGAGCCATAAAAATTGAGCTCTGGGGGCCCTGAAGAGAATGATATCCTAACCAAAGAAAATGCATGGCTCAGATGTAGCCCATAGACTCAGTGTTCAAGTGGGGTCCCTAGTAAGGGGAGCAGGGACTTTCTCTGGCATCAACTTAGTGGCAGGTTCTCTGATTACCACCCCTGGTGGGGGTGGTGTGCAGCCTTGCCAGTCCAGATAGGAAGACAATGCAACCAGTCCTGATGAGACCTGATAGGTTAGGGTCAAATAAAAGGGGAGGAGGACCTCCCCTATCAGTGGACTAGGAGAGGGACATGGGAGGAGAAAAGGGAGGGAGAGTGGGATTGGGAGGAGAAGAGGGAGAGGGCCACAGCGAGGATACAAATTGAATAGATTGTAATAAGTGATAATAATAAAAAAAAGGAAAAAAAAAAAAAAGAAAGAACTGCTGTGCCAAAGACTGACCGTAACATCAGCAAATATTTCAAATATTTACAATACATTAACTCATCTTTTAAATGCTCAATACATAAAATTTATGGTGATAGAAGAGTATAGCTTTACTACATATATTAAATTATATAAATACATTATTTACAATAAGATAAGCTCTTACCACTACGCTGGTATGACTGAGGTTTTCTTTATGTAATTTCATGTGAATCCACAGGGTATGACATAGGCATGACTGGATATAAAGACTTGTAATCAGGATATAAGGAATTGTAATTGTCTAGAAACCAGGTAGGTAAGTAGAGATAGGTGGAAAAAAAGCAGTGGGGTCATCAAGTTAGACATGTTTGCGTTAGAGGAAGGATCACACTGTCAGACTGACGTTCAAAAGCAGCAAGGAGCCCTGGGTGGGATCCAAAGTGGGATCTTGGGGAGAATATTTCAACCTAAGAATAGGTAATCACATTAGGGGTCTCGCCGGAAGAACTGAGGCTCCAGGTAGAGATTCACTTTCAACAACAAGATGGAGGTTTGACTCTTAGGGTGATGCCTGAAGCCAGAACCTTCAGTGTTTTAGCGACTAAGCTCAGAATTGGTCCTGGATCTAAAATTCTGGGCCACGGCTTGTAGGAATTAAAATACAGACTTCCTATTTATGATCCGGCAAGATATGGCTATCAGTGTGTAGCATGGTAGATGGGGATGGAATCTCTAGCTAACATTTGATTTGCACCTTGATTGCTTGCTTGCCAGCCATGTGAGGTTGCTTAACCTCAAAGCTTCTGTTTCCTTGAGCTGAGCAGGGTGGCCCATGCCTGTAGTCCTAGCATTTGGAGGTAGGGGGCGGGAACATTAGGAGTTCATGATCAGCTCAGCTACATATTGAGTTCGCAGCCAGTTGAGACTATACGAAACCCTGTATCAAAACAAAACAGAACAAAAAAGAAAGAAAAGAAAATTATCTCATACTTATTGTTAAGATGGATATATAACACGGCATAATTCCTGGTATCAATTTCATTAGAATTTCTATTTTATTTCTATTTCTGAGTAGTTATGAGGTAGGAAATGAAGACTTTAAATTTGCCTAAATGATTGATTGTCTGGCCCTAGGTGGCACATAGCTTCCCTTCATCTGACTGTGCCTTCAGCAGATTGCTTTCTGCTTCTTTCATTGTGTGTCAGCCTATCTGAGCTAGGTGACAATCCTATCACGAATATCAATAGAAACCCTGTAATATGCTTGCTATACAACATCTGAAGTCCTTCCTTTAGAGGTCTGTTTAATATACTAATCAATTTGCCTAAGCCTTGAATGTGACTTTTCACTCTTGAATACAATAGGCTTTTTCCCCCCCTGTGCAGCCTTTTGTGAAATCTATGAGTCGTTTGTAAAAATGTGAGCATTGTACTAAAAGCAAGATAAGAACAAGCTTTTAAAATAAAGAGTTAAAGCGAAAAATTGTTCTCTTAATGACTACTGTATTGGGTTCATGTGCAATTTTATGGTTAAAAAATCATGTATACACAAGCTGCTAATTTCTTTCTTTGTGTCTGTTAAACTCACATGTTTCCTCCAGCTTTATATGTGTCCATCAGATTTACCCACATTTCAAAAAAATGTTATTAAAAACGTTTATACATTACTGCTTAACAAATTATTAAGGATTTTGAAATTATCCTCAGGAAAAAAAAATGGCCAATTTCTAAGTAATGAAATTACTCGTGGGATAACTGTGAATAAGTAATGACAAGTAATGAGCCGCAGTGAGGAGACAGATTCTGGCTCCAAATAACGTACAAAGCCTAAGATAAAGAACAGTACTGCTCAGTAAGGTCAGTGCTCCCTGACCCTGGATCAGTGCAGACGGAGAAGGAGACAGAAAGGTGGGGGTTTAATGCCGTACGTGTTTGGCACACTTAGCACTCAGATCAAAGCTTTGCTAATGGCCATTTGTCGGCAGGGGCAGAACCTGTAGATCCCAACCGCTGCACAGCCCAGGTAGAGCTGTTTGTATGATGTCTAGTGGAGAAGAAGAGCAGCTAAGAAGAGCCACCACACGGTACAGGGGACCGAATGACGGTGTCGGTTAATGCAGAATTTCCTTTCACTTTAATCAGCCATTGCGGTTGATTGGCTCATTACTGTGTGCAGAACACTATGTACAAAGGCATTTGTGTGCACGTTTTGGGTAAAAAGGGAATCTTTCTTGTGTATCACCTCGCATAAATTTCACTTTCACTACATCCTCTCGAGGGTCATTGTTCCCACTTTATAGATAAGGCAATAGAGCTCTTTGGGGTTTGAATGCTTTGGGCAAGACCCACAGAGCTAGCATTGGGTCCACCTTCTCATACATATGCAAAGATGGTTGAGATAATTTCTGTGCACGTAACATGCCAGCAAACAAAACAAAAGCCCCTACTTCTCTAGAAGACTACTGCAAGAAACATGGAAATGAAATTCCAAAAAGGAAACAAAGGGCTCTGGGTTGCAGATAAGCAAAGTACATGGGCAGCCAGGAAGGGAGGTCATCTTCACCCTCGCACTGTTGGAGAACATAGAGGTTCTAGTCCGACTGTCCCCAGGCACTCTCTGCTGCCTCCTACTCTGTTGCGGTTCCTTGGTTTCTCTGGTTGTTGATTCTCTCTTCCCTTTCTTTCAAGTCTGTCTAGGACTCCTATGTTATCCAACAGTGCAAGGGTGTGTGGACCTGGCCATGCCCCACAGTGCCATGCAGACAGAAGTTTCATGAAGTGAGCATCAGGAGGAGTTTTATATGTGAGAGGAATCTTAAAAACTCTGATGTTTATATATATAATTTTTTATATTAATTACAGGTTATTTACTTTGTATCCCAGCTGTAGCCCCCTCCCTCATTCCCTCCCAATCCTACCCTCCCTCCCTCCCTCATCTCCTCCCAGCCCCTCTCTAAGACCACTGATAAGGGGAGGTCCTCCTCCCCTTCCATCTGACCCTAGTTTATCAGGTCTTATCAGGACTGACTGCAATGTCCTCCTCTGTGGCCTAACAAGGCTGCTCCTCCCTCGGAAGGGGGGAGAGGCCAAAGAGCCTTCTACTGAGTTCATGTCAGAGACAGTCCCTGTTCCCCTTACTAGGAAAACCCACTTGGATACTGAGCTGCCATGGGCTATGTTTGAGCAGGGGTTCTAGGTTATATCCATGCATGGTCCTTGATTAGAGAGTTAGTCTCAGAAAAGACCCCTGTGCCCAGATATATTTGGTCCTTGTGGCGCTCCCATCCTCTCCAGGTCTTACTAACTCCTTCTTCTTTCGTATGATTCCCTGCACTCTGCCCAAGGTTTGGTTATGAGTGTCAGCATCTGTTCTGATACACTGCTAGGTAGAGTCTTTCAGAGGCCCTTTATGGTAGGCTCCTGTCCTGTTTCTTGCTTTCTCCTACTTCCAATCTCTATCCCATTTGTCTTTCTAAGTTAGGATTGATCATCCTACCCTGAAACCATTTATCACCCTGCACAAAAGTAAAGTCCAAGTGGATCAAAGACCTCAACATAAAAACAGACACACTAAATTAGTTACAAGAAAAAGTGGGGAAGAGCCTAGAACTCATGGGCACAGGAGACAACTTCCTGAACAGAACACCAACAACGCAGGCTCTAAGATCAACAATCAGTAAATGGGACCTCATGAAACTAAAAAGCTTCTGTAAAGCAAAGGACACTGTCGTCAGAATAAAATGACAGCCTACAGATTTGGAAAGGATCTTCACCAACCCTATATCTTACCAAGGGCTGATTTCCAGAATGCATAAAGAACAAAAGAAGTTAAAAAGCAACAAATCAAGTAATTCAATTAAAAAAATGGGGTACGGAGCTAAACAGAGAATTCTCTTTAGAGGAATACAGAATGGCAGAGAAACACTTAAAGAACTGCTCAATGTCCTTAGCCAGCAAGGAGAGCCAAATCAAAACTCTGATGTTGTTAAGATCGCTGTCTGTCATGTTCACATTAGGGTATGTGGAGTCAGGGGCACGATATTAATTTTTAAATAGCGAATTGAAAGCATTCATTTTCTAAAATATAAATTCTAAAAATATTGTACATGTAATTATTATGGCAATCACAACAGACTTTCCTTAATTATTCTTTTGAAATGTGAAAAGT
Organism: Meriones unguiculatus; assembly: GCF_030254825.1. Taxonomy (NCBI): domain Eukaryota; kingdom Metazoa; phylum Chordata; class Mammalia; order Rodentia; family Muridae; genus Meriones; species Meriones unguiculatus. The sequence continues at coordinate 80,660,074 of NC_083360.1, forward strand.
ACATAAAATATTGGAAATAATTGCAAATTTAAAGGAATTAAGTAGTTAAATAGAATTCCTTTTATTTCTTTGTTTGTAATGAGCATTTCCCTTTGGTGACCAAGATCCTCTTTCATCAGATTATTTTCTAAAACTATAAAATACTACATAGTCCACAAATGTTTTGTTAGGCTTTTCTAAATATTGTATACATAGAGTTAGAAAAGAAAAAAAAATAACTTTTTTTTCTCTGTAGTTTGCTCAATGACATTCCCTCTAAACTGGCTTTTTCTTTATGTTACACTCTCATCCTTATCCCATTGCTTTGTTTATTTTCAAATATTACTGGGAGTGTTAGGTCCCTACCTGATGCAGGGCATGGCTGGTATATGCTGCCCTCTACCTAGGGGCAGAGCTTACCCTCTCCAAGAGGCCTTTCACTATACAATTCAGACATTTTGGTTTCTCTGGGCTTCTCTCTCTTTCACTTCCTCTTTGCCCTTCCTCTCTTCCTTCTCTCTCATCTCTCTTTCTGTATCTCTTCTCTCCTTTCTCCCTCTCTTCTCTCAGTGCATCTCTCTCTCTCTCCCCCCCCAACCCCATCCTGCTCCCAATAAAACTGTGTTTATATAATATAACTGTCTCTTCATTAGCTCATTCTGTCTCATTCCTATCAGTGAGGCCAGGAGATTACATGACTATTTTATAATTCAAAAATAATACACCTGAAGTATGTTATATATTTATAAATCTTCCTGACCAACCTGCTGTGCTGGCTAGTTTTTATGTCAACTTGACACAGCTAGAATCATCTGAGAGGAAGGAACCTCATGGAAAAAGCCTCCATAGGATCAAGCTGCATGCAAACTGTGGGGGATTTTTTTTTTAATTAGTGGTTGATTGGCAATAATCCAGCCTATTGTGGGTAGTGCCACTCCTAGGCTGGTGGTCCTGGGTTCTATAAGAAAGCAGTCTGAGCAAGCCATGGGGAGCAAGCCACTAAGCAGCACTCTTCCATGGCCCCTGCTTCAGCTCCTGACTCAAGCTTCCTGCCTTGTTTGAATTTCTGCCTTAATTTTATGCCATAATGTACTCACCTCTGAAACTTTAAGCAAGCCCACTCCCAATTTAAATGCTCCATATGTATATATACATATACAAAAGAATGCATATATATATATATATATATATATATATATATATATACACATATATATACAACAGTTGCCTTGATCATGGTGTCTCTTCACGGTAATAGAATAGTGTGACTAAGAGAGTTGGTGCCAGGGTAAATTGCATTGCTGTGATAGGCTTGACCATGTTGTTTGTTGGAAAAATATGGAATATTTTAGAACAGAAAAGCAGTTGAGCGCCTTAAGTGGGGCTTAGTAGACCATCTGATAGAAACATGGATCACAGTACTGCTGAGGCTGATGTGAACTAGGGGAACCCAGATCAAGAGGTTTCAGAGGAGAAGAATATTAGCGGCTGGCATTGTTACTGTTTTGTGGTATTTTGACAAACAACGTGGCTGCTTTTTTGCCCTTGCAATAAAAGTCTGTCCGAGGCCACACTAAAGAGTTTTGGATTACTGGAAATGGCAAAGGTGACAGCCTAGTATTGACATGGTAACCTGGTTGTTGGTAATCCACTCTTACACAGATCTACGATGAAGAAGAGAAGCAGGGTGCAAAGACATACAAAATGTATAGTTTGAGGAGAAAAAGGACACCAGGAAATTCAATGCTGGAGCCAAGTCCAGTGTTCAAAGAGATAAAAAGTTTAAGGAAAAGCCTGATGCTAAATGGAATCAAGAAAGTGGTGCCCTCAAGACATGACTGCACCCAGCTTAAGCTTCCAACCTGTGAGAAGAAATTAAGGGAAAGTTTAAGACTCAAAGGAAACCAGCAACAAAGAAAAGTTTATGCAAATGCAAGTCAAAATAGGGCCCAGATTCCAGGCCCAGCAAACAGAAGAATTTGGCAGGTCTGGCTACTGTGTCACGAAGGACACAGGGAAGGGGGTATGAAGTCTTCTTCCTCAGTTCAGGAAAGCCACTGAGGCCAGACATGGCAGGGCAGCCCCTTCATGGAGGCCCAGAGAGGTCATTGTGTGAAGCTGTGAAGGTGAAGCCTGGACTGTGTTAGAGAGCCCTGAATGTTGGAGATGCCAGAGCTGTGGGATACGTGCCAAGGAGGATTGATAAAAAGGGTGTAGAACCAGCCCAAGAGAGAGAAGTGGGTTGCAGTCAACAAAGCTGAAAGGAGTTGGAGAAGCTAAAGGGGCTGACAGCAGACAGGGAGGTGCAGAATTTGGAGTTTGCTCTAATGGGTTTTGGTCTTGCTTTGGTCCAGTATTTCCTCACTGTGACCCCTTTTTCTCCTCCCTTTTGGAATGGTGATGTACGTTCTGTGTCATTGTGTGTGGGAAGTATGTGATCTGCTTTTTGCTTTTACTTCAATTTAGAGATAAGAGAATGCCTTAGTCAGAAGAGACTTTAGACTTTTAAAAAACAATTCTAAGACTGAAAGTCTAGGAGGGTTTTTGACTTTGGACTGAAAATGTTTTGCTTTATATTATAGCTATAGGAGCCAGGGAGTGAAATATGCTGGTTTGAATGAAAAGGGTCCTCATAAGCTCATCTGTTTGAGTGTTTAATCACCGGGGAGTGGAACTCTTTAAGGGTTAGAAGGATTGAGAAGTAAGGTGTTGATATAGTGTGTGACCTTGCTGGAGGAATTTTATCACTAGGAGTGGGCTTTGAGGCTTCAAAAGCCCATACCAGGCCTACTGTCTCTCTCTGCCCTTGCTCGCTACCTATAGATCAGGCTGTAGCTCTCAGCTCCTTATCCAACACCATGTCTGCCAGCCTGCTGCTCCCTGCCATGATGATGATAGACTCACCTCTGGAACTCTAAGCAAGCCCCCATTTGAGTGCTTTCTTTTATAAGAGCTGTTTTCATCATGGTGTCTCTTTATAGCAACAGAACAGTGACTAAGACAGTCATTACATATGAGACAAGGTTTTACTCTTACCCCATACACGTCTGAGCTCATGATGTATCCCAGGCTTGCCCTAAACTCATGGTGATCCTCCTGCCTTGAAGCCTTCCAAGTGCTATGATTACAGGTGTGAACTACCATGCCCGGTCCAAAATATTAAAGAAAGGAGTTATTACACATTAGCTAGGACAACGACTCAGCTTGCAGGGTTGTAGATGGTTACAGAAGAAAGTAGAAGGAGATTTGTGCACTGTACTTCAGTTCAAGGTCATTTACACATTTGGAGAATAGCAATTATTAACCAAATTCAAAGGCCTCTTACTTTGTAGATTCTGAAGAGTTGTTGTATTCGTTTTTCTTCTGTTCTCATTATCACAGACCGTCATAAGATCAATTACTGTTCTTCTTATTTGTACCTGTCTTTTATTGCACAAGCTTCATAAACTACAATGACAAAGGAAAATGCAGTTGGCTTCTCATCCCTGAAGCACCAATATTTTCCACTCCCCAAATGTTTATATATATCATGTTTATATATAGCATATACAAGACATGAGAAGTTGACGGCCGTGTCTCTCCTTCTTTGTTCTTTCATTAGGTACGTTTGAAATCAGGCCAGGGAAGAAACAATACAGCAATTACTTGACTTCTTTTAACGACTGGCCAACAGAATCTCATACTGCTGGGTGCTATGAACACCCCGAGTACCTTGACTACTTTCACTCAGACTGGACAAAGGCAGCTGATACCAAGGCTGAGCAGGTGGCTACCAGAGCAGTATAAGACCAGTGATTCTGTTTGCTTCCTCTAATCCGTTCTCTATTCTCCATGTGGAGCTAGCCTTTAGGAACTTTTGTTACGGTCTGAAACATTTACAGCTTCCACTTACTGCTTGTTGACATCCTAAGCCCTAAGGCGATAGGATTGAGTGTGAAACTTTGCTCAATCTATTAGGTCTGAGCTCTCATGAATGCTTAGAGACCCATCCCTTCTCCTTGTGTCTACCAGGCAAAAACACAAGTGAATGAACCAGGAAGTAGCCCCTTACTAAATCTGCCTTGTGTCATAATCTTGGACTTTGAAGCATTCAGAACAACGAGGAAAAAACTTCTGTTGTTTATAAGCTGCCATCCTGTGGTGTTTTGCTGTGACCAGCCCGAACTGGACAAAGGTACTCCCTGCCCTTTGGATTTGTTTTGATTTGGGGCCCTGAGGGCCAGTACTAGAGGAAAAAAAGGTAGAATGGAGTGGTTTAGATATTTAGTACCTATCTTGCTATTGGACCTTGGTTTCTGCAGACTCTGTATTCCTCCATGAAGAATGAAATGGCTGATGCCATTATTCCCAATTCTGGTCCTTTGCAAGTTTCATTAGCCTTGTGCTATCCCTTTGTCACTTAAGCCTAGAGGTGATCACAGCTCGGCACTGCAACTAGTCTTTGGTTCCTTCAGTGTCCTCAGCTTGCTGAACCCTATGTATGCCTTTGTAAAGCGCCCTCCTTCCAATGCTTGTAAATCAAGCCTCTTCATGTTCATGTTTGTCTTGGGTACAGTGCTCTATTACATAGCTCCCACCTTCATAACTGATGAAGGGCTTGGCTCTCGGGAAACGCCTCAGTCATTTGCTCTCATCAAGGTCCTCTCCCCTTCCTGGGTCAGTCTGCATGGAGGGAAAAAGCATTGTTAAGGCACAGAAAGCATAGTCACTGAGCTCCAACTTGAGGCAGCCACTGGTTGGGAGCGTTGTTTCGCCTGCATCAAAGCCTGGCAGTTCCCGCACCAGCCTGGCTCCCTTGCCCTCCTGTCTACAGATGTGGGTTCTGAGAGTTGCTCCCATAGGATCTTTTTTGCAGAGTTCGTTTAATAGAGACAGCAACTTAAAGGCCATTTCTTACAGGCCCATGTGCTAATTAAAATAAGCGTCGATTGTTTTACGTCATCTGCAATTAGCAACAGGACTTATGGTAAGAATAGCTTGGGTTTTGTCCCTTCCCAGTTTGTTTTCCCAGTTTCCTTTATGGGTTTATACCCCAATGCTAATCTATGTCCTTGAAATGACCTAAAAATACCAACCAAGGTGAATGGAGCAAATTTACGCCAACTAAGTCAGCAAACATTTTAAAATATGATATTTTTGAAGGTGTTTGACACGTATATATTTACACCTTAGGGATGGCACCATAAACCAAAACAACTCTTGAGAAAAATGACAAAATATTCTTTATCCTTGTGCCACTTGAACTAATGGGTGCTTTCATGGGCATTTACTTTTAAGCAATCTAAAGGAAAAGTAGATCTATGTGCATGAATTATCACTGGTGACAATCAGCTGAGGTAGAAACACTGCTCAGTATTGAAAAAATTGGTCAACGTTCTTACCCTTCTAAGGAGAGGAGAGCTGTGCTCACGAGATGCAGCATTTATGAGCAAAGGGTGACTCTGAGTTTTGTAGAGAGCTTTAGGGTGTGGAGGGTCTAGGATCTGAAACTCTTCTGAGGTTCAGTGATGGGTTGAGCATGTGTTATAAGAGAATGGCCACTCTCTGATGCTGACCGGCTTACTTTGGAAGTATGGGCACAGGAGTGGGGGAGGAGGGGGAGGGAGAGGGGGAGGGGGAGGAGAGTTGTTCTCATTGGAGTGGGAGTTCCAGGACTGCCAAGGCTCTGCAGAGAACCCTGTCTTGAAAAAAAGAAAGAAAGGAAGGAAGAAAGAAAGAAAGAAAGAAAGAAAGAAAGAAAAGAGAAAGGAAGGAAGGAAGGAAAGAAGGAAGGAAGGGAAAGAAAGGAAGGAAAGAAATTTTGATCTGCTGTTATTGATTGGGTAACTTCTGGAAGCAAGACTGTTGAAGTGTGTTGTCACTGACCAATTATGTAAGTTATAATCCAAATGGATAGGTACTTAATAGCATGGGGCAAAATGTCAGCCTTTTCCTAGAAGTTTAAGAATGTTTCTCAGCAATATGTTCTCTAATAGCATAGTTTATTAACATGCAAGTGATTAGTGAAATTATGACAGAGACATAATGGCATGCTATATAATTAATAACCGTTACTATTAAAGAGTACATAATAAAAGGTTTATAATAAAAATAGGCTAAAATGGCTTTTTAATTAAATTTTCTAGCTAATGCTAACTATTTGAAAATAGTGTGTGCATATAAAAGAGCCAGCTCATAAAAGGTAGAAGATGGGTACTTTTAATGTTTTGTTTTCATGTATCCCTGTTTTTAGGTACACATACACCCATGTGTATTTAATGCTTTTCAATAAAGATTTTAAACGAGGAAAGGGACATTTGAAATGCAATAGGTGCTGTGTTATGGTTTAAATATGGCTTGTCTCCTCTGAAACTTGCCTTGATATTTGATTGTTGTAAAGCTGGGAGGATCTGGTGGAAATTTTTTAAGTTGTAAGATCGGGCTCTTCATGAACAGAACTTCATCATGAGACTGTGAAGCTGATCTTGTGGTACTGGTACTCTGAAAGTGGGTTGTTAAATATAAAGCAAAGATTCCCTTTGTGTTTTATATCAGACACACCCACACCCACACCCACACACACAGAGCAATAAAAAGAACAAAAACCTATTAGTCAAAGGTATCTAGAGAAACAGAACAATCTAGAGAAACAGAATGAATTCACATTAAAGGGGTTTTATTAGTTTACACAATACGGTGTGGGTAATCCAACCATGGCTGTCTCGAAATAGAGTCCATCAGAGCTGGTGCCTCAGTAGTCTCGGTCTGTCACTGACAGCCTGGAGAATTCCATGTTGGAAGGCCAAAGAAGCTGGGTCTAACATCAGCGAAGAAAATGACAGCAGCTGTGAGAGCAAAAGGACAGATGCCCTGGTGAACAGGATAGGTGAACTCACCAGAAAGACATGAAAGTAAGCAGGCAGAAAACAAAAGCTTTTTCCTGTGTTGTATCTGTGTTGACATAAGAAGGCACCACTCATACATGGGGCAGGTCTACTTTAACTAGCCTAATCAGCACCTCATGGGTGTGCTTAGAGGCATGCACATCTTGGTCGATTCCTGATCTAGTCAGATTGACTACCAAGATCAATCACCACAAAGACAAAACCCAGAAACTTCACTGAGACTGCACCTCACTTCAATCGGAGCGCCTATCATCAAGAAAAGAAAGGGTAGCAAATGCTGATGTGGATGTGAGGAAAGAAGAACCGTAACTCACTGTGGTGGGAATGAAAAAGCCAAAAATAGTGCTAACGTATGGCCCCACCAGACCACCTCCAGCTTTGCACCAGCAGGGCGCCAAGTCAACAGAGCACAGACATCTTCACATGTCCATGCTGACTTTTCTAGGAGTCACAGTAGCTGAGAAACGAGGCCATGTGAGATATTAATCAACAAATAAATGGTCAAAGAAAGCGTGGCGCACAGGCACAGTGCAATTTTCTTCAGTTATGAAGAAGAATGGAAACGCAATGTTTCCAAGGAAATGGACAGAATTGAAGACCATTTTAAGCAAAAAAAAATAAGTCAGACTCGGAAAGAAAACTACCGCATTTCGCATTATATTCGGAGCTGAGACTTAAACGCCTGCAAAAATGAAAATAGAAGGAGGACTATGGGAGAGAAAGAAATCACAAATGCCACAGGAGGAATGGGTGAAAATGTAATGGAATACCGCGTGTGACGCGAATGCGGAAGAGGGGACCATTCGGGAGGAGAATAGAGATTAGACAGGTGTGGGTAGAGGAAATGTGAAGAGCAGTGAGGGAAGGGAATGGATAATAACAAAATATAACCATCCGCACACACACACACACACACACACACTAATGAAATCCACTGATCTGTATATCAACTTTAAAATTAACTTTTAAAATCAAAACAACTGAATCGAGTAACAAGTGCAAGAACGAAACCTACACTCCCTGAAGGAAGGATAAAGACTGAAAAGCATGAACTGCTTAGGGTGGTGTCCCATACATGAAATTGTATGTCACTCTGTGTGCCATCTCTTTTTTTTTTTTACCTTTTACTTACTGCCAAAGTCTCGTGGACCCTGGAACCTGTATCTTCTAATTTTAATCGATTTATTTGGTACTAAGGTTTTGAGCATCCATCTAAACTAAATAATACAGATAAAAGAGCTCATCTAGCAAGAGACATGTTTCTTCGCGCACTTTACACAGCTTAAATTGTTGAAAGAAAGTAAGTGTCCATTTGGTGGAAGATGGTATTGCCTGAAGAGTTAGCCATTTGTCTCTTTTTGGTAGTTTCACGAATATTGAATATGAGGACTATCAAGTTACAGTATGATTTTACTGATATTTTCATGAATCATCGTCAGTGTGTCTGCTCCAGGAAAGGCACTAGCCCTATAAAAATGGCCAGGCCAGGTATTACAAAGCATGTTCTTCCAACTTCAGTCAGAATTACACAAAAAATCCCAACGGGGTTCATCCAATATAACCAGAGTTACCTCAGTGTTTTTATGGAGGAAAGATTTATGTGCTTTTCCACTTACTCCTGTATCTGAATTTCCAAGGTACCTACATAAACAGTAATTGGCATCCATGTAAATTGTGCTGGAGGACATAAAAAATTATTTAAAAAGAACGTTATTTTTACTTCTCACTGTAGAAAATTATATCAGCAGCTTTTAGGGGTCAGGCTATTGTAGGAGTCATTGGTAGGACTGAACCTGCCTCAGGTAACCCGTGAGGTCTAGGCCCTGGGATCTGATTGTCTCCCATTTACGTACTGCACCATTGCTGTCCTCATTAGTATGAATCCTGCTTCGAATTTCAGTTTATCTATTTGTGCCTGAACGTAAGGGAACCTCTTACGGAAAAAAAAAAAAAAAAAAAATCAGTCTTCGAATTTTGCTCCTTTGCCTTTTAAGGTCAAGCAAAAAGATGGTAGAGAAACAAATAGATAAAAATATCCATCCCAGTTGCTTTACTGATGAGGAACGTGAGGCCTTCAGAGTTCTCATGCTTTCTCATGCGGTAGTTGCACCAAATCAGGGTGGAATCATGCATCTGTTCTCAAGAGTCTTTGAGCCAGAGATTTCTCTACTACTCTGCAATTCAAATCCACGTGACATGAACATTTGACAGGAGCCACCATGACTTAGTCACTGTTTGAATAGAACAGGGTTTTGTTTTACTGTTTAAAGGAATCAGGAGAAAAAGTCACCCTAAAAAACTCTTTATTGCCTTTGCTCAGCTTTTGGATCTGCAGGTCACCATATCTTAGTCTTCCCAATACTTGACAGTATTTTTTGAAAATACAGTAGGAAAACGTGAGGAATAAATTCTCTTCACTTAACCCCTGAGCCCACCTAGTGCATCCTCCACCTCCATCATTCCTCCGTCACCTAATGCCTTCCTACATGGATTTCTTTCCTTTTCCTTGAGTTTCTCGCACTTCAGCCCATCTATTATCCCTTTATTCTCCGCTGCTCCCTGAACAGCAGTGTTTTCTTCTTTACAAAGAGTCCCCAGCAGGTCTTGAGCAAAAGCAATTCCAGTTTTGCCTTTTGCTTGCCTTGCTTTTTCTAAGTATTATCCCATTTCTTTTTTATTATTATTTTAATTTTTATTAATTACACTTTATTCACTTTGTATCCCCCCCTGTAGCTCCCTCCCTTCTTTTGTTTCTACATATACCTAGGCTTCATGATTAAATTACCTACATTTGTTCCATCTTATTAGCCCAAATTCACTCCTCAGAAAGTTCTATCATCAATTTTCATAAAGAAAACACTCATTCCTAAAGAGTATACAAACAATAACCAATAGTATGAGAGTATATGAATATAAAATGGAGTGTGTGTAAAAGTTTATTTTATATAGGATAAACATACTAAAATCTATACTCCTAAAGAAGCTAAACAATAAGGAAGACCCTAGGGAAGATGCTCCGTCCTCATTCAGAAAGACAAACATGATAGACATTGGAAGCAGGCAAAGACAGGGAACAGGACAGGAGCCTACCACACATGGCCTCTGAAAGACTTCACTGATCGAGGATCGAAGCAGATGCTAATACTCATAGCCAAACTTTGGGCAGAGTGCAGGGAATCTTAGGAAAGAAGGGTGAGATAGGAAGAACTGGAGGGGACAGGAGCTCCAAGAAGACACCAACAGAGACAAAAACAAACCAAAACTGAGCCCTGGGGGCCCTGAAGAGAATGATACCCCAACCAAGGACAATGCATGGAGAGGACTAAAACCCTGGCTCAGATATAGTCCATAGATTCAGTATCCAAGTGAGTTCACTAGTAAGGGGAGCAGGGACTTTCTCTGGCATGAATTCAGTGGCAGGCTCTCTGATCACCTCCCCCTGGTGGGTGCAGCCTTGCCAGGCCACGGAGAAAGACAATGCAACCAGTCCTGATGAGACCTGATAGGCTAGGGTCAACTAGAAGGGGAGGAAGACCTCCTCTATCAGTGGACTAGGGAAAGGGCATAGGGGAAGGAGGGTGGGATTGGGAGGAGACAAGGGAGGGGACCACAGCCAGGATACATATTGAATAAATTGTAATAAATAATAATAAGCTTTTTAATTAAAAAAGTATATTTTACTTTCCCTAAGTAAGGAGAGGTGAACTGCTGGGGGTAGTTCTGGAAGGGAAATACGTAGGAGGAATTCTTTGAAGGAAATATTCTATGTATATATTCTCCCTTGAGCATATTAATGACTCATAGCTATCTCCCACTTAAATTTCACTTACAAATAAAGATGTGGTAGGCTTAGTTTTAGTAAAAAAAAAATGTTAATTTCTATACATACTAAAATGAAAGGTCTTTGGAAAGTTAAAAATTTCAGTAAGAAAAATAGAATTTGAGTATTTCCAATAGACAATCGCAATCCAATGTTGTATTTCCAAAGAGGTAGACCCTGAAGATTAATAGAACAAATGGAAAGTCCAGAACACTCCCGTGCATGTATGAGCGAGTGCTTCGTTAAGGGTACTGCCTAAGTAATGCAGTGTTGCATGGGAGCATTTTCCCTGCTAATAAGGGATGCCTGACACACAAATGGAAAGAAATTCACTTGGATAGTACCTTATTCCATGTCCAAAAATAAACAGAAAATAAACATAGATGACACATACATTAGTTTAAATAAATATGTTGGTAGAAGAAAATATAAGAAAGTAATATTGCTGTATGTTAATTTTTCTTGTAATACAGAGAAAGCTCTCAACATAAACCAAATGGAACTAATTAAATTTCAAAATGCTTCCCCCCAAAAAACACCATTAAGATCACCAAAAAGACATGCCTCGGTGTCGGAGACAATTTTCGTCTTGTTTTGTTTTCTTGTTTTTTGAGACAGGGTTTCTCTGTGTAGCCTTGGCTGTCCTGGACTCACTTTATATATCAGGCTGGCCTTGAATTCACAGAGATCCACCTGCCTCTGCCTCCCAGAGTTCTGGGGTTATAGGCATGCGCCACCATGTCTGTCTTGGAGGAAATATTCTTAAAACACACATTTTTGTAAAGGCTTGTTTTCAGAATATATAAACAACTGCTATGAAACATGAAGGAGAGAAATAACCATATAATATTATGGGTAAAACTTTGAATATATAAATAATATGAAGAGGTACATGGATGGAAAAAAACAGCATATGAATATATACCTAGCATTGTTAATTATTCATGAAATGCAAATCAAGATAACAAGGTGCTAATACACTCCTGTTAGAATGGTTAAGATAGAAACAACCCCCAGGTGATAGTGAGTTTGGGTAAGTGCTCAGGGCACCTGCTATTCTCCTTTGCTGCTTCGGGGGCTGCAGCAGTTCAGGCAGTCAGGAAACAGCTTAGCATTTTCTCTAAAGTTAAACACAAACATATATTCACCACATGATACAGAAATCCAGCCCTGGGTACGTCCCTTTGAGAAACGAGAACATATGTCCTTATAAACATCTCATTGTCGTTAAATGTTAATTGAGTCTTTGTTCACATTAGCCAGAATTCAAAAACTAACCGAATGTCTGGATCACAGACTAGTTGTGTATTATTGTTGGGTGAACATATCCATTAGAGGTAGCATTGTCACTCAAGAGTAGCAAAATGAATATGTAGCTATGAATACACTTAGCAATGTGGATGGGTGTTGAAAAAAACTCTGTGCTAAATGTAAAAGGTCATACACGGAAGCCTGCACGTTGTATTATTTAATCCATAATCAATTATAGAAAAATAAAAGTGGTGATGACAGAATGCAGATCTATGGTTACTAAGAGCCACTTGTAAGAAACTAGAAAGGAGTCATTGGCGGGGAGGGGAAAGGAAGCTCTTAAAGGACTGGACATACTGGAATATACTTGATGTGATGGGGGAAAGGAGAAAAAAAAATGCAGGCGATCCTAGCTGGGAGAGGGGTGGAATCAGGAGAGGATAACTAACAATGTTTTTAAAAGCTACCTGGAGACCTTCTATTTTTTGTTTCCTAAATATATACAAAACAATTTAATTGGAGTTATCCTACACAGGGGGTAGGATAACTCACCCCAGAAGCCACAGATTGGCAGATAAAAATGCCAGTTCTGAGCGTGGAATAGCCCCCTTCCAGTTGTTGATTAAGGTATCCCGGAGAGGCCCTAAACAATACAGGTGACTCCTGTGGCTCCTGGTTGCTCACCAGAACTTGATGGTAATAACCTATTGGTGAAGATACCACACATATTGGTCAGAGGGCATAGAGAAATCAAATCCATACTGACCAAGAAGGTTCCTGTGTGCTAGATAGCTTTTATAAAACTGAAAGACTCTATGCAGCCTGTCAGGCAGAAAAAGGTCTTTGACAGTCTTACCTAGCTGAAACCTTTAAATGTGCAACAATGACCAGCTTGGTAAGATATACCTAAGGGATACAGGCATGAATATTATGGGATTCATCAACTGTCTTCTGATTAGATTTAAGGCCTACCCCACAGAAAGAAATACATTCCTGGTACTTCAGTCTGGCCAGGAACCCACAGACCCTAGGGAAGTATCTGCTACTGTTATTTCGATGTATAGATACCACCCCTGAATTCCTATCTCTATACTTTACAGATCAGTGCGCATCTCAGGCCTCCTTTGAGAAGCTTCTTTGCACGATGGCACAAATGCAGAACTTCATAACCAGTCAAAGTGCAGAGAATAAGTGATACAAATGGGGCATCTATTTCACACCCATCCCAAGGCAGAGACCATTTGGAAAAGAATGGAAAAGGTTGTAAAAACCAGCAGCTAAGGAAAACTGGAGACACCCCTCTCCCCCAAAAAGTCTTCTGGACACAGTAGGAAGGCTGCACTCCTGAACTCACACCATTAACCTACACAAGATCAACCCAGTCAATATTCCAGCATGCATTGTGGAGAGGCTTACAAACCCCCAACCCCATATCTGAGGACTGCTGATAGCTTCTGGGAGAAGGGAGAGCCAGTTTATTTTTTAAAAGGTGTGTCCCCTGGCAGATCAACTATGCCCCATTATTTCAGCCAGAAATAGATGGAGAGCACACACTGGAGTTAAGCAAAACAAATGAAGAAGACACGAAGTTGGCAAGGGGAAGTGAGGTTGTATCTGGAGGAGTTAAGGGGATGAGTTGGAGATGAATATGATCAAATACATTGTATAAAGTTCTCAAAGAATTAATAAAATATTTTAGGATCCCATTAAAAGAAGTAACTATTTTTGAAACGACTTCATAATATTGGAAAGTTTGAATGAAATGTCTTTCCACAGCTGGCCCAGCAAGTCCTGAACTCAAAGACTTCCGCTCCTCTTAGAAGGATACAGGGTATAAGCTGGTGCCTAGCTTCATTTCCCAGGCTGTTCTTTTGGTGTCTAGCTGTCACAGTGTCTGCAGTCATAACTCTCCTACTGCCTCTACACTCTGGCCTTGATCTCCACACTGGTTTTACTGTTCCCTTCTGCCTTTTGCTCTGAGTTGTGGATGCATAGTCTGGTTTCATTTGCTCTTTCACACCCTAGTTATCTTTGACAGACACTTACTATCTTCTGTTGTTGTTGTTTTGTGCTGTTGCAACATAATACCAAAGACTGGGTAACAGATAAAAAACAGAAAGTTACTTTCTTACAGTTCTAAGTGCTTGGTAATCCAAGATCAAAGCACCTCTAGGCTTGGTGTCCAGCCAGGGCCTAGCCTCCTCCTTCAATTGGCTTCCAGATGCTCTAGTTTCTGGAGGGAAGACAATGCTCCTCACTTGGAAGAACAGATGAGCAAAGAAAAGGATCCAGTTCTAGTGTGCTTTATGAAGAGCAATACACCCACCCTAGTGCCTACTCACCTCCTAAGACCCTCCCTCCAACACTGCCACATTGCAATTACACTTTCACTTCAAGTTTCCTGGAGAGGGCTGTTCAAATTGTAGCAACTCTCAGGTACCAGATGCTGTTCTTTCCATCTTTCTCTTTTTTGTGATCTTATTCAGAGAGAAGCTCTCTCTCTCTCTCTCTCTCTCTCTCTCTCTCTCTCTGTGTGTGTGTGTGTGTGTGTCTGCCTTTTGTCTCTCTTGGTGTCTGCGCTATCTCTGTATCTCTGCCTCTGTCTCTTTGTGTCTCATCTCTCTCTTATATCTGTCTGTCTGTCTGTCTGTCTCTCTTTCTCTCTCTCTCTCTCTCTCTCTCTCACACACACACACACACACACACATACACTTTAATGGCAACCTGCTTGGCAACCATGGCAAGCATCTTTTCTCCTAATAATATTTTCTATGCAGCATTCTTTGTCTTCCATGTATTTACTTCCGTGTTTCCTTACTTTTCTCTTTGTTTCTTTGTATGTGTTTGTATGTGTACTGTGTTCTTTCTGATTTGATTATTGCTCATCGATTAAAGTGAGGTTTTTTTTATACCTGGTATTTGTTGATGGTTTGTATGAGCATGGGGCCAAGACTTGTCCTAGAAAGAAAAGAACAATATTTATTAAGGGGCTGAGCATTTGAACCACTTATTTCAGTCTTAATTTCTTCTCAGCTAACCTAAATTGGTTCTGCAGGGTTGTTTACTCTGAAACTCACATAGGAACACGCTAAGCTTTCAGGGTGTGGCCTAGAAATGTTGATTTCATCTTCTGGTCCTTTCATATCAAGTATCTACCTCTATTATTATCTGTCAGCTTTTCAAAGACAGTGGTGACCTACTTCCTCTGTGTACGGCTCTTGTCTTGGTTCTTTGTTTGACTTTTCCATGTTGCAAGAACTGGGTTCCCTCCAATTTCTTCTGCCTTTTGCTCATCACTGTTAACTTTTCCCTTATTCTCTCCCCGGATTTTGATGACCCTGTTAGTGTACTCATTGTGCATCATACAGGCGTCCCCAGCATGCATGGGGACAAAAGAACCATCACTGGTCAGCCTGAAGGAAAACCACGGTGGAGTCACACATTTTACTTCTTTGTGTACAGTTACTCAGAAGAATCCCTCACTCCTCTTATTTGTTCAACAAAGTTCTTCTGGTTGAGCTCTACCTTAAGATACCAAGTGTGTTATGTTCCTGACACATCTTGCTAAATGTGTGTCCTGCCTTGCGCCCTACTCTATAGATCCTTTGCTTCAGAAGTATACAAGCTGCACCTCACTCACCTGGTTGCCAATCATAACGCTGGATGTTTCTGTGGTTTTTCTTGTGACTGGACTACCCCTCTAGTTGTTCCCCTCTGATGGTATCCATGCAGCCCTTAGAACAGTCGCAACCCCTTTGGAGGTCAAATGACCCTTTCACAAGGGCCACATGTAAGATATCCTACACACCAGATATTTATTACCTATTATTACAAAAATAATTTTATGGTTGGGAAACAACATTAGGAACTGTATTAAAGGGCCGTGGCACTATGAAGGTTGAGAACCACTGCCTTAGAGCATTCCTATGGCCTTCCCAGTCAGTCCCGTCTGTGCTTTATTTTCTCCATAATACATAGAGCTGATTATCGCCCCCTCAGTGTGTCTCAGCTCTTCCATACATGCACTGTTTGTCTTCTGTTAGCAGTGTCTGTATATAATAAATCAATTCCATTTATGTTCCTTATTTGTTAATGACTGTTTCATAAGGTTTAAGATTGAGATAGTGTCTTGTCTCCAGTTAAATATTAGAAGCCATGACGAAAGGCCAATGAAATAGTACAACAAAGATGTAGTTCCTGGATCATGAATGTGGCTTTTCTTTATTCGTGTACTTACATGATGTTAAATTTAGCATGCTTAACATTGTTATGGTGGTTGTTAATATCCAGGAAAGGATAAAAAAGAATACATGATACTACCTGAAAACAAAAGTTTCCAAACAGAACATTCTTGTGATGTCTAATGACCTGCTATCATATTTCTAAGAAGCGTTTTGCATTCCTATTTTTAAAATAATTTCTGCAACACAGATGACAGAGCAACAGTAAAACTCTTTTGTCTGGATTGACTGACCCATTTTTTTAAAATTACAATTATTATTTAGTGTGGTGTGTGTGCGCGTGTACGCGCGCAGGCGCACGTGTGTGTATGAATGAGCCATGGTGCGTATGTGTGGGTCAGGGGACAACTTACAAGAATCAGTTCTCTCCTCCTATGTGGGTACATGACATCAAACTCAGACTGTCAGATTTGGCAGCAAGAATCTTCATCTACTGAGCCATCTCCCTGGCCCAAATGATCTATTTTTATTGATGATGTGAAAAGCAGAAAGCCAAAGATCTTTTGTGAACCAGGTAATATTATTCAGCTTTACAATAAAAGAGAGAAACAGGTAGTATGGCTTCTCATTCTATAATTATGGAGGAAGAATATTAGACAGTGCCTTCATGGTTGAATAGTAATTTGTACTTCAAAAACATTCTCATAATCATCTATGAATAGGCTATAGTTTGGAAGGACTGGAGACTAATGTCATTTCAGACATTATGTTATTTACTCATTTTATGGTTCATGCCTTCGAGATGATTATAATATTTACCTTGTCAAATTCACATTCACTACCTGTCTAGATCTCTGGAGCCTGCCTTTCTATATTGTGAAGCATGTTACATTCTCTTGTAATAAGAAAATACAGGGATAAATAGCCCCAAAGAAGTTACATCAAGCTATGTAATCTTAATGTTGTTTTTAAGAGGGAAATGGACTGAAAGAAGGCATTTTTGTGTGTAGAGAGGACTTAACAGAAGTAGTTAATGGGATTGTGATCTGGCAGCCTGCTTAATGAGGACCTACTGCTTGCAAAACCCTGGCAGGCAGCCTTCAGTGTGTTTTATCTTCACAATAACCCTATGAGATGGGCGGTAACATCCTTATCTTTAGGAATAAGGATGCTCTTTCACAGAACCTATTAAGTTACTGAAAGCACCATGGTTAGCATGTGACAGAACTAGAAACTGAAGCCAGCATCTTCTGAACCCAGTTTCAGACAGACATGCTTGTGCCTGTAGCACTGGCTTTTACTGAGTAGGATTTATATTAAAGAATCTGTAAATGCCTATGGCCACCCCAGAAATACCACTGTTTCCATCTTACTAAAAGTACACAACATTTGAACATTTTCTTGTATTGATCACATATTATTACAGCAGCAGTAAGGATATGGAAAACAAATAATTGCTTTTCATTAATAAAAGCAAAAGGTTAGAAAGAGCAAATGCCTCACTAAGAATTAATTGATCTTTTGCTGGTAACTGAAGATTAGCGCGATCTTCCTTTGTATATGAGTAAACTCGTCTCTCTCGACCTTTCAGGAAGAGTTCTATTTGCCTTTCATGAGCACAGAGCAGACTTGCTCTCTCTGTGAAATCATTCCGGGTCCTCATGGGTGCCATGGTATGACTGCATCTTATACATATCTCTGCAATATAACGCCCTCAGTTATTCACTACCATCTAGGACTGAACTTGACTCTATAGCCATGAGGAAAGAAATCATCCCTTTCAATTCTACACCTTTAGTGTCTACACAGTACATGGCTCTCTGTAGGGCTCCATAAATGGTTTTTGGGAGACAGTTGAATGGACGATTGAATGCTTGAACATACAAATGTTACTCAAAAATATTATTTGTCTTGTAGTTATTTTTTTTTAAATAAGGATGCTTCCCAATGTGAGTAGCCTTTTAACGTTCAAGATAAAGCAACTCATTAACTTAAAGCAGACAGTTGTACACACTGAAGTCTGTAGAGCCCAGACAGATGCAATTTTAGTTCTGCTGTGTCAGGAACCAGGTGAATGACAAGTCAACAACTAAAGAGTCTTCCAGAATCACCTCTGGAAGAGGTTGCACATGCTGCTTAAGGAATGCTCTGATGAATTCTGTGAACAGTTCTGCTCTGGCTTTCAGCCTTACCACCCATGTGGCAGAACCTCTCCCCACTAAGTAGTGAGCAGAATTCCAGAATGTGTGCAGATCAAGACTGATGCTCTGATTGCTGATCCTCTCGTCTTAAAACGTAAAAATAGAAATGATAGTTTTTACTGTGAAACTACTTGCACCAAGTAAGTGTGTTTCTTACGTTCCTTGATGCTCTGCTCAGTGTTCCTATCATTCTGTTACTACCACACAAGTTTCCTCCATCTCCTTTTAATATTACTTCTTTGGTTCATATGAACACATACACCCACATCCCCCAATTTTTTTTTTAACCAGGGCTGAGACAGAATGGTTGGACCCAAATCTTCTCTAAAGTAGGCAATCATTACTGCCAGAGTTAATGTCTAATTAATTACATTAAACTAAAAAATGTCATGTTATTGATTCATGTGAGTTCTGTGGAAAATTTTTCACATTTTCCTCTTAGGAAGCACGTATTTTTATTTCTGAGGGGGATAAAAAGACAGAAATTCTATGTGCTTGCTTAGTTAAAGCAATTATGAATGTTATAATTTCTCATTTCAGTCTTATTCCTAAGAGTAGAAACTGTGTGTATGCGTATGTTGTGGAGGAGATGTGTAGATGAGTGTGTGTGTAGGTTTAAGCAAGTGGGGGTCAGAAGACACCCTGGGGTATCATTTCTCAAGGAATGTACACCCTTTTGTCTTTGAGACAGACTATCACTGGCCTGGAACTTGTCAAGTAGGCTAGGCAGGCTGGCCGGGGAGCCATAGGGATCTGCTTGTCCCTGTCTCTCGAGTGCTGGCATTACTGCTTTAGATTACCATACATAGCTTTTGATTCGTGTCTGGAGTTCACCCTGAAGTCCTTAAGAAGCAAGAACTTTTCTAACTCAGTCATCTCTAGAGCCCCAGAAAAAATTTTAGTTATGAAAATTGTATGGCGGTTTTGAGTATGAATATACTTTCGCCATTTTCTTTTTCATACATGTTTCATTAATCTGTGAACGACATGGCCCTGTGAACAACCCTGAAGACCTAGGATTGTGACATGGTATATGTGCAATATGTTTTCCGCATAGCTTAAAGTTATCTTTAGACACCGAGACAAAGGCCTAGCACAAAAGGAAATGAATATGTGAATTGTCGTTAACTTAAGAGAAGGCAGAGGCTGTTATTATTCCCCATCAGTTCTCTTTTAACCTGTCGTTTTCTATACATAACCTAAACTCTCAGTGTTAGTCCGAATTCCAGGAGACTATGCGGAAGAGTAGCCGGTCCCGTGGTCCATACGCTCCTCAAACTGAAGGGTGCTCTCATCCTTCCCCTCTCCTTCCCTCCTTCCCTACCTCCTCCCCTTTCTCTCATTTTAAACCATCTGCTATGTTTCTTGCTCTCCAATCACATTCCTTTGTCCAGTTGCCGTCCACGCCATCTCTGGCCTAGCTTCCTTTATCTCCTCATTTCCCAGGAGGTAACAGCTGGTTTTGTCTGCAAAGGAGGTGCCTGGTGTGAACTCTGTCAACTTTGCCTAGTTCAGTGAGCTTGGATGAGTCGCTTGCTCTTTCTGTATTTCAGCGATCTTACCTTTAAAATTAGAGCTGCATGTAGTGAGAATTACAAGATAATCCAATCAGGAATGAGACCTCAGTGCCTGTCACAAAGCCACTTGTATCCCATTAGGAAAGGAAGTGTTGATTGTCTGTGAATTGTTGTCCAATAGGCATCTTTCTTTCTGCTTTCTGCCTTCCACTGACAAAGCCTCCAGCACTTCTAAGAAGAAGCACACTGCTCCTCTTTATCCATTAAATATTTATCCATAAATATAAATGTTTATCCATAAATATTCATCCTATTTATCTATTGCTTGGCATGACATCAGTTATTAACAGCATTTGATATTTGATAAGTGCATCTGGGAGGCATTAAACTGTGCTTTCATAAAGTAAGTGTAGTTTGACATAGGCTGTGAATAAGAAAAAAAAAATGAAGTGATAAAATCATGTAACAGGAAAAGGTGTCAGGAAAGGCCTAACTGAAGAAACAATATCAAAACCAAAGACTAAACAGATGAGGCAGACAAAATCAGGGAAGCACTGCAGTGTAATAGGAGTTCCAACAGAAGAAAGGCATGTTGGGTAAACATCAAATCTTTCTGACCCAAGATCAGTGAACTAAAGGGGAGCAACAGTGAGCCGGAACAGAAGGCTGAGGTCACAAAGGCAAGCAGTGACCAGATCTCTAGAGAGTTAGCTGGTTGATCATTTTACCAAAGGTTTTCATTGTTCTGAAAACAACAGGGAATCATAATGAATGCAAACTAGTTTCAGAAAAGACCCCTGAGCCCAGATTTCTTGGTTCTGTTGCTCTCCTTGTGGAGCTCCTGTCTCACCCCCCCCAAGGTCTTTCTATCTTCCCCTTCTTTCCTAAGATTCCCTGCAGGACCATGCATGGAGATAACCTAGAACCCCTGCACAGATGTAGCCCATGGCAGCTTAGTACCCAAGTGTGTTCCCTACTAAGGGGAACAGAGGCTGTCTCTGACATGAACTCAGTGGCTGGCTCTTTGATCACCCCCCCCCCTTGGGTGGAGGGAGTAGCCTTACCAGGCCACAGAAGAAGACAAAGTAGCCAGCTGTGATGAGAACTGATAAGCTAGGGTCAGATGGAATGGGAGGAGGACGTTCCCTATCAGTGGACTTGTAGAGGGGCATGGTAGGAGATGAGGGAGGGAGAATGGGATTGGGAGGGAATGAGGGACGGGGCTACAGCTGGGATACAAGGTGAATAAACTGTAATTAATATAAAAAATAAAATTAAAAAAAGAATGCAAAGTAGGTGTGTAATAGAATGAATTAACTGTGGAGAATAGATGTGGGAGAAGAAAGGCTTCTTTCTCTGTTCTTTAGTCAGAATATTAAGGATTACAGCCTCTTGGATGAAGATGCCCTTCACAATGTTTGCCCATAGATCTTCATTCATCTGTCCCCCTAATGAGTCCATTGTCTCTTCCTGGCAGCGCTTCTCACATGCACTGTGATTGACACACGCCGAGGCCACAGCACTGGGAATGGATAATCATCTATGCTTTGCTTCTAAAACTAGGCTTCCTAAGGTCAAAGGCTGTGTCATATGTATGACAGAACCTGGCCAGTCTCTCCCTCTTGTTGAGGCCTCATTTGTGTTTTGCGTTAAGAGGAACTGGTAGGAAAAGAAGGCCTAAGTGATCACGCCTTGATCCGAATACCATCTGAACACTTATATTTCTGTTGAAAGTTAGTGAAATTTGTTGTTGTCCAGGAACAGTTTTCATGGACTTATAAACATTACCAAATGGTTCTGAGAGCAGTGTTAGGTTTAAAATTGTAGCACAGGCAGGGAGATGTGGCGTGGTTATATTTGGCTTTTCATCTGTTTGTGTACCTTCTGTGGATTGTTTTAGGAAGCACTAGAAACTCCATAATCCTTCCTTCAATACATCTTCTCTTCAGCACTGTGAGAACTAAGAGGTGAAAGCCCTCAGATACTGTGGGAGCTTTAACTTCCTTGTTCATTGTTTTGTATATAGTTATGATAGCTTGGATCTGGAATGTCTCCTGAAAGCCCACATGCTAAAGGCTTCTTTCCTAGCCCACAGTAATATGGGAGATGCCAGACCCTTAAAAGATAGGAGCCAGTTATAGGGAGGTCTGTGGAAGAAGTTGTCCTTGGGGCGGGGGTGTATGGGACTCCATCTGCCCACCCTTGCCTTCAGTCCATCATGAAGACACAGATTGTGAGGCAAAATCAATTATTCTTCCTTGAGAGTTGTTTTTTCCACGGATTTTGTCACAGTGGCTAATTTAAGCAGGAAATTGATACCAAAAAGTAAACTCACTATTGCCATTGCATCTGTCAAATTTCAGAAGCTTTTGGAATTGGTTTACAAGAAGTTAGAAAACTATGGAAAAGTCAACAGCTTGGCGTATTAGAAGTGGCTTTAATGGCAGTTCTGGCAAGAGCTCAGAATACTGACAAGCCTGTGGACAGTGAAGTTGGTGCTGATGAAACTTCAGATGGAAATAAAAACTGCTGAGGATTGGACTAGAGCCCCCCCCCCCATATATAAACTTTAGCGAAGCCTTGACTATGTTTTGTGCATGCTCTACAAGTTTGTATGAGGTTGAACTTAAAAGCGATGGACCAATCAGTGGAGAGAAAATTTCCAGGCAGCACAATATTTTTGGTGGTGTGGATATTACTGGCCACCCTAAACCAGATTCACAGGAAAAATCAGGAACAAAACGGCAAGCAGAGATAAGTTTAAAAAACTTGCAGTTTTATATAAAAATAAATAAATAAATAAATAAATAAATAACCTCACAGGATGAATATATTTAAAGTTATGGTCGAGGGGAGTATAATTAGTGGCCTTCAAAAGAAATCTCCTGAATTTTGTTGGGGCAGCTAGAGGGGTGCCTTGATGGTCCCACAGGAATTTACAGGATTTCACCTAGCACAAGCCCATAACCTGCAAGGCATAAACTCACTGCAAATGTTTTCGCTTGAAGAGGAAGTCCTTGTGTGCCTTGTTTCCACAGATGCAAAGGAAATTATTTTTTCTGGGCTTCGCTTTTCTGTTTTTAGCTTTAGTGGTATCCAGAGGCCACTGTAGCAGTGGGGCACATACAGGCCATGCAGCAATAGACCATAGCCTCTTCCCCATGATGCTGACATGCAGATTCTCAGACATGCAGAATGTCAGAATTATGGGTCATGATGATTTTAAAGGCAGGCTTGGTGCTGGGTGCAGTGCTGGTGCATGCCTCTAATCCCAACCACTCAGGGAGGCAGAAGCAGGAGGATTTCTGTGAGTTTGAGACCAGCCTGGTCTACAAAGTGAGTCCAGGACAGCCAAGGCTGCACAGAGAAACCCTGTCTTGAAACAAATGGAAACAAATAAAGGCAGGCTCGGGAGGCCGGGTAGTATGGGACAGGGTAGAAGTCCCTGCAATCAGTGCAGGGCAAAGTCAAAGTGAAGCTTTGAGTTTGAGGCAGATGCTGCAGTTAGTGCTTTCAGAGAGTGAGAAATGTCAAGAAAATGGAGCACCCGGGAGTAACTGCAGGTACAAAGCAGGGCCAGTCCCAGAGTGCATGTGGGCTCAGCCATCTAGGCCATGGTGTACTCACATCATGCTAACAGATGCCCTGGATGGTAGACACTGAACTAGAAGGTTGAAAATTTGTGCTAGGTTTGGGGCCCGCTTTCCTTTTCTATATTCCTACTCTCCCCTTTTGGAATGGAAATTCTTTTCCATGCCACCGTTTGTTGGAATTATGGAAGTTATTTTTTATTGGGGCTTCCAGCTGAGTCACCTTGAGTCTCAGAGAAGAGTTTGATCCTGGACATTTGAGTGATGCTGGAACTGTTAAAACTTTTGGGCTGATGGGAGACGCTTGAACAACACACATTTCAGTGTGAGATAGAGGTGGGCCTTTGAGGGAAAAATGACAGAATGCTACAGTTTGGATCTGAGCTATATTACCCAAAGGCCCACGTGTTAAAAGCTTGGTCTCCAGGCCGTGATGTTATGGGGAGATGACGAAATCATTAAGAAATAGGACCCAGTTAGAGGATTTTATACCATTAAAGGTAAACCCATGGCTAAAAGACCGAGATCCCAGCCCCTTCCTCTCGCTCTCTCTGTTTCCTGCCCACTGTGAGGTTAACGTGCATCCTCCACCAAGTGCTTGCTATGGTGTCTTAAGATACTGTAGTCTCAGAGTAATATGGCCACATGACAATGGGTTCAAACCTCTAAAACTGAAAGCCAACATAACTCTTCTTTGTGAGGTGTTTACCTCAGGCATCCTGTCATAATAGAAAACTAACTAAACCACAGGGTTAGGGTTTCTTTGTTTTTTTAAAGAAACAAAGCTAAGAAATATATAGCTAATGTAGAGCTAAGAAATAATTACATCGTTATATTACTTTAATGTATAAAATATTAACAAGTGGTACCAACTTTTTTTTTTTTTTTACAGAATGAAGAAAAAAATCAATTCCTTAAAACTTTCCTACTTAGCCTTTCCTGCAGAGAAAAATTCACTAAGAAATCCATTAAATATAATTGATGCGAAGAGAAACATGGGATCGATGCATCCCTTTCTGCCTGTTATTCCTGGAAATTAACATTAATCCAAATAAATTGTATACTGAAGGTTCTTTAATGCCAACACGGACACTGACTTCAAGCTTAATACCCTCCCAGTAATTTACAAAGAAAACATTTTATGGCAGAATTTGCCCTAAGTGTTAGTTCAGGAAACGGAGCCCCAGTTTGGGCAGCTTCTTTGTTTCTGGCTACCATTAAAACACGCCATCATGTGCATTAGTGACAATGCCTTCCTAAGGCATAGCTAATCATTTTAATTCTTATCATAAGGATTTTTAGTGCTTAGTCTCAAAAAATACCTGATGTCTATTCCTAATTGAGAAGATGAATTTAAAAAAAAAAATCTTAAAATTTTGTTGTTGTTCCGAGACAGGTCTTGCTGAACAGGCTGGCCTGGTACTTACTAGTAGCCCAACTGCTTTGAAATTTCAGCAGTCTTCTTGCCTCACCCTCCAGAGTGTTGACATTATAGGACCATGACTCTAAAGCTGTCAAGCACTTCCTTGATTCTGTGTAAGTTTTTCTCATATTTAATTACTATCTATTACAATGACATCATCTCACCTCAACCATTCAGAAGAGCAAGCACAGCTGTCCATTTGTTTGTCTCTGCCATAGTCTACTGGAAAGCAGCAATCATCAGACACAATAATTCCGGAATGACTAGTACATGAAAACGCAAAGGAAAATTTTAATCCAAACGTATCCAACTCTCCTGTTTGAAGGCTGGTTTTATAGTTTGCAGTTATTCTCACTAGGAATGTCATCAGATTCGTAAAGTTTACAGTTATTATACTACAAATCTTTGTCTGGCAATTGAGACCAATGGCCTTAAGTTTAGTAAGCAATTCTTTCTAGAAGGACTTAAAGGTAGGAGTAAAGATGGGCATTCCTATCTTCTGTGCCCAGCGTCCCTCCCCCCACTCATACTATGGTAAATGTCAGCACATACTTAAAAAAATTATTAGCTGTTTTAACTAGACTTCATGCCAATTATTTTATAAAGTTAAGGCTTACTGACTTAGTATTGGCATTGATAAGTCGTAAAACAGTAAAATTCTGATGCACAGTAGTCAAATTTTAGTTTTCTAAGTTAAGAAACAACAGAAAGTCTACCCTTGCTTTATCATCTATTGCTCTACTCTCATAAGAAAACAATCTCCCCTATAGATATTTTCTTATCTGAAACACTGCTGAGTGGATCATTAAGCTGGAAAGAGCCTTAGCAACTGACCCACTCAGACATTCCACATCAAGCTAGATAGTGCTATATGCAAATGTGTGGTCCAGTGCATGCTGATGTAGTTGCCACTCCGGCAACCCCTTAACTCTTTCCTAAACAGACTCAGGTGGAGACAGGAATGAATGTCAAGAAATGTTAGACAAGAGAGTTACTCATCTACTAAAAATGAATCACCACCTCTCTAAGTAGAAGGTAGAGGTGTCTCCAGCAAAATGAAGGAAACTTCTGTTCCAGCTAGGAAAGTGAAAGAATTTAACGCGATAATACTGAATTATAAAGCTGTCGGGCAATGGAAGTATAATGGAGCTACTAGGTAGCTCAGAGTTTTGCTAGTTGCAAGAAGCAGCTCCTGCTCCTAGGACTGAGGGAAGAGAGCAGGTGGCAGTTGACAGGAGTCTAGGAAGAAGGTCGGAGGTGGATACCAGGGCAGGGGTGGGGCTCATCCAAATGTGCCTCTAAAACTCGTTACCAGATTCTGAATCTATATCCACCTCGAGGGAGTGCACATGGGAAAGAGTAGTTCTCCATCTCTTCTGTAGTATTCCACCAGTGAGCCCCATTCCAAAGCCTAAAGGCAGGCAGTCCTGAAGAGGGTCTCTGACATGTGGTCCGCCATGTATAGCTCAGTATCACACAATAGAGTTTACAGTGTTCTCCTTGAAGCTGAAAAACACTGATTAAAGCCTGTTACATCTTACTTCTTCATTGCCACTGACGCCACTTTCTGACGGCTCTCTTGGTGCATTCTTGAGCAAGGATAAGAGAGACTTGGGAGGGGGAAGAAGAGACCAGAAATGAAAGACAGAGAGAGGGAAGTCTGGGAATAGCCACAAAGAAGCTTCCTCCTTTAGTTCCTACCTGGGGTTAAGTCAACTCTGGTGATTACCTCATCGTGCTCTGACTTCTGTCCAGAGAGTAGACTTTGAGGCAAGGAGAATGTGCCACTAAGATTTTAATGAACCAGTAGGGTGGGGACCAAGAAGATGGGATGGTGTTCCTTTCTTCTGCTCACTCCCAGAGAAGAGCCAGTGCTTGAATACCACCTCTGAGAAGGTATGAATGCACAATGTGACTTTGCCAGGGAAACAGCAGCACTTGAAGGAAGATAGCTGTCAAGGGCCCAGTTAAAGAGTGAAAGAGAAATTTTGCCCTTGTCATTCATTCTGCTCTGTCACAATGTGGAAGAACAGAGTTGGAAGGAAAGGGAGAGGGCAGAAGGACATCCATTTTGCCACTGTAAGTTATACACACCATCTGCTGAGCTGGGAAAGGGAGGAACGTGAGGGAAAGAGTGAGGCTGGAGTTGTAGACTCATAGTGAGCTTTGTGGGGGACAGGAAACAGATTTGACATTGCACATGGAAAATGGTATCGGAGTAAAATTAAAAGCAGTTCATTTCCATCAGTTCTCTGCCAAGTTTAGAAGGTTACATAAGCCAACAACAAAAGTAAAATCTTACTGCATATTATCTCTAGAATAAAAGGTAACAAATCAAGCTGAGAAAAGCACCATTCCTCTGAACTTTACCTAACCACCTTCATCTCCTATTTCTGTATGGCTTGGTCTAGTGTGTGACCATGGCATGGGCTTTTAAACTGACTGCAATTGTCTACCAAAATCTCAGTCCTTTCTCATAGCAATAACTAACGTCAGAGTGGAATTTCCAGCGCCGCTAGGTTGCCAGCACCTCTTCCTTTCCTGTAGCCTTTGAACCTCTGTAGAAAAAAAGCACAGACAGAAGGACCAGTTATACAAACAGTACCTCATTCCTTGCAGCTTACAGAATGCTTTGAAGAAGAGAAACACGTTTTAAAGGACAAGTTTTAAAGGTGAAAGGTGCAAAGATATTATTTTAAAATGTTTCCCAAACAGAATTTTTAATCATCATCTTGGAAATTCTTAGGAATACTTTAGGAGTGTGTGTGTGTGTGTGTGTGTGTGTGTGTGTGTGTTTTCTTGTTGTTTGATGTAGCCCAGGCTGCCCTGTCTTGAACTTGGCATGTAGCGAGACTGACTTTGAATTACTGATTGTCCTGCCGCCACCTTCCAAGTCCTGGCTGGGATTGCACGAAGGCGCACTTGCCAAGGACTATGGGAAAAGGGAAATAGGATGGGATAGAGAGAAAAGGAGATAAGAACTGGTTATGGGAGTTAAAATGATCAGTGTACATCCATATAAATGTACATATAAACTCATTTTCAAACTCTGTCAGCCCAAATGAGAAGAAACTGACACCAACACCCAATAGCAATATGGTCTGTGTGATTTCCTTCTCACATCACAGTGAAAGCCATTGTTTCTTGCAATTGATACATACTGATAACAATGTCTAAATAAGCAAAATAACTCTATTCATCTCTCACTGTACGCTGTTTAATTCTCGCTGACAGCATTTCAGAGTGGGACTAATGAAGTGATGCTTTGTTTTTATCTTGGCCAATATTTTAAATGAACATTAAAGAGATCAATTTTGAATATTTTAATATGCTTACCAGTGTAATAACAAAAGGGTGATTTGGAAAGATTCAGAATTTTTTACATGCCTCAGATTTAAAGGAAATATTATGAATAATAGGCTGGATTATCTTTACTTGAGGTTATTCTTCCATTATGACACTTACATCTCAATAAACAGACCAATATATGTTCCATAATGTTTCTATCCTTATATTTCTCAGAAAACCACCCATGAGTGAAGACGTGAAACCATTCCTGCTTCCCAAAAGCAACATGAGACAAAGATGCTGAACTATTCTCAGAAAACTAACTTCACTGTAGAGATAGATTTTGCCCATTTATTTTTTTAAACAATATTTGTAGACAGTCTGCTTGTAAACACAGAGTGAGGACTTACACTAGACACGAGGGAACAGGAGGAGAGATTTTAAAATGTTCCCAGGCCATGTAAAGTTTTGAGAGCAAATCTCTATCAGTCAGGACCCTAGAAGGAAATCAACTCCCAAAGGGAGTACAAGAGAGATAATTGAGAGACTATTTACAAAAGATGTCAAAGTCAAGAATATTAAAGAAGGGCGGGGGCTACCTTGAATCTCGGAACAGTAGAAGGCTGCTTTCAGTTCTATCCTTAGAGCGGAGTCATGGAAGGCGTTCAACAGCTGAGTGTTGTGGTCATCACTGCACTGTGGCCAACATAGGGGGACCTCTTTTCCTTCTTGCCTTGCAGTCTCTGTCTCTGCAACTGCTTTCCACAGGCTTATGGCACCCCAGAGAGTCAGAAGTCCAGAGGGACCATAGACACCATCCCGAAGAGCAGCCTTCCCTAATTAGAAAGGGAGCAATGGGCCTGGACAGTAGGATGAAGAACATGCAATAAACATGTGTCTCTCCCTGCTTGCCTTTTAAAAAGCTGTAACAGATGTTGGCTTTTTTTTTTTTTTTTTGTAAACTTCCTTGTAATTTGGAATTTTCCTTTTTCCTTGCTAGGATGAGTTCATTGTTAAAGGCATATGAATTTGTACTCTAAACCCTGACATTCAAATAATTTAAATACATAAAATTTATTTCCATAGTGAAGGCCTGACAAAAGGACTCTTGCTCTCAGAAAGATTTAATGTTTCCTGAAGCATCTGTCCTTCTATCTGTAAGTTTTTTTTCTTACCATATTTCCATCCATATATGTTACAATTTTGCCATATTAAAGTCTAATCTATCATCTACATACCTAATCTCTTAATCAGTTATATCCTTTTTATCAATCTTCTATCATCTGTTGATCATTTGTCTTTCGTCTATCTAATTATCATGTTTGTATCATCTATATCTCTCTATTTATTACCTATCTGTCAAGCTCTCTATCATTTCATCTATGTATCTATTTTTCTTTAATATGTCAAGGTGCTGGAGGTTCCTTTTTACTTTGAACACTGCATTGTTCTGCACTATTTCCATTAAATGTATCCTCACATGCAACAGCAAGAAACACCCCTGTAATTCCTAGCTAGTTCCTACTGTTAGCAGACTTAGATTTATTGAGTGTGTATAAGTCCTGTATCCTGCATTTAGGCCTACGTTTATCTGGGTTAACTTAGGAATATGAGCTTCTCGTTTGTTTCCACCGATCAAGCATATATCAAGAGATGAAATACATAGAGTGAACAACAGTCAGGAGGACTTGAGCTCAGCAACAACACGTGGCATTTTGAAGCCAAGATCTCATGATGGGTACTTCCTGGGTTCTGTTTTTCTAACACATCTGTTTCCAGTTAAGTTCTGCAGATTCAGAATTCCTTGTATTCTCTTGTTATCAGTTGCGTGACCGGACTCCATATTTGCGCCTCTTTCAGTAGTTTCGTAAGCCAGCGGCTGGTCTTCTTCTGGAGCCTGGAAAATGAGGTGCTCCCTTAAATGATGATGATGTTGAGGTTCTGTGTTTCTTCCAGTGACTTACGTAAGGCAAATGTCAGCAGCTGAAGCAGGTCTACCATAAATGGTCTGATGCAACGTAAGCCAGGAAATCCCACTCTTTCCAAGTATGGCTTGCTGAAGTTACCTATAACAAGTATTACCTGTGTGATTTTCATGTGAGAGGCTGAAGCGGTGGTAAAGATGGAAATTAAATTTTCTTCTTTTAGGTGTACATTCTCTCCTGGGCTTTATTTGTATTAGATCGCTTTTGTAGAAAGTACCAAGGAGTCGTTTTTCTTTAAATTCTTAATCTTACATGTTTTTACTATTTTACCCAGGCCAAAATAATTTTTTGACCCTCTGTTCTCTTATTAGGCAAAAATACATGAGCCAGTCACTTTCTTCCCTTCTTCCTTCCCCATTCTCTTTTTCTCTACCTCTCTCTCTCTCTATTCAGTTGAGGGGGCTTCAGTTATGGGGCTTGATAATAGTCTTCTATACCTTATAGGAATACCATGAATATTTTATAGGAAATTACTTCTTGAATCTTATACAAATACATATTATCATTATGAATATTTTGAGACGAGGCTTTGTTTTGTAGTTCATGCTGTTCTAGAATCTCCTACCTTAGCCTTTAAGTGCTGGG
This sequence comes from Meriones unguiculatus, assembly GCF_030254825.1. Classification (NCBI taxonomy): domain Eukaryota; kingdom Metazoa; phylum Chordata; class Mammalia; order Rodentia; family Muridae; genus Meriones; species Meriones unguiculatus. The sequence continues at coordinate 80,690,778 of NC_083360.1, forward strand.
ATTATAGGTGTGTACACCGTATCTGGTTATGTAATACTTTCATATTCCTCATGACCATTGGTTACCTGGGAGCATAATTGTTACCTCCTATTCTTATTTTCTTATTAATATTTTTGTGCCACTTTCTTGGCTTCTTGGGTTTTTTGTTTGTTTGTTTTTGTTTTATCTCTCTTTTCAGAATGTAAAGTTTAGTTGGCTTGCTAAATTGTTCTTGCTTGTACGCGTACCCTACATACCTCATGTATTTGAAGGAAGGTATCATGTTTTTATTTAACTATGCACCCAGAGCTCAATTTCCATGTGCATTGTTTTTCTTGTAGGTCTAACCAGCAGTAAGCAAGCTGCAGCGAACAGTAGACACCGCCAGAGGAGCTGTTTCCCACATCTATGATGAAGAAGAGCAGGAGTGTGATGACAGTGACCGCAGATGACGTAAGTAGTGCCAGGGAAAGTTGCCACAATTCGGCACTTTGTTCAACAAGGAAGCCATCCCAGAATGCCATGCAAAGTCAGAGAAGGGTGTTTTATACCGTCACGCTGTGATTTTACGTTCTGATGACAGAGACATCACCAGGACCTGGACCCAGCATTCTATGAAATGGAAATGCGACTTGTAGTTGGGCTGATTCATCTTTTCACACTGTTCCATCTTCCACCATTAATGACTCGCCCGCACTTTTAACCATGTGAAGCAAACTGTGTCAGTAGCACTCAGAAGGTTGTGCTGGGCATACTCAGTAGACTCTGATGCTCACGAGTATTCCTGAGGTCAGTGACATGAGCCTCGCCTCAGTGTTTATTGGAAATGCGGCCACATCTCTGACCTGCTAATCATACTGTTCAAAAGAGATCCCAGAATGTCCATTATGGTTCAGAAGCCCGACTCCAAGTCATTTGAAGTCTATAAACATACAGTCTTCATAGCTTCGGTTCTGGGCAGCTGATAGTATTTATCTCTTTGCTTTCAAGTGACCAACCCTTCATGGCACAGTCTTTGTCCAATTATGCTTTAAAATTGCCATAAAATTATATACCATTAATAAGATGTGCGAAAAGAAAGTAGAGAGGAAAGGAGAAAGATAAGTAACATTATTTGCTTTCTGTAAAAAGCCAGAGGAACAGGAAGTTTGCTGTGATATTGTGACTTATTTAACCTTTGAATTCTTATATGCACCCCACCCCCCATGTTTGGTTTTGTTTTGGGTTTTTCAAGACAAGGTTTCTTTGTGTAACGGTAAACCAGGCTGGCCTCAAATTCAGAGATCCACCCTGCCTCTGCCTCCTGAGTGCTGGGATAAAAGATATGTGCCACCACCGGCCAGCTTGAACTCTTATTTCATAGATGGAAGGAAAGACTATACAAGAGTTTATTTCTAATTAGTGTAGCAATCCTATCTGAGGGGACCGCCCAGTCTTTCAGATAACTCTTCGCTCTTACTCTTCTTTTAATGACAATGCATGTGAGCAGTGCAGAGAACATACGTTCAACCCTGTTACACAAGAAAGGGAATGAGAGGAGTGTAGTATTGGCTTGGTCACTTCCTGTCCTCTTCACCAGCCCCTCCCATGGTGCAGGGCTCCATTTCCCGGGCCTTTGGCTCTCCGTCACACAAAAATTTTCCCTTCTCATTTCGATTTCTTACAGTGGTGATGGACAGTTGTGTTTCAATAGCTGTGCTCTGCTTAGGATGTCTGTACAAGGAAACTTACAGAATGGAAAAATATTTTTCTCCCTTAAAAATAAATTTGGCATTGCCTCTTCTGTTTTGGTTTACTTCTACATTCTGATTTATTTTAAAGGTTAAAATGGAGCAATATTAATTATTGATAGACAAACTATTTGTAATAGTTACTTTCCTTGCTTCAGTAACAGAGTGCCTGACAAACCAACTTTAGGGAAAAAGGATCTATTTTGGCTCATGACTGTGGTGGGCAAAAATGGCATAATGGCAGAGTTTGAGGCAGCTGGTCACACTGTGTCTGTAATCAGGAAACAGAGATGAATGCTGGTGATTATCTAGCTTTTTTTTCCAGTCCAGAACTGAAACCAATTTTCAAGGCAGGTCTTCCCACCTCAGCTTTTGTAATTCAGACAGTCCCTCCCAGACACACCCAGAGGCTTGTTGGGTGGTGATTCTAGATCCTGTCAAGTTAACTATTATCAACCAGGATTATCTTTCCTTTTATCATTGCAGTCTTCAAGAAATAATCCTGATTATCCCAAAGGGAATAAGGAAAGTTACCACAGTCAATCAAGGTGGAGGTCCACTTTGCAAAAACATATATGAAATAAGGCATTTAGTCAATTATTATCAATCTCACCAGAAGCACAGAGCATAAGTAGTACATAGGTTTTATGTGTCCAGTGTGACAATCTTTAACTATCTGTCACTCACCTGCTTGGAAGTGAGTTGTAAATAGACTAGATGTCAGATTGTGAATCTATGTATATACAGATATTAGGAAATGAAAAATATTTAATCAATAATTTTTATATAAAATACATATTAAAATGGAAACCCTGTAGATATTTTAAGTTTGGATTTTTGTGGGGTTTTTGTTTGTTTGCTTTTGTTTGTTTGTTTTGGTTTTGAATTTTTTGGCTTTTGGTTTTTTGAGATATGATTTCTTAACATAGCCTCGGCTGTCCTGGACTCAATTTGTAGACCAGGCTGGTGTAGAACTCACAGAGATCTGTCTGCTTCTGCCTCCCTGAGTGCTGGGATTTCAAGCACATACCACTGCGCCTGGCTGTAAACTGATTTGTTAAAGACAAACTTCTATTTCCTCTCATTCTTTATGACTCCTAGGAAATTTAGATTTAAATTCTAAGCTGACCTTATCTTTGAAGCTCAGGGCCCAACCAACATTTGCCTCTCCATCCAGCCTCTCAGCCACAGCACAGATCGTGTTGTGTGTTTCCCAGGCTCTCCCATCTCACTGGGAAGACAGATAGTTATATTTTATTTGCCACAACCTTAAATTAAGCCTTTGTCCTGAGTCAGCTATAGTTTGTTGTATTTTAATTCACTTTAATTCATCAACTTTTTATTCAGTAATTTAAATGCTCCCCCCCCCACTATCTTATTTTCACCACATACACATTGTGTATCAAATGCAGATCTAGGTTCTGGAGGGAGATTCAGCAATGAATAGCACAAGTTCCCATCCAAGTGGAAATAAGTTAATAAGTTACAAAACGATCCCAACTGCGGTAAGGGCTGTACAGAAATTGACTGTGGGAGCGAAGAATGACTGTGTGTGAGAGCAGAGAATTTATGGAAGGACCACGTGAGAAGAAGACATGAAAGCAGTGAAGGAGCGGGCTGTAAAGGTATTAGGGAACATTGTTTTGAAAAGGGGAATAACAAGTGAAAAGACCTCTCCTTTAGGCAAGACACTCTGCTTGGAGCTGTGGAAACGCGCACACGATTAAGTACAGTTCCGAATTTATATTCTCAACATACACTAGACCTTTAACGAGGTGACAGTAAGACGTGACTGTGTTCACTGTTTCCTATTTGAAATTCGGCTTATGGAAGTAAGATGTGATTATGTGCAATCTAAGTGCTGGACATCGTGGTTAACTGCGACTGAAAAGATTAAAGGGTGGGAGCGAGCTTCGGGTCGTAGGGAGAGGAAAGACGAAAATACCAAAGACTGAGAAGAACCTGTAAATATGTGTAGAGGTAAAAAAAAGAAGAAAGGATAATAGCTTCACAGACACATATAAATGCAAATTGTGTGAGACATATAGTTCATTATGTCTGCATCTATATATTGTGCTTCTCTCTGTCTCTGTCTCTCTCTTTCACACATACATATCTCTGTGTATGTGTAATAGAACCAAAAGGCAAACAGCTACACTGATGCCCCAGTTACAGCAAATTCAAACTTAAAGTTTGGAAGTCATTCTTTGAATTAAAAGAATTCACTTCAGAAACCCTTGATGAGTGCGAAACATATCGCCATAGCAGAACTTAATGAAATAGCTTCTCAGGAAGTAAATTAAATTCTGGAAACACTATTATTTTCAGAACAATCACCATTATTGGCAGAGTCGTTTCTAATTAGCCCAAACTTTACAGACTTCTCCTCTACCCAAATTACTAACAACCTCAAAATTGAATTTTTTCTCAATTGATGAACTTGTAATTTGTGTCTGATTTTCCTATTTTTAGCCATCATGATTCTGACCAGCTCTATGCTACTCATAAATCAACTATCTTTAGGGGAAGAAACATTAATTTTAATGATTGTTCTGGTAATCACAATTTTACATTACTTTTCAAAAATCACACTTTCCTAAATTCACCTTATGCCTAAAAAATGTTTGAAGAAATAACCGCTTTCGGATTCTCCTCATATTCCTGAATAATTGCTTGTTTAAAAGAAATGACTAAAAAAGTAATCCCAGCGTCATTACTGAAGTTGTCACAGAGAAGCTAGTGTAGGCGCCTAAATTGGAAGTCTTCAGGACGGAGGGCAAGGGGCAGATCTGTGTCTCATCTCATTTCAAAATCAAGTCTGAACTGCTGACACCTGGTTACTAATGTTCCTTTTTCTAAAAGAGAATAAAAAATCTACACTTAATCAGAAAGCCCTGGTGTCTGGTAATTTAACTAAATGATGCCTTCATTTCTTTACTTTTGAACAGTGTTTCTTGTGCGTAGTTGAGGCTTTGCCTTCTAGAAAACCGTTATTTTTCTTTGCATGCATATTTGATGCTGAACTCACAATTTCTAGTCTACAGTTTGTAGTTATATATTCATTTTTAACATCTACTAATATCATGTATATTCTGTGCTTCTTCAAGGAGTTTTTTTAATTTTGATTTTTTTACTATAAGATTATCTTTTTATTTTTATTAATTACAGATTATTCACTATGCATCCCACCATTAGCTTCATCCCTTTTCACCTCCCAATCCTACCCTCCCTCTCTCTTCTCCGCCCATACCTCTCCCTCAGTCCTCTCATTGGGGAGTTTCTCTCCTCCCCTTCCATCTGATCCTAGTCTATCAGGTTCAGGTCTCATCAGGAGTGGCTGCATTGTCTTCCTCTGTGGCTTGGTAAGGCTGCTTCCTCCTCAGGGGGAGGTGATCAAAGAGCCAGCCACTAGTTCATGTCAGAGACAGTCCCTGTTCCCTTTACTAGGAAACCCTCTTGGACTCTGAGCTGCCATGGGCAACATCTGAGTAGCGGTTCTAGGTTATCTCCATGCATTGTCCTTATTTGGAGTATTTGTCGCAGAAAAGACCTCTGGACACAGATTTATTTGGTTCTGTTGATCTCCTTGTGGAGCTCTCTTCAAGGTGTTTTTAAGTATTCTAAAGAAAGAAACATATACACCAATTGTTTTCTTCTGTCTCTAATTTTACACACACACACACACACACACACACACACACACACCTCACCCCCAGGATGCAGTAAGTACTATATCTACAATGTATGCAACTAATTATTAAGCATCAAATCTGATCCTGATATATTCTAGGCTATTTCACTTTCTGGAATATTCCAGACTATATCAATTTCCTGTCACCAAGTAGTGCTTATGTTGAATTTTTAAATAGATGGAATTTCAAAACTGTATGCCAAATATAAGAAAATATGATAATATTCCACTTCTAGGTAGAGGGCTAGAGTTTCTGACTATTGCCCTGCCTCTTCTTGCCCAGATTTCTGTCATCAAAATATGGCTTTATTTATTGGTTCTGATACCACAGGCCTGAAACCTCAAATACTCAGGAAGCTGGAGCAAGATGACAAATTCATGGCCAGCCTGAACTAGGCACTGAGTTCAAGAACAGCCTGGGTAACTCAGTGAGACCTTATCTCAAAATGAAATAGGAGACTGCTGAGGCTGCCTCTACTGCTCATTGATTAAGAGTGCTTGCTCCGCTTCCAGAAAGGATTCACTTTTGGTTTCCAGCACCCCAGCAGGCCACTCACAAACATCTGTAACTCCAGCTCCTGGGGAGCCTTCTGTAATTATGTCCCCTTCTGTAATTATTCTGGCGTGACCAGTGTTTCCAAGATCATCAGTGATCATCATTAGTTGGTTGAGATATATGTGAAGCGTTTGGACTGCTGGTGGATCTCAGTGGCCCTTGCAATGTGACAGCATTTTCTGTCTTTGGGGTTTCCACTTCCAGCAGCACCAAGAACCATAGTCACACAGAGGCATGGGAAGGATGACTCTTACTTGTCATCATGCTTTTGTCCGGTCACTTTTGTTCCTTTCATGTCAGCATTCAGCATGGACTTGAATAGGGCTCTTCAGGATTGGATAGTGTGTATCTCTTCTATCTCCAAGCTGTTCCATAATTCAGTAATAACAAAACAGCAACATTACCAGCCATGAGGTTTATATTTAGGAACAGGGACAATCACCTGACTCTTCTTACCAACCCTCTGTCATCTTCGCACACAAAATATTTTTCTGCTTTAAAAATAAGTAGTTTTATATATTTATAGTTTATTAGCATATACCAAAATGAAAATTCCAAATTAAAAGAGAGAAACAGAGAAAGCAAACTTTCAACCCATATGCTGCTTGTGGTAAACATTACCTGTGAATCTAAGGAGCTCTAAGAAATGTAACTGCTGGGTTGCATTACAAAGCAGCGCCTCTCCACCCCCACTCATCTTGCTTGTTGTCTCAGGATTCTGATGTCACTTTCAGAGTCTGATTGTGAGATAATGGATCAGGGCTGCATCAGTGACCCCTGGATCATTTGGGTTCTTATTTAACTCTGTCCCTTCGACATTTGAGTTTCACCTTTTTTTCTTGTTTTCTTTCTCTTTGTCTCCTCCAGAATGTTAAGGACTATTTTGAATGCAGCTTGAGTAAATCTTACAGTTCGTCCAGTTATACCCTGGGGATTGACCTCTGGAGAGGCAGAAGGTGCTGTTCGGGAAACTTACAGCTGCCACCATTGTCCCAGAGACAGAGTGAAAGGGCAAGGACCCCCGAGGGAGATGGCATTTCCAGGCCAACCACGCTACCTTTGACAACGCTCCCCAGCATCGCCATAACAACTGTGAGCCAGGAGTGGTGAGTAGCCTCAAAGCCAAAGCCAATTCTAAATCTTATCTTCCAGTTATTTCAGATACTATTGTGTTTGCAAAACAGCCGTTGACGTCTGTGGAATAAACAAGACTGTTGACTTCTTGGGAGTTTCTTTCCCTTGGGTGGCAGGGTAAAAGCTCTTAAACAATGACAAGAGCATCTGCTTCTTAAAATGGGAAGGATTGTGCCTTACACAGAGCCCACTGAGGAGAGACTGGGATTCATCTGCAACACTGTTAAGCATAAAGCAGGCGCACAAACTATGATCTATTTCATTGAAAATCTATTCAGTGTGTATTGATGCCTTTTAATTCAGAAGAGCAAAATTGTATTCTAGAATGCTACTGGATTATTCCTTAAATGTATCTCCTGCTCTACTCCATACAGACACCTAGCTTTTAAAGTTAGAATCCAAGTTTACAGATCTCAGGATTTATTTTGATATAAAACTCTCCCTCATGAATCAAAATAAAAATAAGAGTTTTGCTTTGAGCACTGGGGTGAGGGCTCAGGGGCTACAGTGCTTGTATTCTCAAGCTTGGGAACTTGAATTTCATCACCAGGACTCACATTTTTTTTTTTAAATGCTAAGTATGGTGGCATTGGGATAAGCAGAGACACTGGGATAAGCAGAGACAGGAGGAACTCTGGGTTAAATTGGCCTGGTGAGCTACAGATGAATGAGATACTCCTATCTCGCAGAATTGAAAAGGTCCTGAGGATGACAGCAGACATTTTCTTCTTGCCCCCAGAGGCACTCCATATATGAGCATCTGCACATACAAACACACACACTTGCATACACCTACATGCATTAAAAGAAAGAGATATGTGTCAAGAGCAGCCGTTTTACTGTATTTGTGGAAAAGCCTATTTTAAACTTGTGTTGAAATGGTGACCAAGAAAATTAAATCATAGAACCCTGGATAGAATTGTGCCAGAAATTCCCTTTATATATATATGTTTTAGCATGTACTTAGTCATTAATCTTTTTTATTTCAAGTCTTTTCCAATAATGAATTGTTTATTTAAAATGGAGAGTTTGATTAAAATAAAAATGTACCAATTTACATAATTTAAAGTTATAATAATGTACTACTTTTAAAGTAATTTATTACGGAGAACGACTGAGTACAACTAATTATTGCATGACATCATTCTAATAAATCATTAAATTCTGTGACTTCTTCTGGTGTGCATTTACCCTCACAGCATGCTGAGCTCTGCCGATGTAGGGAATCTTTGTTCGGTGGTTAATCTAGTAAGAATTAGATTCTTGAAACTTCAGGTGTCACAGCTTGGTGGCATGAAAGTGTTCACAGATTTGTGTGTGGCAGAAAAAGCACTCTGGCATTGTGGGGAAGGTGAGTTTAAACTTGTAAAATCACAGGGGTCCATCTCTTCCTCACCTGAGGTCACATCATAGCCATCACTGTGATAGCTGTTCCCTGAGAACTGTAGAGGACTTGTGTCCCCATAGTTTTCTTAGGCGCATACCTCAGGTTCTAATCATGTTTGTGCTTCTGCATAACTGAAAATTAAGAATCCTGAAGCTTTCCAGATTTACTTTACAGTAACTTGACATTGTGTACTTAGTGTTACCCATGAAAGTGCTTCCGTGTCATCCAACAAGGATGCATTTCCTGAACTATCTAGCTTCCCTTTATCATCCCAGAGTCTTCCTCAGAAGCCCTCCAAGGTCATCCACCACCAGGCGATGACCGGCAGCTGTGAGTGGTTGTCTATATAGCATTTATCAGTTTGAATAACAGGGTGAATAAAAAGTACCGTATAAAATAAATTTAAGTTAGAAAATTTAACTTCTTAGAAGTTTCAAAATTTGACTTTTAGTTTTTGGGGAATGCTAACTTATCTCCCCAAGTTCAATAGTTTTGTTTATAACAACAAAAAGAGATATAAGACATACCACATAGGCTATTGAAAAAATTAGATTGGTTACTCAATAAGACACTTAGCTTAGGAAAACGTTTTTTTTTTTTTAGGTAGCCAGCAAAGTTTAGTTTCTCTCCTCTTGATCACTAGTCAATAAAAGCTTTTGAAAAATTGTAACCACGTGTGGCTTGAACATGAAGTGTGCCCCCCTGTAGACTGATGTGTCTGAACACTTGGTCCCCAGTTGGTAGTGCTGTTTATGAAGACTGTGGGGACTTTGGGAGCTTTACCTTGTCTGGGGGAAGTGCATGGCTGGAGTCAGGCCTTGATGTTTGCAGCCCAGTGACTCTTCCTGTACATGATGTATGTGCTTCCTAGCTGTAGAGGCAATGCAATGTGACAAGATGTCTCCTGATTCTGCCACCACTTCCCAGTCCCACGATGGATTCCATCCTTTCTTCAACTGTAAGCCAGAAGACACCCTTCTTCCCTTAAGCTGATTCTTTTTTTAACTATCTGGTCACAATGAAACAAGAAGCTAGTACAGAAGTAAAAACAAAAAACAAAAAACAAAAAAAAAAAAACAAGAATTGGGATAGTTGCTGTGGTAACCCTGACCATTTGATTTGCAAAATAAACACAGAGAACTTAGAATCATGGGCTGGTGAAGCCCTGGGATACTGTAAGCAGAACTTAGTGGTCATTCTGGTAGGGTTTCAGAGGACCAGAATGCCTAGAGAAGTGTAGACAGTGAAGGTCCATCTCATGAGGCTTCAGAAGGAAACAGACTCTACAGGAAAATGGGAAATGGGCTGAGGCCCTTAAATCCTATTATATTCTGGCAAAGAATATGACAGTGTTCTCCTTGTGTTCTGAGAACTCAAGTGAGGCTAAACTCAAAAGTAATGGACTTTATGTAGGGTTGAGGCACTATAGACTTTTCCCTGACTGTGTTGGCATGTTTAATGCTGTTGTCCTTGTTCAGCTCAATTTTGGGCAGTCATGTTGGTGAGACTTTATCAGTGTAGCTTCTCACACAGAACTAAAGACAACTGAGGAAAGCTTGAAGAAGAAGAGGTGGTCTTCCCAGGCAAGATTAGACTGATTTGTGTCAGTGTCAGATTGTCAGCCCTGAAAATATACAAGCAAATAGCATTAGCAGACTTAGCAGGTTATATTCAGGAATATTTTTATATACATAAACATACATGCTTGCAATAACAATTAAGAAGAGTCTGAATTTGAAGGAGAGTGAGAAAGGGCATCTTGGAAGGTTTGGAGGGAGGAAAGGAAAGAGAGAAATGTTCTAGTTATATTATAAACTCAAAATAAAAAATAAGAGAAAATAATGGCTTAATAAATTTGATGCCGGATGATGACATTTCAAGACAGGACAATAGTCAGGCTATGTGAAAGTTACTGTTGACTGCTCTTCTGGTGTATAGCAAAAGAAAGAAACAAGGGAGCAGAAAGATGTTTACATGTGCCTTTCCATAGGGAAAGGTATGAATTCAAAGTTGCAGACAAGACAGCTGGGAAAGCAGCTGTAATTGTTAAAGAGATTAGCACCATTTAAAAAGAAACTAATGTGTTTTACACGGAGGAAACAGGAAAGATTCCTTGAAAGCAAGACCCTGCTCACCCAAGAGAATGTACCACAGGTTTGCCCACAGGCCAATGTGGGGGCAGCTTCTTAATTGAGGTTCTCTCTTCCCAAATGACCCTACCTTGTGTCAAGCTGATATGAAACTAGCCAGGACAGAGTTATTTGTAATCTCAGAAGAGACTTGGCTCTTGGACAGTATTGGGACTATTAAAGACTATGGAACTTCTGATGTTGGAATGAATGCATTTTGCATCATGAGATGTCCATGAGCCTATGGGTCCAGGGGTGGAACAGTCTAGTCTAAATGTGCAGAGTACCCTTCATGTGGTTTTAAACACTTGGTCCCAAACACTTGGACACTGTTTGGGAAGGTTGTTTAACCTTTAGGAAGCACAGGCTCATTGGAGAAAGTGGGTCACTGGGGCAGGCTTTGGGGGTTTTGTAACATGGCCCCATTTTCCATTCAGCCTGAGCTTCCTGACTGCAGATACAATGTGCTGAGCCATCTCCAGCTCCTATCTACCATCTTGGCTTGTCTGCCATGATTTCCTGAACCCCCTTCGTAAACACCTTCTTAACTTGCTTCTTGTTAGATATTTGTTCACAGCAATGAAAAAGTAATTACTACACCGTGTCTCAAGGATCGCTAGCTTATGCCGTAGTAGAGAGAGAAATGGATCTGAAAATTATACGCTGTTTGTTTTCCGCAGTCACCTAATGCATGGGACTAATTTATTTATAGCACGCTTATTTTCTTTTTAATTAAGTATCTTCTTTATAAAGTAAAAGAAAATTCAATTATTAGCCTTAAATTTATTTTTAAATTTATTTATAGCAGAGCACTTGATAAATAAAAGACTGTAGATGCATTCTTTGAAAAGAGTCTGTTGGGATATTGATAGCTGGAGACCGATGGGATTTCTAGCAGAGGACTCTGACTGGAGCACTTGATTAGAAATGAGCCAGTAAGGCTCCAGCTAATATTATTGCCAAGGCTTGCCGAGAGTTCACTAGGTAAGGAAGACAGCCTTGCACCATGTGTGAAAAACAATTATACTTACCTCTCAGAGTACTGGGAATATGGCATCAAGTCCATGTCTAGACCAGCTGTCAGCTAGTATTTGTCGTAAAGTGCCAGGCAGTAAATATTTTCAGTGTTCTGAGTCTCAAGGTTTGTTATAACTGTTCAACACTGCTGTTTTGTCGAAGTAGCTGCAGACAACAGCGTGTAAACGAACAAGTGCGCGGCGCTCCAATAAAACTGTTTATAGAAATAGGTGGTGCCATAGATTGGCTTCCATTCAGTTTGCTGATGCCTGTTCTGAACCAAGGGTCTTGAGGACATGATTCCCAGTGCTGTAATTGCTTCAGCAACAATCCAAGGACAGAAACGGACCTTGAATTTCTTACCCATGTGCTAAATTAGTCATAAAGGTGGGCCTGTGCGTGTCATACAGGGTCAATTCCAGAGAAAGAGCGTCAAGATAAATATGAAAAACTAATTCATATATAACCCCTCTGGATGAGAGGCGGGGTAGCTGGCCAAAAGCCTGGGATACAAAGAGGTTTTACTTATCAAGGAGAAAGACAGAGTTGGAAGTTTCCTGCTGTGGTTTGGATGGGAAATATCCCTCATTAGGCTCCTGTGTTTGAACGCTTTGGCCCCAAGAGGCTGGTGCTGTTTGAGAAAGATGTGGAATGTGTAGCAGAAGCTTTGGTGAAGGAGCTATGTCAGTGGGATAGGCTTTGAGGGAGGCTTTGTAGCCTGGCCCCATTCCTGGTCTCTCCTCTGTGCAGACAAAATATAGCTGCTCTGCTCCCTGTCTCTCAGGCCAGCTTCATGATCGACTCCCATGCCTTTCCTACCAAGATGGACTATAGTGCTAGTTCTAGAACTTCTATAATATTAGCCAAAGTGAACTCTTTCCTCCTCTGCGTTGCTTTGCCAGGGTGTAGCGGTAAAGGTAGCTAGTACATCATCTAAAGTCCAGTTTTGGAAGGTGACTTCCATCTTCTTGCCTTCTTTCTTCAAATGAACCAACAGTGGGCTAACACTTCCTACTTTTCAGAGCTGTGGCGATAATCACAGAAAATATTCATGTGTATACCGCACAGTAGGTGGCAATTAATGAGTGTTTTCATGCCATTATTATTGTCATGCCATATGTAAACTGTAGATGGAATTCCCACTCAGTAGCAGGGAATATTAGATTTGAGGTGCCCTCTACACCCTACATAAATAGGGTTACTCTATATAGCCTGGGTGGGACACTCCAGTGGAGAAAACTTGGACTCTGCACTGCCAGTTTTTCCCTCCAGAAATACCAACAAATATTCAATCACTTCTCACTGGATGTCAAAGGAGAGGTAGAAGGAGGCCAGGATATAACACTGTGGGCATTACTGACCCCAAAAAGGGACAGGTAGAGAAACAGAAGGATATCCTCTTAATTGCCCCAACTTTTAACCCTTTCATCTTTCATTTAACATCACGACAGGAGTACAGTCCCTCCTCAAAAGAATTGCCAGGATTTCAGCAGGACCTTACTGCCAGGTCCATTAGACCATTCTCAGCACCAACTAATTTTTTTTTAAATGCAACAAAAGCATTTTTCCTTCCTTGTAGCAAAAGTTCAATCATCTTATCACCTTATGTCTTTTCTTCTGCGAGTGAATTTCAGTTAGTTAGTTAATTAGTTTATGTTTAAGGATCAAAGAGTTTATTTTGGCTGTAACTCCATGATGAGTCACATCATGGAGGCATGGCAACAAGTGGCAGACAGGCTGACAGGATCAGGAGGCAGAGCACTCTCCTCTTCAAACAGGCACAAGGAGCAGAATGAGCAAACTGATGGTGAGAGGAGACTCAAACACCCAAGCCAACTGTGACAAGCTCTCTCCAGCAAGGCCACACCCCCTAAACCAACCGTGCCACCAACTGGGGAAAGTGTTAAAATATTTTGGCCTAAAAAAGACATTCTCGTTCAAACCCATATAAATATTAAGACTATCACTCAAAAACGTACTTTCACAAAAATTTTTTAAAAAAGCAATTTCACAAATTACTTTTAAGCAAGGTATTATTCATATTTGTTATTTGTTTTTCCTTTTCTTTTGAAAGTAGATTTTTTTCTTACACACACACACACACACACACACACACACATCAATTACATTTTTCCCCTCCCTCTACTCCTTCTAGTTCCTCCCCACTTCCCCTCCCACCTGGATCCACTCCCTTTCTGTCTCTCATTAGAAAACAGTATGGCATCTAAGGGATAGTAAAAATAAGATAACAATAGCTAAGATTAGATGAAACAAAGCTAGCACATTAGTATAGGACAAAACAAACAAAGGGAAGGAAACGAGCAAAATGGAAGGCACAAAAAACAGGGATCCATTTTTTTGCACACGCAAGAATTCCGTTAAAACACTAAACGGGAAACCATTGTATGTATGTGCGAGAGAGAGAGAGAGAGAGAGAGAGAGAGAGAGGAATGAGAGAGAGAGAGAGAGCGCACAGTGCACGCAAAGGATCTATAGGATTAAAAATAGAAGAAAATACATAAGTAAAATAAAATGAAAATAAGAATAAACAAAGGAAAAGATTTGACATGACATTATGAGACATGGAAACTTCAGAGATGTCATTGAGTTCGTTTTCCATTGGCCATCTCCTGCTGGGCATGCAGCTTACCCTTAAGAGTGGTTTGCTTGCCCAGTGAGATTCTGTTGGAGGAAACTAAATTTTTGTTTATCCATGGTTATCAATTGGAGATAGCTTCTGGGTTAGGGGTGGGGGCATGCAGCCACTTCTTTTCAGCTCTAGGACCCCATCTGGTGCAGACACAGGCAGGCCCTGTGCATGCTGCCTCAGCCTCGGGGAGTTCATATGTGCATAGAACATGTTGACTTAAAAGGCCTTGTTTTCTTGGTGTTTTCCATTCCCTCTGGCTCATACACTGACTCCTCTTCCTTGGGGTTCCCTGAACCTGAGGAGAAGGATTTGATGGAGATTGTGGATGTACCAAGGTCTTTTTATAGGAAAGAGTTCTAGAATCCCCAAAAGATTTTCAATAGCATACAAAAGAAAAACACCAAAGGAAGAGACAGAGCAAGAATAGTTAACCTGTGAGATCAGCCCTCACAATTCAGGAACAAGGAGATCCAATCATGACAAGCAAAGTGACTGTGTTCCCTCAAGTAGAATAAGGGCAGAAGTAGGACTGAAATCCGTTAATCTGAAGACAATTAATGACTTCATACTACGCACTCTAGGCTCTATGAATCTAGCGGTCTTGATTCCAGGCCATATTTGCTACTGAGCTGTGTGTTTTGCTTGTTGGTTCTGGGGAGAGTCCCCGGAAAAGCCACCACTGTGTGTGCATCAGAGACCAGCTTTACCGCAGTGTCCCATCTCTTTCCTCCTTCTAGATTTTGAAAATTAAGTTAAATTAAACTGTTTTCTTTACTGTTGTTAAGTCAGTCTTGGACTCAGTCTGAAGCCTGGGTTGGGCTCGTGCTCAGTCCTCTTTTCTCAGGATCCCCAGGCCGCTGTTATTTCAGGCCTGCATTCTGCTGGCTTCTTCTTCAGTACTAGATGGGACTACAGGCTGTAATAGCCCTGTAGAGTGTGCCCGTTCTTGTGGGTCCACACATGGTGTCTTACCTAGAACCGTTCATTCAGCTTCTAACCAGTCAAAACTCTAACCAGCCAGCCATTAGTCTAAATATTAGTGTCTTGAGGACACTTCTAACAGTGGTTTTTAGAGCTGCTCAGTGATGCATTAGCAACTCATTTTTAGCTTGCATACCAAGTTGACTCATCCACAAACAAACCTATTTATTTATTTATTTATTTATTTATTTTACTTCTTTTTCAGCAGGAAACCTGAAACAGTCCATAAGTTAGTGAAAAGGTGTGAAATAAGGAAAAACAGTTGTAATAGTGACACATGGCAAGGGGGTCAGGGATGTGTGCTATATTTATTCTGTTTCCTGATACCTTGCAAGCCGCTGAATTTTTTTGACTCAGCCATATCACCTCCATGTTTTGTTAACTTGTTGCTGGAGTCACCTGACTAGGATTTGGCGATTCTGGTAGGATCCGTGGTATGTTGGTAAAAGTTCTATAGTTACCTCTAAAAATATTACCCTAGTTCATATCTCTTGCTGAGCTCTGTATTGTAAATATTTCTACAATGACTAATGCAAGCGGGCATACTATCAAAGGATGCGGGACTAGGAATAGATGTGCTGGTGCAGACAGCCTCCTGCACATCACTGGGCTAAAGTAGCAATGTATTCTGTGATACAGATGTCATAGCCTTGTTCTGGAGCACTAAAAGTGTATACTGTGTAGAGCATATTTTGGGCTCTACTTATCATTAACATTTCTCTGTATCATCTATCCCATGGGTCATTTTGATACTTTATTAGGTTATATGCAGCTTCTCAAGTTTTAAAACACCTACCAAATACCATGGCTCATTTTCAGAGAGGGACAACTAATAACTAATATTTTACTTTGAAAAAAAGATATGTCAGGGTGCTCACATTAAAACTCCACCTGTAAAATATTCCACCTGTAAGAAAGCTCTGGCTGTCTCTGGATTCTGCTTCATCCAGTGTAATTAACATGCCCTTCTCAATATAGTGAAGTAGTGTGATGTTCTGAAGGGTGTCTAAGTCATTCAAGGGTCTTCTGATAGCATTATGACAGACAGCAGGATAATTAGCCCAGCCTCAAGGCAAGATGGTGAATGTCCATTGCTGTCTGCCCCTGTGAGTGAGAACTTACTCTAGACTCCTTTCTGGTAAGAATGAAAGAGTAAACAGTGGTGGGTGTTCAATGGTGACATGCTGGTAGTCAAGACCGAATTAATCTCTCATAGATCACATACAGTACAGCAGCATTAACCGAAGTGACAGCTTAGTTGGCTTGGGATAGGTTAACTTAATTGCAATTTCCTCCCTTCCTCCATTTCTTTTTTCCTTCCTTCCATCCCTACCTCCTTCCTTCTTTCTTTCCCCATTTCTTCTTTCCTCCTCTTTGCGCCCCCTTCTCTTTTTCTTTGAACAAAAGGGATTAAACCTAGGGTCTTATGCATGCTAATCAAGTGCTCTATTCCTGCATTACATCCCTAACTAGTTTATTGCAATATTCCATGGTCCACTCTGTTTTTTGCAGAGTGGTGCATTAAATAGGATTATACTAAGGACCACCAGTCCTGTGACAGTTGTATTATACTTGTTCTATGTTTAAATGTGTTTAAACACACAAGTGCTTATTATTGCTTCTTAATTGTTTATTGTGTTAACATAGTGACATGCTGCGCAGGTTTGCAGCCTCGAGTATTATGCTGGAGCATATGATTTATGTGTACAGTAGGATATACCACCCCAGTCTGCAGTGCAGAACTGCAAGATGGTGAATGTCTGCCCATATACCGTGCTATGAACCACTGTCATAAATGTCGTGGCTTGAAAATTTCTGCTTCATTCTAAGCGCCCTGTGTGTTACAGTCCTTCTGTTCATCTCTCTTCAGTGGGTATGTGCTATTTACTACCAACCTCTGCTGTTCACAGACTGTCAGATTGTCCTCTTCCTACCATTATCTTGAGTGACCCAAGTATTCCTCCAGCTTCACTGTTTTAATAAGGGGACTATCTTCTGGGGTTCCTTAGGATTAGCGGCACTGCAAGGTTTTCTGCCTTATGGAATGGGCCCTTCTTACATGCATGCTCATTTGAGACTCTAGAGCCCTCATGGAGTGCATCATTTGCTACTGTGATCCCGGCATCTCTACATGCAGACCTTTCTTTTGCCTAAGTTTTGGGGGGTTATGCCAACAGCCTATTATACCCCTTCCCCTGAGATTCTAAATCCTGTATCACTGGGAAGTTTCACTGCAGTAAAAACATACCAAAATATATCTTTCCACTCATGCCCCTCTTGGTCTGGCTCTCCCAGGAACCACTACCGATTACCAAGGCTAGCTTCTTATTCAGACTCTAGGTCGGAAACCTGTCATTTCCCTCTTGCTTAATCTGGCCTAGCATTTCCTGAGTCAAGCTGTACTGAGATTTGACCGTAGTTATGAGTCATAAGAGATGATGATGTAAATCCTAAGAAGGGCAAGAAATGTCATCCAAGGTACTTGCATCACTTGAGCCCTGAATAATACTCTCTGTATGTATGTGTGTGTGTGTGTGTGTGTGTGTGTGTGTGTGTATTTCTAACTCTCTTCTACTAAGTGAGAATTCACTACTTCTTTAGGCACATAGGACTCAAGGCAACCTCAGGGTTCTAGCTTTGTAACTGTTTGTCTTCACAGACATCCCATCCAATGATCAGGTCTTCTTCCCTACCACAGACAGGAAACCTGCCCAAACTGAGATTCAGGCTCCCTGAAGCCCTGCTCAGAACCAGCTTCTACCCCTGCTCTCTTGCTGTAGTTACCATCCACCTACAGGAGAGAATGTTCCATTTAAATCCTAATGAGGGTGTCCTCTCACTCTTACTTTGCTTTAATTTCTTGATTAATATCTTTAACAGGTCATTGTTTCTGAATCCATGGTGCTTAGCGACTGCCAGCCAATCCCTCCATTCTTTCACTTGTTATTTTTTTCCTGTCTTCAAAACAGCCAGGGTATCTTTCCAGTTATTGCATCCCCTTCCATCAATGTCTCACCTCGGGTCACTGTTGTGGAAAGGCAGCAGTATGGACTGGCATTCCCAGGACAGCCAGGAATCTCCTTGTCATCACTGGTGACAGGCTTCTCACCATAAACTATCTGGGAAATGGTAACATTCCAGAACACCCCACCATTAAAGTCAGCATCCTAAGAGCACTTTCTGGTACCAGAGTTCTCCAGAGCATAATTAGAGACAAGGATAATTCTCAAGATCAGCAGTTCTGATCTATGGGTCTTGATCCCTCTGAGGGGTTGAATGACCCTTTCACAGGGGTCACCTAAGACCACCAGAAAACACAGATATTTACACTATGATTCATAATAATAGCAAAACCACAGTTATGGGTTAGCAGTGAAATAATTTTATGGCTGGGGGTCACCACAACATGGGGAACTGTATGAAAGGGCCACAGCATTAGAAAGTGGGTTTAAGTGGGTTTATTGGAGTGTGTTCTAAGATAAAGGAGAGCAGAAAGCAGATTGGAGCAGCAGGAAAACCTGAAGCAAGAGTGCGGTAGAGACTCTTCATTGTGGCCTAGCATTGTAAAGGACAAATTGCATGACAGAGATAGTCCCACACTGGGACAAAGCCTGTATAAGCCATGCCAGCGGGCTATTGGCAGAATCAGCTCTGGTTAGAAACAGGAGGCAAGGCCTCCCAGACAGCTAGCAGGGCATGCCTCTGGAACAGAGATGGAATGTTTGCCATCTTCACCACTCCCAGTAAATAGGGGCTGGCGGTAACACCAGCCAGGGCGACCTGGCTGCACGGATGCTTGTAGCACCCATCGCAACAGTTTATGTAGCTAGCCTACCTGCAAGGATCAGCAAATGATGGAGTTATTCTGTGACCTAGAGGGGAAATGCATTCCTCAGAGCTCTTTGTGAATCCCAAGTGATATCAGTAAAACCAAGGTCCCTTAGGATTCTTAGGGTCATTAACCAACAAACAGAAAGGAGCTTGGATGGCTACTCAGGGTCAATATTATTAGAGTTTAAGAGATTCCAGGTAAGTCGTAAGTCTTAGCAGCTTTCCAGAGAAGGAGAATGGGCAGAAAAAAACAAACAGCTATGCTATATGAGCTGTTTGTATGAATATCCAACACAGGGCAGGGAGCTGAGCTTTAGAGAATGAACAAGGAAACAAAATACCAGAGTATACCTAAGCTATAGCTGGGTTCAGAAAAAGACAAAAAAAAAAAAAAAAAAAAAAAAAAGAGAGAGAGAGAGAGAGAGAGAGAGAGAGAAAATACAACTTGAAGCTTTATTAGTTAGGACTCAAAAAGGAGGTCAGACCACACAAGCTTTTAAGGACTGCTGAACTTGAGAGTGTGGTAGAGGATGGGAATTCTGGGAAGGAAAATGCTAGTGTCTCTTTAAAGGAATAATTATTACACCTATTTCTTTAGCAGGCTTAAAGTGAACACACCTTATCATGGATGTTTCCTTGGCCAGTTAATGGCACTGACCAACTGGAATGTTGGGTCTCCATCCAGACTTAATGGTTCTTTATTTCTGCTCTAACACTAGACCTGAACAGGAACTTTGTGTTAACCTTTTCCTCTTTTCAGTTGAACTACTCTCAATCTCTTTGTCCATAAATCCTTCATGCTTACCCACCATCTGGGATGAGGGACCCTCTTGCAAATGAGACCTCATCTCTGGATCTGTTGCCAAGTCTTAGTCTCTAGATTGATAGTGTCACTCTCCACTGTGACCTTTTGTAGGCTAATTTTTTTCTCTCATTTGGAATAGAATCATAACAAGACAAAATACACAATGTCTCTGTTCTAATATACATTTCTGAAAGGGGAGCAGAAAGAAAGGAAAGAGGGAAGTGATGATCCAAAAGAAACATTGAAAATAAGATTTTGGTTTTTTTATTTTTCTTACTTTTGGTTTAGAAATTAATATTTTATGATCTAGCAAAAAAAAAATATTATTACCTTGGCTCCGGGTATCAGTGTTGTTTGGAAAGAAGCCATTGCCTCTAACACTGACGTTATGGCGAGATCCATGTTATTCCTCTCTGTTTGCATAAACTCTGGGCACACTTCTCCTTCAACACATGAAAAGTGGTGGTGCGTGTTGAAGTGTTGACACTATGAAAACAAACCCATGCGTTTCCATGTAATTTTCGAGGCATTAGGGTTGCTTTGAACGAACCTCATACTCTTTCACCTTATATTCTATCCCCTCATACACAAACTGCTTACTTTAACTTAGGTCTTTTCCTTTACTTTGCAATGGAATGAACTCATTTCCTCCTCCCTAGCTGTTAAATTGCACCCAGAATTCTAAGCTTGAGTTGAACCCCAGTGGAAGCATACATGTCTGGATGCTATGTGGATTAGCAACAGATGGGGCAGTTTTCTGAGGAAAAATGGTGCCTGAGATGTGTCTTCTTCTTGATCCACTGAGTCTCTTTCTTCTAAAGAACTTCTTGCAGTAGTAGATCAGGGTACCTGGGGGGTTGTCTTCATGGCCAGTGTATTAATTTCATTCGGGAAGTTGCTAAGAAAGAAAATCAAGGGGCTGGAGAGATGGCTCAGTGGTTAAGAGCAAAAGACATGGGTTAAATTCCCAGTATCCGCATGGTGACTAACAACCACCTGAAACTCCAGTTCCAGGAGACCTAGCACCCTCTTATGGTCTCTGTGGGCACAGCACACACATGGTGCACAAAAATACATATATGCAAAATACCCATGCACACAAAATAAAAATAAATAAAACCTTAAAAAAGAAAGTGATTGGCATTGTCTCATATCTAAGATGTCCGATCAGAGTAAATGCTCATCTATAGATGAATGGGATAGAAAATAGACACACACAGTGGGCCATTATTCAGCCATAGAGAAAAGTGAAATTCGTACAATGACGTGGATCCAGAAGGGTATGCTAAGGAAGATGAGGTAGGCACAGAAAGATGAGGATTTCATGACCCTTTTCAGGTATGGAAACTAAAACAGGAAAGAATTGACTTGAAAGCAGAATAGTGACAGGGAGGCATGCTGGGGCAGGAAAGTGGAAGAAGGGTAAATTAATATGGTCTATATCTGTAGAAATATAAGAAATAATCCCACATTTGTGCACACGTAATATGTGTTGATAAAAATAATGCACCCAGAATCCCTTGGGTCTTTAAGTGTGTTCTTGTGTGTATATTTTATTTTTATTTTTCCATATTTTAAGAATCCCACCAGGAGCTTCTGAGGGTGTCTAGTGTCTGTAAGTGCTTTTGGAGGGAATATCTTTTCCTTTACCTCTGACACCACCTTACTGGCCCTGGGCCATGCTCCCCAACCAGATCAAATCTTCCTAGCATGGCACAGCCGAGTCACCTAAACTTACTCTCCCAATGGCCTTCCCCATGGTAAACGGGGGATAAATTCCCAGAGTACTGTATAATTAGATACAGTGATTCATAAGATATGGAAATGTATTCTAGGGGTTAAAAGCACAGATTCTGTTGTCAGCTTGTCACTTAATTA
The DNA here is from genome assembly GCF_030254825.1 of Meriones unguiculatus. Lineage (NCBI taxonomy): Eukaryota > Metazoa > Chordata > Mammalia > Rodentia > Muridae > Meriones > Meriones unguiculatus. Next base: position 80,712,546 of record NC_083360.1, read on the forward strand.
AACTAAGATCAGGGTTCTGCTTCTGTGACATAATGAGCACATAATGACACCCACCATTTTTTTTCTTTGACTGCTGTGCTCGATGATGTGAGCAAGGCACTTAGCAAAGTGCCTGACTCACAGTAAGTCACTGTCTAATTTAACCATCACCAGTCACAGGTCCTCACAAGGTCTCGGTGACTAGTGACTGGAGCTACCCCCACAGGGCACAGAGCACTCTCTGCCCTAGAAATTCAGAGAAGCGTCATTAAACACTTCTTGGGTCTTTAGAATCCAGGCTAAAATGTAGGAATTCTTCCCCACTCCCATCCCCACTACAGGTTTACTTAGTCGAAGTTCTAACTTGTTGCTTTCAAATCTTTTTCACCTCTTAATCCCTGATTTTACAGATTCTGGACCAAAAACCAAGTTAAGAGTCCCACACACCCTGCATATATATATATATATATATATAATTTACAGAGCAAGGTAAAAATGTCTTACTGTGCTGGGCGGTAATCCCAGTACTCAGGGAGGCAGAGGCTGGAGGATTTCTGTGGGTTTGAGGCCAGCCCAGTCTACAAAGTGAGTCCAGGACAGCTAAGGCTACACCGAGAAACCCTGTTTTGAAAAACAAAGAAAATCTTATTGTGCTATATTATGCTATATTGTGTAGGCAGCACAATAGCCTCGCAATCTGTGAATGTGTTACCCTCATTCCCATAATAGAGACATGCAGATGTAGTCAGTGGTAAACTGTGATGGACAAATGGCTCTGGATAACACCACACAATGTAATCGCCAACTTCCTTATGAGAGTGCTCAGGAGAGCTGGGGAAATGGATGTGATGGAGAAAGAAAAGTTTTAACTGATGCGAGGTTGTGCGAAGAGCTCAAATGGCTTCTGAATGGCAGAAGAAGGCAGGAGAATGGGTTCTGGCCAAGATCCCTAAAGAAATGTGTGGGGAGGCAAAGAAGCCTTGAGCGAATGTATGAACGGCCACGGCCTGAGTGAAGCGTGAAGAGCAGAGGAAGTCCCGAGTGAACTTGTATTGACAGGGGCACAGCTTTCTCAAAGACCCAACACCTCAGACCCGTGGGAATGCCAAAGCCTTCCCCCCACAGGTGAAGCGCAGAGCATGGTAAAGGCTTCTGCTGGCCTGAGTAGGAATGTTGAGAGTGCACACAAGCACGAGTGTTTACCAAAGATTGACCTTGACCAGTGTGTGCAAAAAGTAGCATCTTCAGCTTCCCAGTCCCTGGTTATTCACAGCCCGAGACGGCTGCCTTTCAGAGACCTCCGGCAGAGGTAAGCTACCCCCTCCCCCTGTGCTGCACAGAATAAACACTGAGGTTCTGGATTATAGCATAGCTGCTGCAACTCCAACAAACATGCTCAGCCGGCCTGACTACAGCTGTTCTGTGGCTGCGTCTGTCTGTGTGCCTGCCCTTTCTTCATTCTCTCGCTGCCCCAGTAAGATTTCTAGGACCATAACGTGGCAGGGATGTGACACTGCTCACCAATTTTGGGGGACTTCTGAAACTCCAAAACTGCCCCACGATACCTGTATTTGTTGTTTTTAAGCTATCAGATTTGTATAGTTTCTCATGCGATGTACTTTTGACGAGTTAACAGAATGTCAATGATGATTGAATTTAATGATTATTTTGTAGAGAAAACTGTTTGGATGATTGGTAATGCTTGAGTGAGTAATGAGAAAAGGTTGTTATTTTTATTCCAGAACATGTATTTTTCTTGCCTTCATTTCAGTACAATCATGAGTTATATTATTAAGAAATACAGGCTTTTTGCTGATTAGTTCATCATTTTTCAGTTATTTTCATTCCTGAGCAATTTCTTTCAAATAATTTCCAGTTAGAGAAATGATTCCAGAGAAGCAGTAGCAACTGAATTGTCACAAAATGTAATTATGCAACAGTTGGATCTATTAATAAATTATTAGTTGATAAGCCATAGTCGCAGTTTTAAGGGACTGTGAAATTCTGATCTCTCAGAAAATTTATCAAACATTTAAACAAATCAGACAAATATATTGCTATTTAAAATGCCCACAAAATTAGTGTCTTAGTTAGGTTTACTGTTGCTGTGTTTAAACACCATGACCAAAGCCACTCGGGGAGAAAAGGGTTATCTGGCTTACACTTCCACAGCTCTGCTCTTCATTGAAGGAAGTCAGGGCAGGAACTTAAATAGGGCATGAACCTAGATAACAGGGCTGATGCAGAGGTGATGGAGGGTGCTGCCTACCGGCTTGCCCAGCCTGCTTTCAGAACCACAGGCCTAGGTGGCCCCACCCATAACGGGCTGGGTCCCCCCCCTACCAATCACTAATTAAGAAAATATCCTATAAGCTTGCCTGCAGCATTTTCTTACGAAGGCATTTTCTTAGTTGAGGCTGCCTCTTTTCTGATAACTCTCAACATAAAACGAGCCAGCACAACTGTTGTCTAGATGCGTAGAACTATAGTTCTAATCTTGGTTCTGCATTTAAAAAAATATGACTTGGGGAGTGGCATGCATGCAGAGGGAGGAGGGAAGGTGGGATTGGGAGGGGAAGAGGGAGGGGCTTATGGGGGGATACAGAATGAATAAAGTGTAACTGATGAAAAATTAAAAAAAAAGATGTCAAGTTGAAAAAAATAAAAATAAAAAGAATATGAGATATTAAGGTGCAATTTTTAAAGTAAAGGAATTCAAATCTCAGACTCAACACAAAACAAGAGCTGAGTCTACAGTGGCCATGGAGTTGCAATTGTGTGTGAACCTTCTCGTCTACGCTCATGTCAAGATTTTCTGCTCTCTTTTTTTAACTGATGTTTTATTTTTAAGTAACTTGGTTGTATATTTCATATGCGGTTTATTTAATTCAGTAAATAAGTTAAAAGAATAAAAACAAAGCTTTTATTATTCTTTTATGGATGTGTATGTACACATGTGTGTTCATGTGTGGGGAGGCATGTGTATATGTGAGCATATATGTGGAAACCACTCTGCATGCCATCCTCAGAAAGGTCTTTCTCCTCCTTGGACACAGAGTCTCTGATTGAACAATTAGTCTAGAAACAAGAACCAGTAAGCCCAAAAGATCCTTCTGCTCAATGGTAGGCTCTTTGACCTCCCCCCACCCCACCCCCCGAGGGAGGAATAGCCTTGCTAGGCCACAGAAGAGAACATCGCAGCCAGTCTTGAAGATACCTGAGAAGCTAGGGTCAGATGGAAGGGGAGGAGGATCTCCCCCATCAGTGGACTTGGAAAGGGGCAGGGAGGAGATGAGGGACAGAGGGTGGGGTTGGGAGGAAATGAGGGAGAGAGCTCCGGATAGGATACAAAGTAAATAATCTATGATTAATATAAAAAATAAATATTAAAAAAATAAAAATAAAAGATCATCCTGCTCTGTGTCCCCAGCCGAGGAGGGAGAAGCACACACTACCATACTTGCTTTATTTGTGGGTCCCTGGGATAAAGGCCAGGCCCTTGTGCTTACAAGACAATCGGTTTACCCACCACACCATTTTCCTGGCCGCTATTCTTCTTTTAAAGGAGTCGGTTCTAGATTTATTAAACTGTCCTCTATCTATCTATCTATCTATCTATCTATCTATCTATCTATCTATCTACCTACCTATTTATTCTGTCACTAAAGTAGCAGCAAGCCAATTCACATTGCTCCAATTCATGTGTACCTTGAAAGGCCTAGAGAAATGTAAGAAAAACAATAATCAAATGGGTTTTTTTTTTTTTCCTGGGCGGAAAAATGAGAGTAGTTTTCTTGTCTTTGTCTTTCCTTCCACCTCAGTCCTACCCTATCTATGCTCAGAAGCCATGTCTGTCTCAGATAACTATTTTTTTTTTTCAGCGTGGCTCATAAGCCTTTCAGGATTGACATGCAATGACCTTTTGATGCTGAGGCCCAAGGCAAACAGTTTTCAGGGAAGTATTTCCCTGGAGTGTAGAGAGTTTATGATATTTGCTCTGATGGGAGGCATGTTTCTGGAGAAAGTATCTTTTTATAGGACAGCATGCTGTCCAAAGAAATGTGTCTGCCTCCTCTTACCTTAAAAGATGGCTACCACAACAGTGGTGTGTTGTTATTACAATATAATACAAGAAGCAGAGTAGCATGGGCACACAGACCTGTGTGTGTGTGTGTGTGTGTGTGTGTGTGTGTGCACAAACAAAGAATTTGAATGGTTACCTGCATAAGCAGAGAAAAGAAGAAGGAGACTGGACATGGCCAGCAGGCCAGACCTGGCCATGAGAGAAGCAGGAACAGAGCAGAGGGGATGGAGAGAGACAGATAGACAGACACATACACACACACATACAGAGAGACAGACAGACAGACACAGACAGAGTAAAAGAGAGAGAATCCATAGCACAGCTGAGCTAGCAGGGTTATAAGGAAAATGAGTAGCAGGTTGCAGTGGGATGAAGGGAGTTTGGGTAGGGGAGGAAGGTCAAAGGGTTGAGACACTGGCATGAATTTTGAAGTGTGTAACAGGTACTTGTGGTACCGAGGGAACGTGAAGGACAATGTGGGCTTTGGCATGTTAGTACCACAGACAGCCACTTGTCCCTTAGGCCAGTGACAAGGGAAATACCTCCCGAGGAAGAATGGCTTTTATCTAGCTCTCTCCTGTAGTCCAGGGCTGCCTTTGGGGTTTGGGGAATTGGAGTTTCTCTTGGCTCTGACAGTACCCAGATTGCACTGTAATACTCATATTTGTGATTTCAGACGAAGCCTGTTCGACGCTGATCGTCTACGACATCAGCTTGCCTCCTCAGCAGGCTTTTATCTTTTCTGTGGTTTAATTAGGAAGCATTTTAGCTGTGTGTTTCTCAAAGCTGGCTCAGGCTTGACTTCTTTAGGGAAGGCCTCCCGACTCTCATTTGAACTTTGTATGCATGATTCTGGCATTACAAGCGACATCTGATTTAATAATTCATTGAACTACATGGGAGTCTTGAGGATAGGAACGGTTTCACCAAGTTCTGTATTTCTGAGGCCTAACAGTATAGGGAGCATGTTCAAAACTGAACACAGTACATGACAAAGCTCTTGATTTTAGGTTAGGGAGCCACTATTATCACTAACACAGCAAACGGAAATTGCAAGTGTTAGCCTGGCATTCAGTAGTCGCTCAAATGCTGTTCGGTCCCCAGCTGATATCCAATGGGGTATTCTAAGAGGAGACGAGAAAAGATTCTACAGTCTCCTTCAGTGATGTGTTCACAGAGGGACCATTCCAACCTGTCAGCACATTCCCTCTGTATTTAACCTGAAGCAGAAGCTATAAATGATGCTCTGAGCCCCCAGAGAGGAGCAGTTTTTATCACCGTGTCATTCCTACTTCTGGGGACAGTTAAGGGCTGGGAAAGACTGAACCCATGGGAACACTATTTTTAGTTTCCTTGGGAATGTGTCTCTGATTTCATTTAGGACAACAAAAGGTATTGGTTTAAGTAACAGTTTGACAGCACTCCGATCAGCGTTGCAGGACAGCTGTTCCATCAGTCATTCTCCGACTAAATGACCCAACTCTGTGTTCTCAAAGCTGATGGAACAGACATGTATTTTTTGCAGGCGTCTGAATACACACTCATCTCTACCCACATGAGCATGCGCGCGCGCGCGCGCACACACACACACACATACACACACACACAGAAACATGCCCACAGGACCATAATGGCTGTATTCTTTAGGTATAAATATCAGAAAAGGTATAGGTCACAGTTTGTGGAGGATTTTCTCTATGTTTCTTTCTAATAACAGCAGATTCTCAGTGTGAACTGTGAGTCATTAATGCCACAAAGTGCGGTGGAGTTTGACATGCTTCTTTACCTTCGCTTCTATTACTGTAAAGCTGCATTTCCACATCTCCTAACACACATGCTCAAGCTTTTCTCTAAAGGCAAGTGATGGTGTGTCTGTTACTGCCTCGAAGGATAAGCACATATCAAAGACGCTGCGCAGAAACTCCCACTTCTCTATGCACTCTATCTCTTGACACTGTCAGATTTTTATTGTTGTTGTTGTTAATCCTGGACTCTCATTGTAGACCAGGCTGGCCTCAAACTCACAGATATCCACCTGCCTCTGCCTCCTGAGTGCTGGGATTACAGGCGTGCACCACCATGGCCTGCTCAGACTTCTTAGTTTTTACTTGTCAACCCATTATGTAATAGACTCATCCAATGGCTTTAATTTGTGTTTACATACTTACTAACGAATTCCATTAGTTTTCAATGGTTCATTTGCCATTTTTTTTTCCTGTGACCAGAACGGTTGGGTGTTTTGATCAGATTTCCACATATTTCCTCCTTATTGGTGATTTTCCAGCATTTAAAGAACGTACTTGAAAGCTGATATTTTTCACACATAGCTGCTGACCATACCTTGTCCTGTACAGGTTTCTTTTTATTCTTTTCATGGCTGTATCAGTGAATAAGCGTCTTATCAAAATGCAGTTGTATCTTACCAGTCTTTTGCATAGTCAATGCTTAGCATTTCAGAAACACTCTTCAAACCCAAGTGTGAAATTTTTTGTTTCAAAGTGTTTTAAGAGCCTGAGTTTCTGCTTGTTGGCCCATTCTCCATTCAACCACTCACAGTGCCCTCTCTGTCACTCAGAAGGATCCTGGGCATCCAGTAGTCCATTGCTGTGCTCCCCTCTCCTGCCTGTTGGGTCTGTGTATCTGTCTCCGTACCTAACTGAGAATACACACCTGTGAGCCGTTTCCTCACTCTACTGCTCTTCAGAGGCGGGTTCTTCTCGGTCCTTTGTTTACTTCCACTCTTTTTGAAATCAGTCATATTTTGTGAAAGCGTATAAGGATCGCGATCATATTGACTCTATGGAGTCATGGCCGTGAGCTGGAAATGTAATGGTTTTGAAACTTCTATCCATTAGCATGCATATTCTTTATTATTTAGCTTTTAAAAACATTTACAATGCTAACTATTAGAGCTTGCATGCCTTTTATAACCTCTGCTTCTCGAGACCTTGGCTTTTACGGCTATTTTAAGGAACACCATTCTGGTTCTAGTCTATGGTGATAATGAAAGTAAAAAAGTTTATATCAAATACCCATTTTCTCCTTGCTGCCTTTTTACAACAATGTCTAAAACTTCCCTTGTATTTTACAGAAGTATATTTTTTTTTCCTGAAGATATTGACACTTTTGTTCCTTCTTTTATTATTCTTTTGATTGCAATGGCTGATCAATATAATGTTTTCTTTGCACAGAGACTGCCTTCAGTATAAAGAATTACATCCACACTAGGCCCTGATGTTTGTTCATTCTATGCTTTGTCTGTAGTCACACTCCTGTATCCATTTCTGACTCTGTTTTTTTTTTATGTGCTCTCTTTTTCTGTAAGTCATGTCAGAACTTTATAAGTCTTTCAGTGAAACAGCCTTGCCTTTGTTGGGCCTCCATACTGTATTTTTTTTGTGTTCTGTTTTATTGATCTTGGTCTTTCTCTTTGTAATCACCATTCTGGTTTACTCATGCTAGTTAACTTCGCTCCTTTATAAACTGTACATTAGATATTTGGCTCCTGTGTGCCTGGCCATCTGCCTTCTGTAATGTCTGTGATCAAGGATTTAACTTTCTCAGAGAACAACTTTCTGCTATGTTTCTTGCTGTGTGTTTTCAGTAGCATCCAAATTTGAGTATTTAAATTTTTCTATCAGTTTCTTTCTTTGCCTTATAAGTTACTAGAACTTTCAAATATATCAGGTTTTTATACTTTTTTTTTAAATTTCTACCTTGTCTTAATGGTTTTTAATGAACAAGTTCTATGTTATATAAACAATTTCTGTTACGATTTGCTTATTACTACTATGAATACTATTTAACAAATTTGTATGTGTTTGAAGACCATTTCTTTAGCTACTTGTATAGTTATATATATTTGTGTATATATGTGTGTGTTTATTTTATTCAGCATTTCACTTTTTCTTTTCTTGATCAATAAATAATTTACAGGGGTATGTTGGAATTACTATTTCTGATGGCTAATGGTGTTTTTGTAATCCTATTAGTTTTAGTAAGATTTGACATCATTTTGTTACTAGAATTATTGTGTATTCTTGATGTATTAATACTTAATCATTATACAGTTATTCCAATGATGGTACTACTATCTTTAAATCCATTATTTTTTCCCAGCTCATATTTCTTTAGAATTTTTTTACTATATATTTGCTTTCCAGGTTTTCATATCCTTATATTTCAGACATGTCTGTTACAGTGTAGCACTGAAATTAGTTTTTCAATGGATTCCACCATTTATCTTCCAAAGACCAAGCTTAATCCATTTATATTCAACATGATTGTTGGTATCTTTGGCCTTTACTGCTAATATATTACTTTTGTTCTATTTCTGTCTCGTTCTCTTGTGTATGTTCTTTCCTTTTGATTTTAATTGATAAAAACCTTTCTCACTTTTATTTTTTGTAATCACTCCCTAGTGATTACTTTTAAATAATGGTCCCTGAAAAGGTCTTACCATCAGACATTTTCTTGATGAAGTCACAGTCTAATCTCTGTCTTATTTCTTAAGCAATGACCACAATCTTTTGATTGAATTATTTTATACCTTCTTTTTGTGATTGTTATACACATTTCCTGTTGTGTTTGCTAACTCTTATTTTTGTCCGCTCAGATCTTTTGCTTTAGGATCGTTGTTCCTACCTGAAGTGTATATCTTTCAAAGAGTTCTTTAGTGGGGGTTGGTGGGCTCTCTTGGTTTCCCATCCTTCTGCACCCAACTGGTGAAAATATTAGTTTCCTTTTCAGAAAACTGATTTTATACCAATAGAATCCAACCGTGTTATTTTGTAACATAGCAAATCAACATGCCGGTCTGATTACATTTTGACATTTAGCTTGACAATAGTCTATTGAAGTATTTGTAAAATTGGATAGAGTCTACTTTTCAAAGTTTTTATTAGTATATGTTGCCTGTATAAAACGATTGGTTTCTTAAGACATTTTAAAATGTACATAATGAAAAAAAATGAAAAAAATATATATAATGTACTTTGAACATATTTACAACCCATTGTGTTTTGTTCCCGTATTTTCTCTAACACTGAGCCTTTTAGAACCTTTAAGTTTCTTTTTCCTGAATAATTGAGATTGAGTCACAATGTTAAGATGACTGTATATTTTCTTAACAATTCTGGCCACTCTCCTTGGGTTTTCATAGTATTTAGACGTTTGTTCTTCATCTCTGTGTATGTATGTGTGTGTGTGTGTGTGTGTGTTATGTACGTGTGGTATGTGGCATGTATGTGCATGTATGGTGTGTGTTAGTATGTATATTTGTCTGTTAGGATATGTATGTGTGTGTGTGTTTACTGAACTTTTGAGTCCTAAACTGCTTTGTTTTCTTTCTTTTCAAGATTAACGTCATTCTTTGATAATGTTATACATGTATATAGTGTTCCTGGGTACTGACCTTTCCACCACCATCTCTCATCTCCCCACTGCATCTATTTGCCTCCCGTCTTATCTCTTCCCACATTTGTGAGAGTGAAGACTGAATATTGAGTCTGTATCAGGTATAAGTCATTGCAGGTTCTCTGGTTTTCTGATTACATTGGGTTACGTCCTGTCCGGTGATTTCACTAGACTGTTTTCTGACTCTTACTTTAATGTCTACCCTCTTCTGCAATGTTCCCTGAGCCTTAGAGTAAGGTAGCATAAATAATCTGTTTAGGGCTAAACACTCTTTCACCATTTTTTCTGCTTCTTGTTGCCTCAACTGCCTTTTAAAAAGTGTTACCTTGGTGCTAGACTTTTTGACACCTTCACGTGTGGTCATGGATTGGTCCCATCCGTCAGTGTCCACTGGACATGCTGCTGTGATAGCGCAGAGAAACACCTGCCCTCCCTTAACGCCACTATTTGCTGGTTCAGTTGCTGCCTATATCGGATTTATTTGTCTTACAGTGTAAGGCAGGCTTTGCAAGCTCTGCACTGTATCACGAGATGGCTGCTGTGCAGGATGTTGGCCAAGTCTCCAGTCTCCATACTGAGGGAAGCAGATGTTAAGGGGAAAAGGTGACCCTGGCTGTAAGTCTTTGTATTGAGCACTAAAAAGTTTATAGACTATGAAGTGAATCTTGTTGAGTTGCCACCACTGCACTGGACCTTCTGGTAGCGAAGCATTCTTTTTTTTTTTTTTTTTTTTTTTTTTCTAGTTGAGAGCATCAAGGCTACCCTCTCTAGCTTGCTTTTGTTTAAAAAGATCAACTTCCCAAGAGAAAGTCTACATTCAGTGACCATCAATATCTCTGATTATGTGTCTGTGAGTCTGGCTATTTCTCAAAGACCAGTTTATGCCTCCTAGAGAGCTGACAGAAGCCATTCACGTGACTGTCATAGCTCACTGGCTCTGAAAACCCTGCTTCCTTTAGTTCTGGGCAGACTGATTTCATGGATTCCCTTCTGCTCTCATGGAAGTCTATGTCAGAGTTTGCCTTGGAGAGCTTGACCTAAGTCAGTCATGTTAGTCAGTCAAACAAATACCACAACCAATCAGAGTCAACATGGCTCCTTTCTGCTCACAGAACCACACTTCAGATATTTACACCATGTCACAAATTTTAGTAATTTAGAAATAATCTAGTATAATTTCATCCTGAAGAAAAAAGTTAACAGTAATGCACATGAGGTCAGCCACTTTCTCTCTTGTCTCATCCTTTCTTCGGAGAGACTGAACTCTGCTCTCTAAGGCTGTGTGCATTGTTGCTGATGTTGTCTGTGGACCTGTGCCTCACAGCACTTGCCAGCTGGGGTACTGCGTTCTTTCCTGCATTCTTTGCTATATATTTTTATTCTTGCCAGATATTTTTGAACTGGGGTCATTAAGATGGTTATGGAAAAGAACACCAACGATGCTGGGACATGTCTTGCTTCTTCTCCCCCAAAGCTCTTTAAACCACTGGATAGAAGGTAGTTCTAGGAATGGTTCTGGGCAGGACCAAGACTCCTGAATTCAGAAGGTGTCAGCTTTGCTTAAATGCTCTGTTGCATCTTAAAATTCACATTTTTTTTACATTAACTTCATCAATAGTGCAGCTAGTTTGGGAGTACAGATTTTCGAGGAGTTGTGTAGCCTAAACTTGGCAGTTTGAAAAGCATAGCACCAACTCCTGCCTGAGTTCCTTATTGTTTATGAACTTCTCTTCTCAACGAAAGCTACTGATATCAGGATGTATAAGTATTTGAAAACATATAAGTATTTGAAAACTTTGGGTTAAAAAATAAGTAGGAACTATAATTACAGTTACTACCATATGAACCAACAAGAGGCAGTAAGAGTCAGACAATGCAGTGGTCTGGGGAAAGGTCATGGGAGGAAAAGAGGAAGAGAGGGTGGGATTGGGAGGAGATGAGGGAGGGGGGCTATAGCTGGGATACAAAGTTAATAAGTTGTAATAAATAAAAATTAATTGATTGATTAAATTTTTTAAAGATTCAGACAATGAGTTCTGGAATCAAATATCTTAAGTTTAGACTTTACCACTGTCGTTTACCAACAGTGACAATTTGAACAAGAAGTTCATTCTTTGTACCCCATCTGAAAATCTGAGAAGCATGAATATTGAACGATTCAACTCTAAGGTCTTTGCATAGAGCCTACGTAGTCATATTACCTTTTCAGATAGGGTGGGCTCCCACAATTAAAAGGAATGCTTCCACACACATTTACCTTAATGAACCAATGAGTATATCGGGATAGGCGTCTCAGATATAACTGTGTCCCTGAAAATCCCGCTCAACAGGAGTGGCTGTGAGAGCGTATCATGGGGATTCCTTAAACAACCTGCAGAGGGCGAATCCACCATAGTCAAGGCACTGTTGACTCCTTCCTGATCTTATGAAATGTGTCAATATGGAAGAAACAGCTATTCGGCAATAGCATCTGTTTACATGTTAACGCTTGCTGTTTTTAGGAAAGGCACAACTGTCCTCTGATTATAATAAAGTCACAGCAAAGAAAGAGTTGGGAAGGAATGTGAACAACATTGGAATACAAATGAGGATGGCTGGAAACCAAGTAAGACTTCATCCAAGACAGAAGCCTCCTTAATGCCCTTCTGGACCCATCAGTGTGTCCTCCAGAAGGGGACTCTCTTATCATAGGCTCTAAATAGATACTTCATGTGTGTAGTTTTATATGATTTGGCATAGTTCCCCGTAATGTGTTGATAGTCTCATTACTGACTCGGAGGGTAGTTACCCCTGCAGTCATAATTTATGGCGTTAGTCATACACCATGAGTAAGGATAACACTGAAATGAGAATCTAAGTAAATTCTTGTAAAGTTTCTCAGCATGGATCCAGTGTAGAGTATTGTAACAAAGTCAAACCCAGTAAGGCATGTTAAAAATGATATTCAGCTTTGTGTCCCATCCCTGATACGGAGCGGATCGTGTCCTTCCAATATTGAAGGACTAATCCCCACTGTGATGGTCCTACAAGTGAGGCTTTGGGGAGGTAACAAGATGTTCCCTGAGTCATGAGGGTCATGCCCTCATTTTGAGAAAAGGAGGGTGGAGGAACTGGCCTGTCCATTTACATGTTCATCAGAGAAAGTTCAACCGCAGACACAGTGACGAGACAGCCATCCTCAAGACTCAAACCATCATCACTCAACCCGACCACACTGGCCCTTTCTTCTCAAGCTTCCAGGCTATGAAACTGTGGGGGGAAAGGTTCTGTGTTAAGCTGCCTCGGGTATGTTACTTTGCTCCGTCAGCCTTAGGTTAGACTATCCGTGGCAATGGTGTCCTAATCAATGTCCTTATTTAGGATGATGATCCCTGATCACTGGTAGATTACTCATGAGAGAGATTCAGGTAGAAACAGAAGGGGTTCCCCCTTAAAGGTATTGGGTGTTTTCTTGCTGTTGTGGGTTGAACCGTGTCTTTCCAAAAAGACACATCAAAGTTTGATTTCTGACAACACAAATGTGACCTGAAAGTGTAATCAGCTTGAAGTTGTAGTGCGGTAGGATAGATTCCCTGATCTGCTAAGGGTCCGAATAAGGAGAGGAAGTACCGTGGGGAGGGTCAGACACGTGGAAAGCGTGTGTTCTGATGATGAAGGCAGAGACTGGAATGGCACATTGCTGAAATACTACGGAAGGTCCGAGGGTACTGCCAGGAGCTAGGCAGAGGGCAATAAAGTCATCTACAGGATTTCTGGGGTAACCTACTCAATAACATACCCTAGTAACATACCTACAGGGCCCTGTGGATACCTTGATTTCAGATGTCTGTCCTCCAGAGTTGTGAGCAGTGTTAGAACACAAAGAAACACACCCTTTCCACTCTCGTGGTCCTGTATGTTTTCTTCCGGTTTCTTCAACGACTGCCGTCAGTTGCACTATTCTCAGAGTAAAAAATGAGATGATAGACGTGAGGGCCCCTCTCATTCTACCCGTCTAGTCTCAGAGATGTGATGGAGAGAAGGATTGCAGTGAGCACCGGATCCGTGCAGCAGAGACTCCCAGTCCTCGTGGCCTTTATGCATGCGTTGCCCCTTTTAAGCTAACGCACCGCATCTGCACCATCAATAAACAGGACATGCACGAGTACTCAGTGGTAGACCAGAGGCAGTTACAAGCTAGCAGCCTTCAAAGACATTATAAAGCCATGCCTGTGGTTAATTAAATGGCTACAGGCTAGTTTGTCTAGGCGTGGGGTGAGGTGTACAAATGAAAGGAAGATAACTCGGTGAAATTCGCATTATTGATGCTTTCGGCTCATGGTTCGCGCTTCTGAGCGTGAGCAAGCCGGAAAGTTTGTTATTGTGGTAAGCAATGAAAGGGTTTCTCCTGTTCTACTTTTCAACACTAGGGGGCAGCATGGTCGCATTGTTTATTTCCGATAGCCCCAACAACAGCTGTTAAGGTGTGTGTGGCTTTAAATGCACAGGCTGTTTATCACTTATGTGACATTCATTCGCGTGGGCAAGTTGAAAGCACTGCCCTCTGATGAGTTTTCATTCGAATTTCAGATTTGCTTCATTGTTCCTGACTCTCTAACGACCTTCCAGTTCTGAGCTCAGGTGACTGGGAATGCCTGTGTTTTATAGTATTCACTTACAGTATTCACCATTTCAAAAAATGTAAATTTCTTTACATTGCTTTTTTTTTTTTTTTCAATCATACTTCTGGGAAGTAGAAAGGAGATAGGCCTGCTTGAACATCAAAGATGAGTAACCCACAAGGCAGGTGAGCTTCCCGTCAGAGAAGTCACAAGTGTCAGCAAGAGCCGGAAACTGGAGTCAGGTGTTCTGGCAGGTTCCGAGGAAATAGTTCATTTGAAGGTATGGGGTGGGGATTCAATATTCATAACAATAAGTACTGTTGTGGGTTACTCTTTTCCTAGGATACTCAGCTTTACTTACATTTAAATTTTTCTTGCAAAGTAGCTAGCATTTCCCCCAGTTTTAAGAACAGGAAGGCCGAAACTTGGATTGGTTCATTTAGCCCTTGATCTCAAAGCCTCTGACAGGCAGCACCAGTGACCAAACACCAGGCTTTCCTCACTACGTCACACTGCCTCTCCACCACCAGCAAAGCTCTTAATTCAGTAATTTGAGCAAAGCAGTAATTTGGTTCATTCAAAAGTCCCCATCTTCTGCCACATCCAGGTCATGTATGTGGCTTCCTTAAGCACAATAACATGCCTCACACATGTCCGTACGTCATTATTGTGTACATTAGTGCTCTGCTTTCATCTGTGCCTTGAGTCCCAGAATCTTGATCTCAGGAGGAGAACCTTGCAGATGATTCCAGAGAATAGCTGCATCTCCGAGAGCTGTTTCCCTGTACCCATGAATCGAGAACTTGAGGAGGGTTCTCGCTTTCCTCGGCTAACAGAGCAGATTCATACACCCCAGGGAAACCAAAGCCCAATGACAGGGATGGAAGCTAGAATTTCATCCTAAGCTTTGAGAGAGAGAGAGAAAGAGAAAAAACAATTACCACCACCATGGAAACCATTGCCCCTGACTGCTTGTGCCACGCTGAGCCAGCGCATCCTTCTGGCCATAGAAGTTATGCCTCGAGTTCTGTATCACTGTAGGAGCCAGGCGGGCTTGAATTTTAGTCCCACATTACTATTTTCTGGTTTGTGATATTGAGCAAACTTCCCAAAACTCAGAATCATCATCTGTAAGCAAAATAAAGGAAAATAAATGCTGTTTCTCAGGACTGTGAAGGGTGTATATGTATAAATTTTGCACACATATGCACGTGTACAGAAACACCCATACACAGAGACAGACAGACAGACAAATAGAAATATTTTATGAATCTGCTGTGTTTTCAACAAAAGGCCCCAAACTCCACTCAAATGCAGAGAAGTGGTGACACACGCCTTAATCCCAGCACTTAAGGAGCAGAGGCAGACAGATCTCTGTGAGTTCAAGGCCAGCCTGCTCTACAGAGTGAGTTCTGGGACAGCCAGGGCTACACAGAGAAATCCTGTTTCCAACCCCCAACAATGAAACAAAACAAACAACAAACAAACAAACAAAACAAAGAAAGAAAAAGAAAAAGAAAAAGAGGAGAAAAAAAAGCCTTCTACAATTTTAAGCAGTGTCCCCAGAGGCCACTAGGTGTCTCTAGAAAGCTTGAAGTTTAGGAGGAAGAAAAAAAATGCTAGTGAACAGGCTTCATAAACTGTAAAGCTTTTTGAAAACATGAAGTCATTACAGTGGCTTCTCACTCTGAGGGCGACTTTGGGTTCCAAGCTGCCTGAACTTTTGCATTTACTCAGTTAGTGAAAGTCAATAAGCATCTACTGAGCGTGTGAATGTGCTGGGGGAATAGGCACTGTCGTTGAAGGCATACAAAATGCACCATTACAGGCACCACAGACTGAATGACGAGAAAAAGAGACACTAATGCTTTGCCCCGAACCTTCTCTTTGCCAAGATGACATATGTAGAACACACCAGCCCTATGGAGAAAGCTTGATGATTGCTAGAGGAAAAAATAAAGCCTGCGGGTTAGAGATTGGGGAGAGCATCTTCCAGAGAGGTTCAGAAAGCCACCTTTAAGGAGGTAAAAAATGGAGCAGAGATCTGGATGAGGTAATTAAGAAGCCATCAAGAGATTCACAAAAGAAAAAGAGACCAGAAAGTCAAGGGCCTTGGAATGAAAAGGTATACTTAACGTGTTTGCAAAATGGAGAGGAGGCCAGCACAAACCATGCCAGCAGTAGGGGTTTCTATGTAATTTATTGTCTCATTGAGTGATAATATTTATTATAAAATTACAATTTTGTAGTTCTTCTTGAACAGGCATTCATAATTGGGATAATGACGGTAATTAGTGCTTCCTGAGTACTAGCTATCTATCTGCTGTCTATCTGCTAGGTTAGGCCCTACAACCTTGACAAATACATGTAATTAATTGCTTGCTGTCATTCAGAGAGATTCACAGCAGCTCTCTTTCAGCAACACACACAGTGAGTTGGTTATGCAACACTTTCATTTCCCAGCGCAGGTGCAGGGTCATCCCAGGAATTAAAAAGGGCATAAGCATGTAGTGGGGTACCTCAGAGCTACCAGGGAGATGCTATGCATTGTATACCATGGAGAAGAGGTACACAGTGATGTCATTTAGGGAAAAGGATGGCAATGGAGGCAGAAAGAGAATCACCTTGCAGAAACAAAGGCATGGGAGCTCAGTAGAGCGTGGAATTCATGGGAAATGTCAAACAGTTAGTTGTGACAGACAATATCATGGTGTACCCCCTTGCCAGTCCTCAAACCAAGCAGGTATTCTAAAATGGAAGTTCAAGACTTCATTTGAGAGCCTCTGAAAACTCGGTGGCAACAGAAAAACAGAGGAAGTCAAGAGAGGAGCAAGAGTGGGACACCACTGGGTCTAACAACAACAACAACAGCAAATAAAATAACTGGTGCCTGCGGTCCTTAAGTTCTATCTCATCAGCTTCCATGTTTTTGGTTTCATCCCAGTCTTTTTATTGGGCTGTACATCCCCAATAAATGACCAGGATATCACTTGAAGACACATAATGGGCTTGTCTATCATATAAAGCCATATTTTAGAGTAAATAGAGTAAAATTTGCTGCTATGAAAAGATATTAAGAATATGTTACTACCTAGTTAAATCAAGCTATAAAATGTTTTGATAAGACCAGGAGTTCCAAAATTCAAGGAAGAAGCTCTAGAGCCCAGAAGGGGGCTAGACTGACCTAGGATAAGACACAGAAGCACTTGCAACTATAAAACTTGGGGTGCAAGCTGTGGACCCAGAGCAAAGCGAAAGATAGCCTTGGGTAAAGAATTTAGGCATAGAGCGCCATCCCTGGGGGAAGGACCAGTCAGAGGTGCGTTGACCTTAGAACCTCACTGCAGGAAGGAATGGACCCTCAGAGGAAGTCAAAGGGCAGAATTTGTGGCCATAAATATCATTCTTGCCAAGCAAAATGACATCTCAACCCTCTGACACAATTTAGTCATATCTTGGACATCAGGCAAAGAAAAGCAATTGAAACAACAGCAAAACAAAACAAAACAAACTCAACAAACAAATAAATTTGAGATATGCATATCCTAAACAGCAAAAACAAAAACAACAGGAAAAAAAAAAGGCAAGGCCTTTCCAAAATTAATCTCACGGTAATAGCCCCAATGGAAACAACCTGTGAGGACTCCCAAAGAGGTCAAGATGTTTGCAACTATGTGCAAACAACCTGAAGAAGCCATGGATACATTCCAAGAGAACAACAGAAAGATGAACAAAAAAAGGGAAGTTGATCTATGACATGAAAATAGAATTCAATAAAGAGATGAAATTGCTGAAGCTAAAGGCCGAGCTAAAATGATGTGGGGACAAAAAACCGAAAAAAGACAAACAAACAAGCTCTTTACGTGACAACAACTCAAGCAAAAGAGGTGCTACCTCTAGTTGAAGAGTTATTAGCAGGCGATGGCTGCTGAAGGTGGAAGCTGTTTTCCTTTGGCAGTGTGGTCAATACAGGCTGTACGTGCTCTTGAAGATGTCCCCACAGCCATGTGCATACAGACAGCACTGCTTGGACACAGTGGGTTTAAAAAGAGGACATGAAGTGTGCAGGGAGACATTTGGAGCACCTGGGATAGAGCCCGAAGGAGGCAGTTGTGTGGACATGATAAAAACACTGTTTATAAATCGATGACATTTCCCAAGAATGAAAAGAAAAAAACAATACTAAGGTCAAAACTGAGTGTGTTGTGAAAGTAGAACCTACCTTCTGTGTGAAATGACCAGGCTTTCTTAAAGTATGAATGGATACTTGGTAATAGTGATGAAGAAATGAATAAAGATTTTGTGCATTACTCAGGCTAGAAAAATGTTAGTGTGGGACTGGAGAGATGACCTAGAAGTTAAGAACACTGGTTTTGACGAAGGACCTGGGCTTTGTTCCCAGCGGATTCAGTGCCCTCCTCTGACCTCCAAGGGCACCAGACACATACATGGCATGCATACATAAACACAGGAGAAATGTTCATACACATAAAATAATGTTTTAAGTATTATATTTAATGCACTGTGTATGTGAGATGTAAGACTAGAAAAATAGAGTCTGCTAACAGCCATTATGCAGAGTGGCTGTACCTGGGTAGAATGACTAAAATTCTATTGTTCCATCTATATTTTCAATAAATAAATATGTTTCAATAAATATGTTCTTCTGTTCACAGTAGCTTGCTGGGTTTTAAAGGGACAGCCTCACATAACTTTCTACAAATTATGAATATATATGCTATATTTGCAGAATAGGGACCCAGAAGTTAAGTCTGAAGTTCCTATACTTAGTGTAGGGATAGACTTTGGAAGGGTGAGCAGGGAAACCAGAAGAATGAGAACACCTCAGGCAACGTGAACTGATGCCTGCTCACAGAGTAAAGGTATCATGACCCTCTGCAGGGCAGGGAGAACAAAGCCTTGACTGTCTGATTAATTAAAATTCAGCTTTGCCTAATCTGTGGTTACCAGACTTAAGAGACATTGGTGCAGGATCCTTTTCTCAAAGAGTCACAAAGCACATACTGTTGTCAGAATCAACTCAGTACAGAGGGATGCCTCCTTGGAATAAACACAGACACATTTTATAAAGAGCAGATCACATTAGCTGCTTTCATAGGCTTAAAAAACAAAATAGCGGTGAACAGTTCCAAGGACATTTATCGGGTCTTTCCTTTCTTTTTCTTTTTTAAAGGGAATGTCCCTTTCCCCACAAGTCTAAAATTTAATATTTTAAAACAGTTTATCTGGCAAGAAAAAATTCTAACAGTGAAAATTTTCAATTATGATAGCCCCCAATTATTAGATCAAGCTTTCCAGAAAGTCATTTCCACTACACAAAAATTATACCTCGATAGCTAGTTACTCCCAGTATTTATCACACTTCCCAACACAGCAGGCATATATCAAGAGTACACACTCTTGGTAGGGATAGACATTTTTTGCCTGGGAATCTCTCATCTGTTTGCTCATGGACATGAACTTATTCTGAGAGACTAGTGACCTGGGCTTTAGCCACAGTTGTTTTTGTTGCCTTGACTGTCTGATTAATTAAAATTCAGCTTTGCCTAATCTGTGTATGGCTTCTCCTTTGTGTGGTTCCATTTTACACACTTAATTTTTTTTTACACCTTTGTTTATTTATCTCTTTATTTGTTTATTGTGTGTACACACATGCCACTGCACATGGGTAAACATCAGAGAAGAGCTTTGGAGAATTGGTTCTCTATTTCTTCCAGGTGGGGTCCTGGGATTGAAAGCAGGTAATTGGGCATGACAGCAGGCACCTTTACCCACTGAACCATATTGCCACTCCCATTTGCACATTTTACAAGAGAAATCAGTCCAGACTATCTCCAATGGGAGCTTCTCTCAGACCAATAAGAAGTATCCATATTTCAGAGGGGTCCCACACAGTTTCTTCCCTTTCTGTCTTCTGCTTATTGAAGGTCTGCTCAGGATGCCCAGCAGTGTCCTATGTCATTGGAAATAAGTCAACACCCAAGGTAAATAGAGACCCAGGGCTTGAAGTCCCTTCACCTGGTAAAAGAGTTATGATCCTTCTTTTCAACTGCACGCACACACACACACACACACACACACACACATGCATACTCTCTGTCTTTTACACACACTCATTGCCTAAAATAAGATTTTTGAGGCATGGAGGGTTGTTCTTGTTAGAGAAGCCATTTGCATCATCAAGTATTCTTAGATGAGACAGAAGGATTCAGAAAGACTAAACTAATAATTTGTATTTTCTTGTTGTTACGGCTTGAGTACGAAATGTTCATCATAGATTTGTGCATTGACTATCAGTGCCAAGCTTTCAAAACTGATTTGGGAGATTGCAGAAGCTTTGGGAGGTGTTCCCTGGAGAAAGGGAAGATAAATAGCATTAAAAACACACTTGTGGATTTTAAATGTGGATTTTAAAATAGGTTGTTGGTTTTTTTTTTCTTTCAAATTTTAGTGGCATTGTAAGTATACTTCATATTACATTGTTGATATTTTAGTCAACATTTTAGTCATACATTATATTTTATAAATAGTCATAATTGTTAGTGTGTGAGGGTAAATTGACTTTTCAAAGAATATTTTGATAACATATAATGATTCAGATTCCATGTGGTTGGTAGCCAAACTGTATCTACTTTCTACATAAAATTTTTAAATGTTAACCATCATGAATTATTAATTCAAAGAAGATAATCATATGAACATATTTATAGTTATAATTTGTCACAGTATAGCTGCTCTTATTGTACTGATCTTACAGTGTGGACAAGAGATATGTTCAAATATCTCATCTAGTTTTACCTGAGCAGTGTCTCCAAGGAATGGTATACAATAGTCATACTTTCAGTTTTGAAAGAGTGAGTTTATTGAATGAATAGCAAGCCAGAATTAAAAAAAAAAAAGGTAGCAAATAGATGGATGGATAGATAAATAGGTATAAAAAATCATCAAATTGTGCTCTCAAAACATCTAAGAAGAATCAGTTACAGCAGAATTGTTGAGGCACTCAACTGGAGTTCCTAATAGAGAGATTACTGGGCAGAGCAAATGTCCCTTTTAGTGAGGCTTCAAAATAAAAGAACAAATAGCAACAGAGATATCAGTTGCTTACAACAAATCAGTTGTTTACAACATCCAGCATAAACCTACCGGGGGAAGCTTTGGCAGTCAGCTGGAGTTTCTGAATAAACTTTCTCTCAGTGGCTGAGCTAGCTTCCCATGGTCATCTTCTGGGTTCTCTTCCCCACTTCAGGCATCACTGTGTGAGATTAAACAATAGTGTCTGTAGGCTTAGATTTTTCACCAAACCTACTTTATTTAGGGTTCTTAAACACCTTTATCTCACTTCCTACCCCCCCCCCATACCTTAGGTAGGAGATTAATAGGGAAAAGGGCTATAGACCTCTTTTATCTACTACCTGCTGATTAGGATTGTGGGTCTTTAGGGGATTACCAAACACGGTGTTCAGAATACCAGCAGTACAGTCCAAAGGCCAACACCAAGCAGCAACAGGAAGTCAGCAAAAGCCACAAGACTCAGCTGGAAGTTCTTTGGAACTCTCTATGAAGTCAAAGCGATATCAATCCAAAAAGCCATATCTCCTCTCCTCAAGGTCCACCCATGGGATGTTCTCAGCTGGCCAAAGTCATACCCCTCGCACGTGAAAGCTCATAGTAAAGCATCACTTGCTCTCTCACCAGCCAACCTCCAACAAAACTGAGTCTTCAAGGAAACCAGATATTTCCACTTCAAATGACCTCTGTTAGAAATGAGTCACCTTCTAGTTGTTCTCAAGGATACAAGGCTTTAGCTTGTAACTGTTTGCTGTTCTCTGCCCTTCTTGTCACAGAGTTGGGGAGGGGGTAGTACCCACCCATCCCTAGACACACAAGTCTTAGAAAGCACTTGATACAAACTTTTTTTTTTATGTTAGGATGGTTGACCTCACATCCAGAGCTAGCTTTTCTGTGAGTTCAAAGAACACGTGATGATTTACCAATATAATAAACCTTGTAACATCTCATCCTCCCATTGCATATAAACAAGGTTGCTGTTCGATGTGGTAACAAATAATTTCACTCTAATAGACACTTAAGACACTGTATATTTTCTTCTTGCTCACACTACACTATTTTCTTGAGTATGACATGTAGCGTAAAATTCATTGAGACAAAGCAGGTCTTATTTACATGTCTTAACACGTAATATAATGAATTATTGTGTAATAATAGTACAAATTTTATACAATAGAAATACAAAGAGGTTGTGAAAAACCAAACGGGAGGTATCAGTGAGTTCTTCCGAGAGTAGGATAATTAAGTGACCTTGGACTGAGGGAGAATTCATTAGTGAGATGCAGACAGAAGCAGTGCAAATGTACCAACTACCATGCGTGCTTAAATGTACGAAATAATTAAATGTGATATGTTTTAATGTGTACACTGGAGGCTGTTTATGTAAGGGGTACATAGTACACATGTTTCACACTTGTATGCATTTAATCGCTCATAGTATAGTTGCTCTAGGTCAAATGGAAACTCAGAGAGATGTGGAATGAGGGAGAAGTAAAGACAGACCTGGAGGAACGTCTGAGTTAAGCCTGCCACGTTCAGCTTAATTCCCCAGTGACTAACCACTGGGCAACTGAGAGAGGTGACTGATTGTTTTGTAACACTCTGAAAATGGCAGCTGGCTCCTCCGTGACTTGATTGCTTTCTCTCCATAAAGCATCACCGTCACACTGCCTCTGAGGTACCAGTGCATTAATTAGAAAGCAGCAGACATGTTGACTGCAGTTATGCCTCTCTCGGCTACAAAACTCCACACAGTGTGGAGCGCCTACTCAGATTTTTCCACCGATAAATAATAATGGATATTTTGGGAAGAGGCCAAGGGTTCCATTCGTGCAGCATTTTATGTGACTTGAATCACTCATTAGTGAACGTAGAGTCATTCCACCTTCGTAGCCTTCACATCATTTGAAGAATGATGTGTAGCCGAAGCGAAATGATAGTGCTGAGAGTGATACGTAGTCCCACTGCTATGATGTAGAGCATGATGGTTTTTGACAGTGCTTGCAGAGGAGGCTGTTTGCAACAGCAGCAGTCTGGGGGAGGGGAGACAAAACAAAACAAAAATTGAACTGCAATTAATTATTAGCACCCAATTTGATTAATTCTCAGTATTATCTTGACAGCATCTAAGCAGACATTTTTCTGTAACCCTATAAGGAAAATAATACATAGTTTGAGAGGTTTCTGAAATGAGCATCACTATGAATGACAAGAACAAAGTAGGTCATACTTTGATTTTCCTTGCTCTATGCTTCGGAATGTCACATCTTATAGCTCAGAAACATAAATAGTTGCCTTATTCACCCCACATCACTTGACTTTATTATGAAGTCATACTGGTTTTGCGTTTTAGATTGAAAAGAGGTTCTGTTAGGATTAATAGTTTAATACACTGAGTATTGGTTGGATTTTCTGTCATTTTTTTAATAGATACAGCTGTTTTTAAAGTTTCTTAAACTTCCATTTACAGCTGTGTGTAGAGGCAGCTGTGTGTAAGGTTGGATGGCTATTTGGTTTTGGTACCAGTTTGTCATTTAAATGATCAGTTTCCCAAAGGCCAGGAGACCATTCTTTCAGTGTGGCCCCCACTGAGCAGGCTCATTTACTTCTCTCAGCTGTATTCCTGATTCTGATTTACTATTTGGGTCATATATCTGTTTGAACTGCTAAATTCTTTAAAAATTCATGTAGCTCAGCCTTTTGAATCAGGCTTTTCTTTTTCTCCCCTGCAATTTTTTTTTTTTTTTTATGGTTCTGGTTATTTGGAAACATATGTGGGAAAGTTGAATGTGTCCCCAAAGAAAGATAATGTATATTGTAGATTAGTCACCCTGGTGGGGAAGCAGCTTTGGCCAAGAGATGATTCTTCAGTTGTTCAGTGTGGGGTTTGGGAAAGAATCACTCTGAAGCACTTGGCTCTTTACAGGAAAGCAGGCTGAAAGCTGAAGACAAGCCTGTAAAGGATTTTATCCTGTGTAGTGTGCTCTGGCTTAGTGGTCTCTGCATGGCTGTTTGGGAAACTATTTTCTTCTCCCCCTTTACTTAGAAACAGCCACCCTCTACATTCCCAATGCTGTGACCCTTTCATACAGTTCCTCATGTTGTGGTGACCCCCAACCATTAAATTATTTCATTGCTCTAAATCATAATGTAAATATATAATATGTAGGAGATGAGCCCAGAGGGCTGGCAACCCACAGACTGAGAAATCACTGCATGCAAACCAGCCTTTTCACTAGAAAGAAAGTACTTATAAAATGATTACTTCGTGTCACTCAACATGCACTGTTGCCGTAGAAGAATTCTAGATCAGTGAAAACCTTGTCTTAAAAATTCTTCTGATTGCATTTAAGTGAAGTTACAGGAGCAAGGAGTTCTGCTGGCTGACGATCTGCTTTCTATTCAGAAAACCCTGGGCTAGCCAGCTCTAAGCACTAGCTAGTTGATGAGTTTAGTAAAAGCATCTCAGCTCCTGTGCCCTTTCCTCATTAACTGGATGTTATACAGAAATATGCTTATTGAAGTCCCATTTACACAGGAAATTTACAAAGGGAAATGGTGACAGTGAGGTGCTGCAATTCACATGCAGTTATGAATGCCTGGTTATTTACTGTGTGTACATGTGTGTACATATATGTGCTGTTTCATATTGATATTGGTTTATAGGGATACTGTACTGGTTGGAGAAAGCATTCCTTTTTTGTTTTGTTTTGTTTTGTTTTGTTTTGGTTTTTGGTTTTTGGTTCTTCGACACAGGGTTTCTCTTTGTAGCCCTTGCTGTCCTGAAACTCACTTTGCAGTCCAGGCTGGCCTTGAACACACAGAGATCCACCTGCCTCTACCTCTGGAGTGCGGGGATTAAAGGTGAGTACCCAGCTAGTTGGAGAAAGAATTTATAGGTGACAGAGATAGGTTTGACTCAAGTTTTCATTTCTTACTCGTTTTCTGGCTTCGAGTCACAGAGAGAAAGAGAGAGAGAGAGAGCTACATGTTCAGTGGGAGATGAAAATGCACTTTGTGTAAAGTTTGAAAAGCAACTAGAACATGATGGACACCCTGGTATTGGCAGCTTGGTGTTGTTGTTAGTTTATTTATTTATTTTATTTAAAAAATTTTTATTTTATTTCAGTTTATTTACTTTACATCCCAAGGGCACCCACTTCCTCCTCTCCTCCCAGTCCTCCCCCTCTTTATCCCTTCTGCAGGGAAAAAGGAGCCCTGCCCCAGAATCAACCCTCCCCAGCACATCAAGTCACATCAGGACTGAGCATATCCTCATTCACTGAGGCCAGGCAAGGCAGCCCTGCTATGGGAAAGTGATCCAAAAGCAGGCAATAGAGTCCATGTTAGAAACAGGGCCCCACACACTCCATTCACCTGGCAACCCACATGAAGACCAAGCTGCCCATCAGCCACATAAGTGCAGGGGACCTAGGTCCAGACCATGCATTCTGTTTAGTTTATGTCTCAGTCTTTGTAAGTCCTGATGAGTTTAGGTTAGTTGTCTCTGATGGTCTTCTTGTGAGGTTCCTGCCTGGTCCGGGTCATTCTGTCTTGTCCCCCAACACTTCCACAGGACCCCTGGAGCTCCGCCCCATCCTTGGCTGCAAGTCCCAGCGTCTGTCTCAATTTGCTGCTGAGAGGACCTCTGAGAGGACAGTCAAGTTAGGCTCCTGTGTGCAAGCACAGCAGAGCATCATTAATAGTGTCAGCGGCTGGCTCTCTACAGTGGGGTGGGTCTCAGGTTGGGCCAATCATTGGTTGGACTTTCCCTCAGTCTCTATTCCCTACCCTGTCTCAGGCCTCCAGCTTGACAAAGAGATTACCGCCTCAGTTTCCCTTCTTGTTCCTAGCCCTATCACCTCCCACCACGTTCTTCTTACCATATCTGATCCTCACCCTTGTCTCCCTCCCCATTCCATTTCATGTCCAGTTCCTTCTCTTCATCCACTTCTGTTATCTATTCTATTTCTTGAGTGAAGTGACTCAGACCAAGAAAGATGCACATGGTATGTTAATTTAGTTTTTAAAATATTGCTCTCCTGTTATAAGTAAAAGATTGCAGAAAGGTATTGTGGAAGGATCTCCAAAACTTAAGATTTCTGTAACTAGAGAAGATGGCCACAGTTGACAGATGGCCACAGGAGACACTTATTCATATTTCAAATGGATATGACCAATCCCATGCAAAACATACAAAACAATGCAACAACTGTAAAAGGAAGATATTTAAAAAGGGGATACTGATGCCACCCAGCTGGAGATTGTGAACATTATTGTCCACTATTCTGATCCTTCTTTAGAGAGCCCCTTCCCAGAAATGACTATAATAGGATGCTTTCAAGAAATTCTAAGATGTTCTGGAGAGCCTGTACTTGTAGCTATGGGGCACACAACCACAATACACAGGGCTGTGCATACGATTAGCTTAAACTAGTTGCTTAAACTCATTTCCATATTAGGGTCTTGCTGGCATTTCCAACTCTATAACTACATCTTCACACTGGCTCCTTGCATAGAAAATACGCATAACATCACCACAGTGGGCTACTCCATGTTGTGTTGGTGCTGCTGTTGCTTTCCCTTGCAGTTATTCATCCTAACATTCATTCTGCAAGCCTGCAAACTATTATCTTCATTTCAGAACAGTCTGAGAAGAAAGGCACCATTTAGATACCGACTAGTTCAAATTGGCCTGTGGACAAGTCTGCGGGCGATTGTCTTGATAATTAATGAATGTAGGAGGGTTCAGCCAATGGTGGAGAGCACTGTTCTCTAGGCGGGTGGTCTTGGAGTATCTAAGAAAGCTAACAGAAGATGAGCTTATAAGTCAGCAAGCAGCATCCCTCCTTGGTTTCTGTTGAACTTCCTTGGCTGTGAGTGAATCTCTTGGTCAGAGATATTGCCATGTAGAACACCAAACCTTATTTCCATGTTTCAAACCAATTATTGCACTTGGCATGAGAGAACACCCACTGTTTTTCATCTTCACTTTTGCATTTGAAAAGGTCCATGTTCACCTTGTAACTGAAACTACCTTTAGTCCAGTGAGTTTGTATTTAGGAATCTTGATCATCTCCTTCTAGTAACTGAATACTTTTTCTTTCAGTATACACTGGAACTTCATAAAATCCACTCCCAAAGCATGGTGGTGCATACTGGTTCACAGATATTGCATGAATCACAGAATCACATGAAAGCTTAACAGAAACAAGGATTTCTAGGTCCTATCCTCCACTTCCCGATTGACAAGGCATCAGGCTTTAAGGATAGGCTGAGAATACCTAAGGAAATATAACCCCTAGTGTCAGCCACAAAATTAACACTTGATGAATCACTAGCGTGATACAAAGAATGCAGAGTCATGATAGAAAAGCCTTGAAACATCATTAGCGCATTTTGATCCCAAATTCCATGGTCCTCACACTTTCTCTATAAGAAAGCTGGTATGTTGTAATTATTTCACCACAACCTAAGGATATACTTCAGAGTTTTAATAAAAATAATCCTTCAGAAAATATTAGTTACCTTTTTGTCCTTTTTTTCTACCTTTAACTAAAAAAACTGGATATTATCCTTTCTACTATTGGGAGATGGAGATAGTGGTTATTCTTTCTCATTCAAGAACTATTACATATTCAAATCTTCATAAAATCAAAGTATTTACTGTTCTAGAATGCTTTAATCCTAGGGGTGAAAAGGTATTTAAGTTTGGGAAAGTTGACAAATAGAAATTCAGGAGATAACTACTAGAGTCAGGAGCCATGTTGCTGGAATGCCTTTCTTTACAGATAATACTTAAAAATGAATGTGATAATGTCTATAACACTGTGGATCTTGCAAGCAGTATACCACCCAAATATATGTACCAGATTGCAATTGAAAATGAAGTGCAATTTAAAATTTAAATTATGATTAGTTCATTTACATAAATTACTCTGTAGAGTACTTGATATGAACATTTATATCTATGGCTGAGAAACTGAGAAACAGAAAGCTTAAAGATATCACCCAAGGGTGATGAAGAAGTTGGCTTAGGTCTGATTTCAAGGCACAGACTCCTGATAAATCATTCATTAAGGCTATGTTCTTTTTTGATAGTGCTTCAATTTATCAGGGTTTAATTTGCTTTCACATGCAGGTTCTTTATAGATTGCCATATTTTTTTTTGTGCTTAGAAACCTTAATAAAAACACCAGGATTTCTTTTTAGAAAATATTATCTATGGCAAAATAGTTCTTAATTATAATGCTGTGTTTTTGGACAGTGTAAATGATAGCTTAGAATTAAGAAGAGAATTGCTGTGCTTCCCATAGTCTCCTTGACAACAGGCTCAATGTTTTGAATACTGAATCACTTAGAAATTTTACAGATGTAAGGGTCTTTCACCTTGGCATCTCATTCCCTTTTTATCCAGCTGGGATTTTAGTAGGCATTTTCAAAATCTCATTAAACATTATCATTACATTTTTTTTGCCAGCTGATAATATTTTCGACTGTTTGGACTCTTTCCCTAGTTTTTGTCATCATCATCATCATCACCATCTCCATCATTGTCTTATCATCTATTTATAGTATGTAAAGATTAAATTAAAATGGAACTTGATTAATTTACTAAAATGAAGCCTTTTCTCCAGTATTAAAAACCCATAAAAAGGAATTCATTGGTGATGAGTCTTTTGCCTGAGGGGTATGTGTCACTTGGGCATTTACCTTTCCCCAAACGGTTGTTCTCATTTTGAAATCAAGAGAAAGCCATGTCAGCATGGAATATTCTGTGCAGATTGCCTTCCTGCCTTTGGCTGAGCTCCGGCTTCTCAGTGAATCACTG
Organism: Meriones unguiculatus; assembly: GCF_030254825.1. Taxonomy (NCBI): domain Eukaryota; kingdom Metazoa; phylum Chordata; class Mammalia; order Rodentia; family Muridae; genus Meriones; species Meriones unguiculatus. Next base: position 80,741,548 of record NC_083360.1, read on the forward strand.
CTCAGCACACAGTGTTACCATTGTGCCATCTGAAAGCAAAGCTTGCTGGGTGGTGGGTGCAGCTACTCTACTGGGAAGGTTATAAGTTCATGTTTGCTCTGTCAGTCATCTCATAAGAAGTGTTTCCAGTAAACAAGAGAGAACTGTGCTGTATCTCTGTTTACGGAGGGTCAGGAGTCAATGGAACTTCAGGGGTCACGGCTCAAGGCCCTAAGGAGTCTTGAATTCAAGTCAAGACCGTGCCTGTGGCTGGTCCTCCTGATGCTGTCTTTCAGCACCTCTTCTCAGTGGCTATAAAAATGATGTTGTCTAAGTACTTGGTTGAAGTGATTGAGAATGGGGCAGATGGTGCTTCCCGGGAGTCCAGAGTGAATACTGTGGACTGTGATTTTTTTTTTTTTTAATAAACAGACATTTATTGAGTACCCACCATATTCCCAGTTCTGTTACAGGGACTGGGGTCAATACGGCAAGGAAAACAGTAAAAAGTTGTCCATCCTCATAGGATATTTATGCTAGTGTGGGTGTCAGGCAGTGGTAATTCCAGGAGTGGTAGGAAATGTTAGAAGAATAGAGCTAAGACAGTGAGGAGGGCAAAGGCACTGGTTCACAAACGGGGATTGGGGTAGTCTCTCTGAGGGCAAGACTTGAACAAATTCCCTAAGGGCATGAAAGGGAGCCTTAGAAATATCTAGAGTAAGTGCTGGCCAGGGCCATTTGGTGGGTCTCATATATTTAAAATGATGTCTTCATTTATTTAAAATGAGAGCCTATTGTTAATGGTTACATATACATAAAATACACAGATGCACACACGCACACACTTGGAAATATCGCATGAAGAAAGAAACACCAAGACTATTTTTAAAGCTATGTGTATACAATGGAGGCATAAAATAACAGTATTTTCTGTCATAAATATTCTCCTAGCAGAGCTTCACAGGGTTAAAACAATATATCTCAGACATAATGTACTGTAACTGCTTTTTAACAACTGAAAATGTACAGAAAATGGTGTTTTGACTGTCTATCTTTAGTGTTCAGCTGTTGCTGTCACGATTCAGAAATTTGGATCTCTGCCTTAAGAGACATTTTCTTAGCTGTAAAGAATCTGCTGGAATCTACAACTGTAATCAGAGGCTGTGATTAGGACTATAAATCGTTCTTTATAAAGGGGGGAAGGGTTGGTGCTTTTTTATTTTTCTCCTTTTATTCTGGGTTTGTTCCCATTTGATAAAGATGACATTTCCTTGGCAGCTTTGTGCAGCAGGCAGTGCCCTTGTCTTTTAAAGGATGCCACACAAAGAAACCTCAAGTGTTTGGAAATCTGGAAACTGAACCCAGAAATGGTAGGTGGAAACAGGAAGAAGGAAGCAGAGAAACCCTGCATGCGACTTTGGTGGTTGATAGGAAGTGGTATCTTACATTCCTCTTCTAAAATCTCACCTGCATTCAAGAAATGAGAAATGAATGTAAAGTGATTAGAGTACTGTAGTAATGCTAGTAATTTAGTCCCTTGAGTCTAAGACAAGATGAAAATACTGGCTATAGCTAATGGAGCACACAGAAAACAGTTTCCAACCCAGGCTAGAGCTTGTGGAGTCAGTGTAGACTTCAAACCAAGAGCACTGTTTGTGGCAATCATGATCAAGATACAGAAGTGTCTAATGGAAGTTCTCAGCATCCATGTGAGGGATGTCTTAAGAAGGTAAAGCAGGCTACAAATAGAATAAAAATTATATATATAACATAAATATAATGTTAAGATAGGAGAGAAAGGAATACAAACAAACAGTTTGTAGATCTTTAGTAATACACAAAGGCCAAGTAAGTTCTAATTTTGAACGGCCAAAGGAGACAAGCTGAAGCAGATTAGTCCCATAGCTCTCCTCCATGCTGACTTGAGAGTGAGGCAAGCACTCAAACAAAATGGTCTTCTAAAATAACTCATGAGTATAATCAGTTTACTGCATGGGTGGAACTATGCTTTACAGATGAGGGATTGAGGGTAGGATCTTGCACACTCTGAGCAGGTGCCTTCACTGATGAGCCCTAGCTTCAGCCACGGGAACTAATTTTTGTTACATTTATGATGCTTTGTGTTGTCCTGAAATATGACATTTATGGATGTACTTAGGATTCTAATTTCTAAAAATCCTGTATTGGGATTTCAATTCAGGTTAAGAAATGATTAGAATGAGTGACTTTTATATGTAAGTTAGATTTTTATGTAGGTCATAACCACGTTCTTTTTCCTTTTCCTTTGTAGTGAAATATAAAGGATGAGTTTGTAAGAGCTCGGGCTTGGTTCTAAATTTTACCAATGGTGTATCATGGGTAATTCATTCATCCTTTCAATAATTTGGTTTCTTGATCTCTAAGACACACATTATATGCTCCAGAGTTATGAAGCTGAGCATGATAATGTAAATGAAGGCACTGAGGGCATAGTAAACATTTGATTACATACTTGTTTCTTTAGCTGCCTCTCTTTTGGCTTCTGACTCTCCTGTCTCACATTTTGAAAAGTGCCTCATGGACTTCAGAAAGAGCCAGTCTTGCTGACCCTTTGGTTGTTAGGCATCTAGCCTATGGAATTGTAGGATAATGAAGCTCTCTTCATCTTGATGCTCAGTTTAGCTGGATTTGAAGTGCTTGGCACACAAAGGTCAGATTGCCATGAAGAGACTGGCAAAATATGACCAGGGATGCTTCAGATGAGATTTCAGATGGAAATGAGAAAAGTGTTATTGGAAACCAGAGGATTTATATATGGTAAGACAATCCTTATTATAAAGTGGCAAAGAACTTGGCATAGTTATGTTCCCCATTTTCTTCATGGAAAATAAAATTTGTGCATGATGAACTTGGTGTTTAGCTAAGATTTCTAAACAAGATGTTGGAAGTATATCCAAGTTTCTCCATGCTGTTTACAGTGAAATGTGAAAGGAAAAGGATAAATTAAAGAGGAAATTGTTAAATAAAAAATATTCACAACTTGAAAGTTTAGAAGCTTCTCAGCCTATCTGTATCATTTAAAAACAACAACAGCAAAATAGTAAGTCGTGTCCTGTAGAGAAAATCAGATATGTGACTTGAAGGATATCTGTACCCTGGATCTGATCTACTGCCAGGAAAATCTAAGAATGGAGACGCAGTTATACAAGACTGACCTGCAGGGTACCCTCTGTGCGATGGCTTCACCTATGCAAACTGCAAAGCAGCCAAGGCTCTTGTGAGTTTCATATCAGCAGAAATTTTCTCCTAGCTTCTCCTGAGGGGAAAGGATTATAGAAAAGGGAGACTGTCAAACAGGGGGAGAGGGAAATGGAAACATCTGGCATCAGAAATGGGTGATCTTTTATAGATGGAAGAGTGATCCAGAAGGTGGCCCACTGCCTAGTGATGTTGCCACTCTCCATATGTAATAGAGGGCACAAAGCTGGGAAAATAGAACCCTTTAGTGTCATGTCTGTGACTGCTCAGAACTCTGGTATGTAGCACTGCACTCTAATCTATCCGGGGTTAAAAAATAAGAGAATACTCAAATCTTAAAATCTGGTGGAATTTGCCCTGTAAGTTTTGAACTTATTTGCAATCTATGAGCTTTTTTTTTTTCTTCCAGGATCTCACTTTGGAAATGGACTATCATTTTTACAACTGTCTCATCATATCGGGGAAACAGATAGCTGCTTTTATAACTCTTAGATGGAGAGCAACTTCCTTCCAGCTTTCTTCCATGCATAACTTATTTGGATTATTTAAATGAGGTTTGATTTGAGACTTAGGCTGATGCTGGAATGGTTACATGTGAAAAAGTTGGCAGAGAATGAATGTGGTTTGCCAACGAGAAGGCTATAAATTGGGGAGATCAAAGAACAGATTGTTATAGCTTGAAACACTGTTTCCTCGGATTCATGTGTTGCAGTCTGTCAAATTGTAGATCTTAAGTATCCCCTTAATTCCATCTGGTAAAAGTTAGTTCCTAGTAGGGTGCTGCTGGGAAGTGGTGAGTCTTTGAAAAGAATTTAGTCGCGTCAGTGGGATTGTGTCCTCAAAGGAGCCTTTAGAACCCAGATTGCTCAGTCTGTCTTCTACTGTCTAATGACAAGGTGAATTTTTTTTTCACACTACATATTCCTACTATGACACGTCTCTGTGAGTTCAAAGCAATGGGCCTAATCAGTCCCCAATGAATATCTCTAAAACTGTCAGCCTAAAATCACCTTTCTCTGCCTTTTAAACTACCTGAGTTTTAGCGCTTGTATTTACTAGCTAGTAAATATTCTGTTGTCAGTTGTTAGACTATGACAAAAATAAGATCAAACCCTAACCAGCAAGGTGGCCTATTTAGAGAAAAGATCTTCACAGGGATTATAAAATTGAAATGAAATCACAATGGTTGGTGTTAAGCTAATGTGGCTAATGTCCTTATAGCAAGAGGTCATTTGGCAGCATAGAAGAAAGACAGCAGGAAGAGGTCGATGGAGAATCTGTTGGTTCCTCATCTACAGGAGGAACCAACCCTTTACTACCTGTCTTTGGACATCTGACTTCCAGAACTATAAAAGAATAAACTTCAGTTGGTTAAGTTTTCATTAAAGACTTCATGAGGCCATGACTTTGAAGGAGGGTGGGGAGGGTTATGTGTGAGGGCTTGGAGGGAAGGAAGGAATGGAGAAATGTTGTAATTAAATTATAATCTCAAGTATTCAGAGGGGCAGGTAGGTCATGTTTCTTTTGGAGCTAGTGTTCCAAACTTTATGACACCTCACCCAGCAACAGAGACAGGGAGCTTTTGCTTGTGAAAGTGGTCCAGGTGTTATGGGGTCCACTTAGATTCAACATAACTCCAACACCAGGTCAATGCCGATGACAATAGTTTATTGTAATCAAGCTGCAAAACAGACTCCATAGCTGAAATACAACCTAAAAGGGAAGTTTTAAAGGATGAAACCTTCTTGCTTAGCTTCTTTAGGTGTACAGATTTTAGTATGATTATCCTATATCATATGTCTAATATCCACGGATAAGTGAGTACATACCATGTGTGTCTTTCTGATTCTGGGACCTCACTCAGGCTGATCTTTTCTACTTCCCACCATTGCCTGCAAATACATGATTTCCTTGTTTTTAATTGTGGATTAGTATTCTTTTGTGTAAATGTACCACAATTTCTGTATCCATTTCTCAATTGAGGGACATCTGGGTTGTTTCCAGATTCTGGCTATCATGAATAAAGCTGCCACAAACATGTTTGAGCAAATGTCCTTGTTGTATACTTGAGCATCTTTTGGATATATGCCTAGGAGTGGTATAGCTGGATCTTGAGGATGCGCTATTCCTAATTGTCTGAGAAAGCGCTAGATTGATTTTCAAAGTGGTTTTACAAGTTCACATTCCCACCAGCAATGGAGGAGGATTTTCCTTTCTCCACATCCTTGCCAGCATGTATTGGTCACTTGAGATTTTGATCTTAGCCATTCTGATGGGAGTAAGGTGAAATCTCAGGGTCATTTTGATTTGCATTTCCCCGATGACTGAGGATGGTGAACGTTTCTTTAAGTGTTTCTCTACCATTAGATATTCCTCTAGAGAGAATTCTCTGCTTAGCTCTGTACCTTATTTTTTAAGTGGATTACTTGGTTTGTTGCTGTTTAACTTCTTGAGGTCTTTATATACTCTGGATATTAGCCCTCTGTCAGATAAAGGGTTGGTGAAGATTCTTTCCCAGTCTGTAGTCTGGCATTTTGTTCTGATGACAGTGTCCTTTGCTTTACAGAAGCTTTTCAGTTTCATGAGGTCCTATTTATTGTTGTTCTTAGAGCCTCTTAATCCTCATTCAGAAAGACAAATGGGATAGACATTGAAAGAGAGAGAAAACAGGGAACAGGACAGGAGCCTACCACAGAGGGCCTCTGAAAGACGGTTACCCAGCAGGGTATTAAAGCAGATACTGGGACTCATAGCCAAACTTTGGGCAGAGTGTAGGCAATCTTATGAAAGAAGGGGGAGATAGAAAGACTTGGAGGGGACAGGAGCTCCACAAGATGAGCAACAGAACCAAAATATCTGGGTCCAGGGGTCTTTTCTGAGACTGATACTACAAACAAGGACCATTCATGGAGATAACCTAGAACCCCTGCACAGATGTAGCCCATTGCAGCTAAGTCTCCAAGTAGGTTCCCTAGTAAGGAGAACAGGGGCTGTTTCTGACATGAACTCAGTGGCTGGCTCTTTGATCACCTCCCACTGAGAGGCAGGGGCAGCCTTTCCAGGCCACAGAGGAAGACAATGCAGACAATCCTGATGAAACCTGTTAAGTTAGGGTCAGATGGAAGGGGAGGAAGACCTCCCCTATTAGTGGGCTGGGGGAGGGGCATGAGAGGAGAAGAGGATGCGAGGGAGGGGTTGGGAGGGGCTGAGGGAAGGGGCTACAGCTGGGATACAAAGTGAATAAATTGTAATAAATAAAGAAAAAGATATATTTTTTAAAAGGATGAAACCATAAAGTAAGGGGGAGTAGGGTGGGCTATAGCATTGTCCAATAATATGATTGAGTTAAGGGTTAAGCAAAGGAGTTTCCACCAATCAGGATAGCAGTTAGTTCCTAGGCTTGGGAACATGAACTTAGTTTGACCCTGCCAGCAAGATGGAGAAGTTGTCCTTGAAATGGCTGGGCGAAAACAACTGTCTCCTTACAACAGAAGCTGTTTCGCTATTGGGAAGTCCCTAACTCCCCTAGAGCCTGAGACCTTGAATTTAGTTTCTCCCTGTTATTAAATAGTCTGAAAACAAAATGGCAGTACTTAGAAATTTTTTTTTTTTTTGCTTGTTCCTAACAAAGACTATCTTTTAGACTTTCTCATGGATGGCTGCCCTGGCAAACAACTATGTACTACTTGCGTTTTGTTGGAGGATAGCCAATTGGTGTGTGTGTACATGGGTGTCATTTAAAAATTGCATTTATTATTATTATTGTGTGTATGTGCAAAAACATTTGTGCTTGCAAGTGTGTATGTTATCGTGCACATGTAACAGTCCAAAAATAACTTTCAGGAGTTGATTTTTCTCCTTTTACCTTGTTGAGGCAAATCTCTTTTCTTGCAGTTTTCTCCATTGGAGTGACACTGAGTATGTCAATCACACTTAGGCAGGCCCTATGCCCAGGAGTAGTTGACAAACACAAAACAAACCTTGTTTTTTTTGTTTTGGGTTGGGGGGGGGTTGTCTTTTGTTGTTTGTTTGGTTTTGGTATTTCTTTTTGTCTTACTGGGTTTTTTGGAGGGTTTAATCTTTTGTTTTGTTGGTTTTTATAAGCACATTAAATAAAATTAGGTTGGTGGGGAGGTGGAGAGAACGTGGGAGTTGAGAGAAAGGAAAGAATATAATAAAAATATAATATATAAAAAAATTTAAATAATAATTTTTAAAAGGAGGAAAATGGACAGAATGTTTGCAGAAGCTAAATGACAGCTCTGAAAAGAGTCATATAGCAGAGGAAGAACCATATAGAGCACACATGTACACACACACCAATTGGCTATCCACCAAGAGTGGTCAAGTAGTTGTTTGTGAGGGCAATGAACCATGAGAAAAAGCCATATAGCAGAGGAAAGATTCAAGCTAATTTGAAAATGACGAAAAGTCTTGAGTAGTCACACAGTTAAGAGGTCACACAGATAACAAATAATCACAAGAGATAGGGATAAGGAGAAGCCATTAGAGATAGGTGAACCTAATGCAGTATTTTGAGCAACTGTATATCTGCTAAAGTCACTAAATAAAATACTGTAGAAGAATTTTAATTCAGAACATAGATGCTCTGGCAAGAGATCACATCCAAACACCTTCTAGGTCTGTGTGATACAGCTGGAATACAAATACATATTTAATCCCAGGAGAAAGAGGCAAACAGGTCTCTGAGTTCAAGGCCAGCCTGTTCGAGAGCAAGTTTCAGGTAAAGAAAAGCTTAGGTCCAGGCATGATGGTACACACCTTTAATCCCAGCACTTGGGAGACAGAGGCCTGCAGATCTCTGAGTTCTAGTCAGTTCTATCCAGTCAGTTCAATTGAGTCGGAGAGTTGAGAGCGAGTGCAGTGGGGTTGAGTTCATGGCAGCTCAGTTTGTAGAATTCAGAGGCAGTTTTTACTGGGAGAGTTCTACAAAGAGAGAGGTTGAAGAAAAAACAAGCTAAACACAGATGAATACAGAATGAGCCAGAGAATGAGAAGGAGCCAAAAGATTAGACTAGATTGTTAGAGTTAGTTTGAGGCCAAGAAAAGCAATTCAGTAAGAAACTGAGAGAAGCCAGATTTAATCAGTCAGCTAGGGAAGGAGTTGGAGTCAGAACAGCTGAGTAAAACCAGTCATCCAGAGTTCAGAACCAACTAGAAAGGGTGAGCTTATTCAGCAGTAAGTCTCAGAGGCTGAAAACATTCTAGGCCTAGATTAGATTGTACAGAGGCTAGAAGCTCCCAGAACTAGGCCTAAGTTAGGAGGTGAAGGCAATAAGCTTCAATTAACATGACAATTAACATCAGGAGAATGAAAGTTACTTTTACAAACTACATAGTGACAGGTGCTAATGAGCAACTGGGATGCTCATGCATTCCTCATGGGAACAAAAGTGATAGATTCATTCTGGATAACAGGTTGACATTTTGTTATATCAATATATATTTACCATATGACCAAAGATTCCCATTCTATGCATGCTGTGTGTCCACCACACAGCATCAAATGTGAATATTCATGCAGAACTTGCCCATGCATCTTTGTAGAAATTCCATTCCTATTTGCATCAAGCTAAAAACAGCCCAAATATCTTTTGTAGATAATGAATAAACAAATTATGGTGCACTGAGACAATCAAATCCTATTAGGAAGTAAAAAAATGAATGGACTATTAATAAATCTTGGCTCCCTTTTGAAGACACTGTGCCAACCATGGGGAGCTGGTCTCAAGGGCTGAACATGATTCCATTTGTAGAACATTGCCAAAAAAGATAACACCTTAATGATAGAGAACAGATCAGAGATGCCAGGGATTAGAGATGTGAGGGAAATATGAACATAAAGCTGTAAGATGGAGCACTTGATAAGTGATAGAACTATTTCAGGTCCTGTCTATAGCAACCACATGAATGTAGAGTCTCTTGAAATCTTTGCTGTAAGGCTCAGCATGCTCATGTATAAAAGGTGCAGAGTCTTTCATTTTTATATATGCTAATATACTTTTATGATATAAATTAAATGTGAGTTACTTCTAAATTCTGAGATCTCAAAGTCCTGTTAACCAACTTCCATTTTCTTCATTATCAAATAGCAAACCTCATTGTTGTTGTAGATTTTAAGGAATTTTCAACATGTGCAAATATAAAATGAAAAGTCTGTAGTGATTAAGCTTATCTTAAAATTTTAGTGAGGTTGTTTCATTGTTACTCCTTATTGTTTATTTTTATGTTTTTGTTTGTGGTACTGGAGATTTAATGCAGGGCCTTGTGTATCTAGTCAAGGCCTCTAGGATGGAGTTAAAGCCCCAGCCCTATAACTACCCATTTGTTAATTTTCTTGGTGTATATTCTTGTATCCTTTCAAAGTTCACTAAACCTTGATTAGGAAAATACTGTTTGTTGGTGATATGGCTCCTGGTAGGTTACCCACAATCCAGCAGATTGATCCCACAGCCATGGTATATAAGCAGTACAAACTGGACTCCATTGGTTATAAAACAAAAGAAGAGAGAACAAAAAATTGGTACAGGGTGAGGGGTGGATCTGGGAACAGTTGGGTAATGAAGAATAAATATGATCAAAGTTCATTGCCTTAATTTAAGAAATTCTCAACGAATTCATAAAAATTTCATTTTTAAAAAATAAAAATCACTAAAATGGTAAAACAATAACTCATATTTAAGAGCAATAGTTTCTTCCATTTTTGTTTAACTGCACTTCCTTCACTTTATTCTGCACTGAGAAGACAAATCATTTTCTTATTCAATTAGTATTTATGGAATACTTGCCATGTGGTAGGCATTCTTCCCAGACAGGGATTATAGGAATTGAAAAAAAAAAGTAATTCCTTTCACAAAATTTAAATTCTAGGGAGATTAGCAAGTAAATACTATATACCGCATTACATACTAACAAACAGAAGAAGGTAAAATATTGTGGGCACAGTAGTGTCAAACAGGATGACTGTGGAAGCCTTCAGGCGGGTGCTATGTGGACAGATGTTAAGAGGCAAGGAAGTAAGCCATGTAGATGTGTCAGGGAAGGGGAGCTTGCCGAGTGAGGCCAGAGGGTACTATACAGAGATGAGCCCAGAGAGGAGCTGCAGAGGACAGGACAGAGATGCGTATAGAGCCCTTCAGCTGCTGTGGGTTTTCTTCTGGGTTGTGAGAAGCCACTGGAGGGCACTGAACAGGCAGTCGTCTCTTAATAATAACCTCTAGGAACCATATAATTGTCTCAGTATCTGTGATGTAACCTCCCATCTTGTTCCTCGGGATGCAGGTTGCACAGGTGAAAACTGATCTTTTCTGAACACCACTTTACGAATGATGAGGAATTAAATGTGCACCTATGGATAACAAACAAATTTTAAGATATCATCTTAAGATAACATACTACAGACACTTCAGACTTAAGACATTTAGTACTTGAGAAGATAAAATTTCTGACATATGAACAGACCCACCCTGGGAACAAGCATTTTGTCTTCTATTCTAGTAGTTGTATTCCCAACAATCTCTTCAGTAGCATTTGGTACAGTATAATCATCAGTGTTATAGAGTTTGAAGACCTATGTTTACCTATTGAACCAATTCTTTAACTATGTAATTTTGTGTTCTGATGCTCTAATTTGAAAATGGACAAAATAATGTATATTCAGTGAACAGATGTCATGTACCATCTATTGAACATTCTAGAAATGGAAGGTAATAAGCCTCACAAAGGTATTTGGAACTTAGAACATTATAGCTTTATCTTGTTTGGTGCTGGGTACCAAATTCACGGTCAAACGCATACAAAGCAAAGTCTTCACCCTGTGAGCTACGCCCCCAGGGCCCTACAATTCTTAAATCCTTTCCCCTGTTTCTATTTCACTTGGAAATGTTCATAGTGTAGCACAATGAAACTGAGTTCCAGAGACAATGGATGCCGATGGTTTTGATGTTACCAGTTTATCATGAAAGGGAGGCATGAAACTGTTCACATGTTGAAACATACCAGCACTTGAGTGGAATGGGAAGTTTCCTGTGATGCCATTTTGATGGCAGTTTCTTTATATGTATCCGTGAATTGTACCTTCCCAAGATGAATACAAGTTATTTTTGTATTCTATTGTGCATTCTGCTTCTTTCAATCATACTGGAATGAGTCTCCAGCTCTATTTCTTAGCACTGAAATTGTAATTTGCACTGATACTGTTGTATAAAAGCATACTGACTGTTGGCTAGAAGGGGCTACAGTCCTTTGTTGGCATTATTCCTTCTCATTACCTTGCCTTGGACTGAAGAAAAGGAATTGATGTGTCTTTCATTGAATGGAATCTAGTGGCAGTACTCAGAGAGTTTATTGTTTTGGCAAGAAGGAGCTAGATGATGAAATAGATAAAGACTTAAGAATTTAACTGTTAATATTGTTAGCTTTAACTACACTCTTTAAAAAAAAAACACCTATGAATGTGTTCTTTTATTTCAGATCTCCAGTTTTGTATTCATAGTAAATTATAACCGGTATTATTTTGAATTCAGTGTTGTGCTAAGATGGATACAGGAAGTTCGGTTGTGTGTCTTTAAAACTGTTTAGTTTTTCAAAGGTCAGCAGAAAACAATACTCAGAGAAATTTTGCTCAGTGACAACTGTAATTTTACATAAAATCATGCTACTAAAAAGGTAGTGGCTTTTTAAAACATTTTAAACTGTTATGTTTGTATTATAAACACTATTTATTGCTGGTAATTAATTGGTCTTTCTTTACAGCTCAGAAAAAAAACTAAAATGTTATGTCCTCAATACTTACAAGAAATAATTGTCTGTTACTAAGTAATTTTATTCTTCACTCTCTTGCTCTGACAGGATATTGATACCAGAGTTTATTTATCCAATACCAAAATAAACGATAGGTGGAATTTTCAAGAACTCACAAGGATATATACACATCTGTAAACCGATGAATTAGGATTACTCATTGCTCCTGTTGAGGTACCAACGGCTAAGACTTACATATGGCAGGAAAAAAAGTGGGTATATACCACGTGTGTCTTTCTGCTTCTGGTATACCTCACTCAGGATGATCTTTTCTAGTTTCATTCATTTGTCTGCAAATTTCATGATTTCCTTGTTTTTAATTGCTGACTAGTATTCCATTGTGTAAATGTGCCACAATTTCTGTATCCATTCTTCGGTTGAGGGACATGTAGGTTGTTTACACATGCTGGCTGTTATGAATAAAGCTATGAACATGGTTGAGCAAATGTCCTTGTGGTATACTTGAGCATATTTTGGATATATGCCTAGGAGTTATATAGCTGGATCTTGAGGAAGCACTATTCCTAAATGTCTGAGAAAGCGCCAGATTGATTTCCAAAGTGGTTGTACAAGTTTACATTCCCACCAGCAATGGAGCAGGATTCCCCTTTCTCCACATCCTCGCCAGCATGGATTGGTCACTTGAGTTTTTGATCTTAGCTATTCTGATAGGTATAATGTATAATCTCAGGGATGTTTTGATTCACATTTCCCGGATGATGAAGGACATTGCACTTCAGTTAATGTTTTTGGTGACCCTGCTTTCCCCCTGGAGTGGGTAAGGTTAGCAGTTTTGTACAGCTTTGAGACTGATGGCAGACTGAAAACAGAGATGTGGAATGCTGTCAAGTGGTATCATGATCAGCATTTTCCTATCAGTACCTCAGTTTACACTTAGGCATGTTAGGACTACAAAATTTGCCATTATCTTGTCTGAGAAGAAATTCCTAAAATGCTTATTTATTTTGTCAGCTTTGAAAATTAAAATATGATTAATAGCTTTAATGAGTTCAACTTGCTATTTTATTTTTGCTAATAGGTCTCTGTGAACCATGGTAGTATCATATCTCCAATCCCAGTTTTTAACTGTATTATTTTGGGTAAAATAATTTAAATAAAATTTCAGATTTAGCCAGATGTGTTGTTGCATGACTTTAATCACAGTAGGTCAGCCTGGTCTACAAAGCAAGTCCAGGACAGTCAGGGCTGTCACACAGAGAAACCCTGTCTCAGAAAGAAAAAAAAAAAAAAAAAAGCTCAGATTTGTTGCATAGTTTGGCAAATAGTAGGTAGCGTTAAGCACATTTCCTTCCTATTACCAACAATTTGTCATCTCAAGACACTCAAAATGCCTTCATATTCCAAAAAGTGTGCACGGAGGCCTACCTGGACAAAAGCTCACTTTATAAGGGCTTAAACAGTACTCACAGAGTTGGGAAACTGGACTTGGGTAGTTAGTGATGACATCAACCATCCCAATGGACTCTAATGAGTCCTTTCAGTCCCCTGGCTCTGTCTCCTTATTTTTGGAATGATTTGCTGAGCAAGGGGTATTTAGTACCATCTAAAATTTCATGATCGTACATTTGTTTGTTTTTTTTAGACTGCTTTGTCACATTTGCTTGAGATCAACCTGGCTCCAGTGAGCATCATTGTTGATACGGATTGAACAGCATACGATGATCCTCTTTATACTTCAGTGTGCCCTTCAATGTATAAAAGCTGTGCTCCCATTACCCCCCCCCAAAAAAAAACACCACATTGAAGACACACTCTGAGTACATGTCTGAGTTGTGCTCCTGACCAACAGTGTAAAAACTCACTCTCTGGTGCCCAGAATCACGTACACACGCACCCTGTGCGCCTTTCTGCATACACACAGACACACCCACAGTGCCTAATTAGGGGAACATGCTTTCCCCAGATGTCGCTTGCATTTTACATTAGGGGTGCTTTGTCTATCAGAAGAGGCTGTGCATTCAATATAGAGCGGCTTCTGTGGGCAAATCTCAAACAATGAGCTTAAACAGAAGAAGGAGGGAAATGTTTATTGGAATAAAAATTAGGTTTTAAATTCCTTGGGGGAATGAACCAAAGCCAATGTTTTCCTGTTCAGTGACATTTCTTTTCTTTTTTTTTTATACTGATGCTGTTTTGGATCTTCTGATGAAGGGAAGGGAAAATAAAAAACTTCAGCAAATCAGCTCTTTGATTCAGAAGTGGAATCTGAAAAGCTGTTTTATTGAGGCTTTTGGCAAGCTCTGACTTAACCAGTTTTGACTGTGACGAAGACAGTAGCCTCACAAATTTAGTGCAAGTCTGAGCACTAGAGGGTATTTTTAAGGGGAAGATAGCACAGTTGTTTAAAGGATCCCGGGCCAATAGCATTTGATAGGCGGAGTTACTGCTGTGTGCATAGCCTGCCGAGCAAGATAATTCTGAATGAAGACTT